>NC_077232.1:261833804-262433804 GCF_027887165.1 Monodelphis domestica | reverse complement strand
AGATCTGGAAAATAGAGGGAGAAGAGAGAATTTAAGAATAATTGGACTCCCAGAAAAGCCAGAAATAAACACCAAACTGGACATGGTGATACAAGATATAATCAAAGAAAATTGCCCAGAGATTCTAGAACAAGGGGGCAATACATCCACTGACAGAGCTCACAGAACACCTTCTACACTAAACCCCCAAAAGACAACTCCCAGGAATGTAATTGCCAAATTCCAAAGCTATCAAACAAAAGAAAAAATCCTACAGGAAGCCAGAAAAAGACAATTTAGATATAAAGGAATGCCAATCAGGGTCACACAAGACCTTGCAAGTTCTACCCTTTGCTGTCATGTTAGCTAATCTGCTAGGTGTGGGCTGATACCTCAAAGTTGTTTTGATTTGCATTTCTCTGATTATAAAAGATTTAGAACACTTTTTTCACATGCTTATTAATAGTTTTGATTTCTTTAACTGAAAATTGGCTATTCATGTCCCTTGTCCATTTATCAATTTGAGAATGGCTTGATTTTTGTATAATTAGTTTAATTCTTTATAAATTTGAGTAAGTTGAACTTTGTCAGAGGTTTTTGTTATGAAAATTGTTTCCCAATTTGTTGTTTCCCTTCTAATTGTGGTTGCATTGGTTTTGCTTGTACAAAATTTTAAAATTTGATGTAATCAAAATTATTGATTTTATATTTTGTGTTTTTTTTCTAGCTCTTGCTTGATTTTAAAGTCTTTCCTTTCCCAATGATCTGACATGTATGCTATTCTGTGTTCACTTAATTTGCTCATAGTTTCCTTTTTTATATGCAGGTTATTCACCCATTCTGAGTTTATCTTGGTGGAGGGTGTGAGATGTTGATCCAAACCTAATCTCTCCCATACTGCTTTCCAATTTTCCCAGCAGTTTTTATCAAATAGTGGATTTTGGTCCCTAAAGCTAGGATCTTTGGGCTTATCATAGTCTGTCTTGTTGAGGTCACTTTCCCCAAGTCTATTCCACTGGTCCTCCTCTCTGTCTCTTAGCCAGTACCAAATTGTTTTGATGACCACTGCT
Source organism: Monodelphis domestica (assembly GCF_027887165.1). NCBI lineage: Eukaryota > Metazoa > Chordata > Mammalia > Didelphimorphia > Didelphidae > Monodelphis > Monodelphis domestica. The sequence continues at coordinate 262,432,755 of NC_077232.1, read as the reverse complement.
TTATAATATAGTTTGAGATCTGGGACTGCAAGGCCACCTTCCTTCACATGTTTTTGATGATTTCCCTGGATATCCTTGATCTTTTGTTCTTCCAAATGACCTTTGTTATTTTTTTTTTAATTCAGTAGTTTTGGTAGTTCAATGGGTATGGAATGGAATAAATAAAATAGATTGGGTTAGATTGTCATTTTTATTGTGTTAGCTCGTCCTACCCATGAGCAACCAATGTTTTAACAATTGTTTAGATCTAGTTTTAATTGTGTGGATAGTGTTTTGTAGTTGTGTTCATATTGTTACTGTGTCTTGGCAGACAGATTCCTAAGTATTTTATCTTGTCTAGGGTGATTTTAAATGGAATTTATCTTTCTAATTCTTGTTGCTGAGATGTGTTGGAGATATATAGACATGCTTATGACTTATGCAGGTTTATTTTTATCCTGCAACTTTGCTAAAGTTGTTGATTATTTCAACTAGCTTTTTGGATGATTCTCTAGGACTCCTTAAGTAGACCATCATATCATCTGCAAAGAGTAATAGCTTGTTCTCCTCATTGTCTATTTTAATACTTTCAATTTCTTTTTTTTCTCTAATCACTAGAGCTAGTGTTTCTAGTACAATGTTAAATAATAGAGGTAATAATGGGCATCGTTGTTTCACTCCTGATCTTAGTGGGAAGGCTTCTAGTTTATCCCCATTGCAGATGATGTTTGCTAATGGTTTTATATATATATATATGCTGTTTATTATTTTTAGGAAAGGCCCTTATGTTCTTTTGCTTTCTGGTGTTTTCAATAGGAATGGGTGTTGTATTTTGTCAAAGGCTTTTTCTACACCTATTGAGATAATCATGTGATTTTTGTCGGTTTTGCTTGTTAATATGGTCAACTATGTGGATGGTTTTCCTAATATTGAACCATCCTTGCATTCCTGGCATGAATCCTACCTGATCATAGTGAATAAGCCTTGTGGTCACTTGCTGGAGTCTTTTTGCTAGTATTCTTTCCAAGATTTTTGCATCTATATTCCTTAAGATGATTGGTCTGTGGATTTTTTTCCCCTCTGTTTTTGACCTGCCTGGCTTTGGAATCAGTATCATATTTGTGTCGTAAAAGGAATTTAGCAGAACTCCCTCTTTGCTTATTCTGTCAAATAGTTTGGATAATTTTGGGATTAGTTGTTCTTTGAATGTTTGATAGAATTCATTTGTGAAGCCATCTGGATCTGGGGATTTTTTTCTTAGGTAGTTCTTTGATAACTTGTTCAATTTCTTTTTCTGATATGGGGTTGTTTAGGTAGTATATTTCTAACTCTGTTAGTCTAGGCAATTTATATTTTTGTAAATATTAGTCCATATCACCTAGATTGCCACATTTATTGCCATATAATTGGGTATAGTAGTTTTTAATGATTGTCTTAATTTCTTCTTTATTAGAGGTGAGGTCTCCCATTTTTTCTTGGATACTATCAATTTGGTTTTCTTCTTTCCTTTTTTAAATTATATTGACCAGAATTTTGTCTATTTTATTTCTTTTTTCAAAGTACCAGCTTCTAGTCTTATATATTGAATCAATAGTTCTTTGACTTTCAATTTTATTAATTTCTCCTTTGATTTTTAGTATCTCTAATTTAGTCTTCAACTGAGAATTATTAATTTGTTCATTTTCTAGTTTTCTGCCTTTTCTTCTTTCACTATTTCCTTATACACCAATGTTTGTTTTTAATCAATCATCCTAGTTCCAACCCTTATTTTACTTCCCTTTATATCCCCCTCTCTTTTTATCCCCCCCCATTATTTTCTTTGCAGTATTTTCAAATTATCCACCACCCTTTCCCTACTTTGTACTGCTTCCCTCCCTACCAGTCCATTTGTTACCCTTCTACTTCCCCATGGGGCGCAAATCTATTCTCTGCCCCAGTGGATTGGATTGTTCTTCCCTCATTGGGTCAATTTCTATGCATGTAAGAGTTGAGTATTTTCTATCTCCAACCTCTTTATCCTTCCAGTTTATTGATGTTCTCCCCCCTCCCACCATGAGCTTCTTTGTGACATATAAACTTACCCCCTTTTGTTTCTTTTCCCATTTCTTTTAGTATTAACTTCTTTTTTTAGCTCTAGATGTGTGTATATATATATACATGTATATGTATTTATGCATACATATATCTATATACATATTTATGTCTTGTCATTTCATCCTATACACTTTGTTACTGTTCCCTCTTAGAGTAATTCTTCTAGCTGCCCAGGTGATAATAACAATTTTTAAGAGTCACCAATGTCCTCTTTTCTTATAGGGAAACATATCATTTTAACTTATTGGATCTCTTAAAAAAGAAAAGAGTTTTTTTGTTGTTTTCTTTTTCTTTTTTCCCCTCTTTTTAAATTACCTTTTGATGATTCTCTTGAGTTCTGTGCTTGGGCATCAAATTTTCTTTCAGGTCTGGCCTTTTCTTTATAAATGCTTATTCTTCTATTTTGTTGAATGACCATAATTTCTCCTTGAAGAATATAGTCAGTTTTTCTGGGTAGTTGATTTTTGGTTGTAGACCTAGTTTCCTTGCTTTCTGGAATATCATATTCCATGCCTTTCAGTTCTTCCATGTAAATGCAGCCAGATCCTGTGTTATCCTCACTGTGGTTCCATGGTATCTGAATGACTTCTTCTTGGCAGCTTGTCATATTTTTATCTTGGTCTGATAGTTCCTGAATTTGGCTATAACATTCCCAGGTGTTCTCAGTTGGTGATGAAATATAGGAAGTGATCTGTGGATTCTTTCAATCTCCACTTTTCCCTCTTGTTCAAGAATATTGGGGAAGTTTTCTTAGATAATTTTCTGTAGTTTGACGTCAAGGCTTTTTCTTTTGTCATGGTCTTCTGGTAGACCAATGATTTTTAAGTTGTCTCTCCTGAATCAATTTTCCAATTCTTCTGCTTTTTGAATGAGAATGCTTCATATTTTCCTCAATTTTTTCAGTCTTTTGATTTTGTTTTATAGTGTCTTGCTGCCTTTTGAAGTCACTTAATTCTAGTTTTATTTTGGTTATTAAAGACTGGATTTCATCCCTGGCTTTTTGGTCATCCTTCTCCTTTTGGTCTGATTTTCTTTGGAGGTCACCTTTCATTCTCTTTACCTTATCTTTCCTCTCCTTTGCCTCATTTTTCGTCTTCTTTGCCTCATCTTTCATCTCTTTTGCCTCATTTTCAAGCTGGTTGATCTTGGCTTTCAAGACCCTATTTTCTGTTTCCAGATGACTTATCTTAGTTTTTAAGTTCTTTCCCCAAATGCCTTCAGTCTCTCTTAATTATGTTTTGAATTGCATTTTGAGTTCTTCGAAAGCCTGTATCCAATTCACTGGTGTTTCTTTTTTATTGTTTGATGTTCCCTCCTCCTTTTATGTTCCATTTGTTCTTTGTTCATTTCCTGTATCAAAGCTTTCAATTGTTATTTCTTTTTTCTTTTTCTGTTGTTTGCTCATATTTACCCCCTTCTTTACTCACAGCAGTTTTCTATTCTCTTGCTCCTCTCATTTATTTTTTGGTTTTGGGGTTTTATGTTAATCTTGGATGTTTGTCAGGAGATCCCTCAGTGTAGTGTGTGGGGGAGGGATGTTGGAGTTTGAACTTCCCTGTCCTCTGGAGGCTTTGATTGGATTAAAGTCCAGTAATCTGTGGGGGAGGGGTGTTGGAGCTTGAGCTTCCCTGACCTCTGAAGACTTCTGATGGGATTTAGTCCAGCTGGGTTGGACTGGATGTGCCCTGAGGCCAAAATCTCCTGGAAGGGGGGGGCAATATTGCAGGTCTTTATGCTGTGACCAGACTGCCTGCCCTGTGCTTTCTCTCCAGCTCCTTCTTTGAGTCTGGCACAGCCCTGCCCACAAGGTACTCCCTCCAGAGAAGCACCTTTTCCTGCTCAGAGGTTCTCACTGCCACTGGAGGCTTAGTGCTCCAGGTGCAGAGGAGTCCTGGGACCTTCTTTCTTCCTTCCCCTTAAACCCAAGTGTTCTTAAATCCTGGCTTTTGGGGAGTTTACCTTTTGGATTGAGTCCAGCAGGAGGGTTCCTTGGCTGTGTCTTGTTGTTAGGTTTGATTTTCAGTCCCCTAGGCGCATTTAGTTTTAATTGGTAAGGATGGGTTTTCAGAGGTCTTAACTTTTGCTACCTCTACACTGCCATCTTGACTTCACCTCTCTATAATAGAACTTTTATGCAACATATTTTTCCATATTGCTCCTGTTATGACATAAAACACAAATTACACATAAATTAAAAAGTCATGAAGCAAACAAAGTGGAAGATGGAATGCTTTGATTAGACTCCAATAATTCCTTCTTTGTCTATGAATAGAATTTTTTTATTATAAGTCCCCTGTGATTATCGTAGAAACTTGCTTTGCTGAAAAGGATCCTTTACAGTTGATCAATGCTTAATATTACTGTTCTGTATATTCTTCTTCTAGTTCTGCTCAATCCACTTTGCATAAGTTCATATAGGTATTTTCAAATTTTTCTGAACTCATCCTTTTCATAATTTCTTTTTAAAATTAAATTGTATTTTATTTTTCCTTAATTACATGTAAAATAGTTTTCAACATTTTTCAATGAATCTCGAGTCTCAAATTTTCTCTTGTCCTGCTCCCACCCTTATTTTCTCTCCTTGATTTATTTTCTAGGTCAGTTGTATTTCCAATGAGATATTTTACTTTTTCTTCCATTATTTCATTCTTTTAACTTTCATTATTTCTTGATGTTTCATGTAGTCATTAGCATCTATTTGCCCTATTCTAGTTTTTACGATATGAGTTTTCTTGAGTGAGTTTTTGTACCTCATTTTTCATTTGGCCAATTCTACTTTGTAAGGAGTTCTGTTCCTCAGTGAATTTTGATATTTCTTTTTCCATAAGACCAATTCTGCCTTTCAAGATGTTTTTCTCATGTACATTTTTGTATATACACATATTTTTCTTTTGGGCAATTCTGCTTGTTAAGAAAAGTTATTCTCTTCACTGGAGTTTTGTACGTTTTTTTCCCAATTGACCTATTTTAAGGAATTAATTTCCTTAGTATTTTTTGGTGTCTCCTCTACCAAGCTGTTCACCCCTTTTTTTATGATTTTCCTAGTTTCCCTCTCCTTTTCCCAATTTTTCTTCTCCTTTTATTTTATTTTTAAAATTCTTTGGGAACTCCTTCATTAATTCTTTTTGGGCTTGAGAACAATTCATATTTTTCTTGGAGGCTTTTCATGCAGCAGTATTGCCTTTTTTATCTTTTAAGTTTCTGTCTTGGTCTTTGTCACCAAAATAACTTTCTATGTTGAGTTTTGTCTTTGTTGTTTTCTCATTTTTCTGCATTTTCCTTTTTAAAAAAGCATAACATTTGGGATCTGTAACTGTGGTAAAGGGAGCATTGTTCCAAATTTCAGACTCTTTGTGCAGTTGCCTTCAGAACTGGCTCTGGGGATCTATCTGCTTACAGTTCTTCCAAAGTGGTATGATGTAAGGAGAGGTGTGTTTAATATTTTCCTTTTCTGTGCTCTGGTCTGTGACCATACTTTTCCTCTCTGAACTGTGACTGTGTGAACTGTGAACTGAGGGTCCCCTGTTTCCCACAAGCGTTGGTGTCTACTAGTGCTCCTGTTCACCATGAGATTGCACTGGACTGCAAATTGGTTCTGTGGATGGGCAATGAGTCAAGCATCTTGCACCCCATGAGCCAGTAAAGGGACCCCTGCAATCTTCTTCTGAGCATACCTCCCCCCCCCACTGTCTGTATCTGAGAACTCTTGAAGCCCTTGCTGCTGCTTCAATTGCACCCAACACCTGATCCTAGAGTGGGGCCTGCCCTGAAATGCTGAGCTCCACTCTGGTGCATTAGATCCCTTGTGCCTGCCTTCTAAGTTGTTTTGATCTAAAATAATTACTTCACCATTTCTTTTTGTGGGTTATGCTCCAGAATTCATTTTGAGGAAATATATAGTTTCTTAGAGGGTGATTTGGTAGAGATCTGATTTTTCCATTTACTACCATTTGGACTCCACCTCCTGGTCATCATTTCTTCCATTACAACCATATATCACTACCTGTTCATTCATTCCCCTGGTGATAGATAACCCCTCTGTTTTAATTTTTTACAACTATCAAAAGACCTGCTAAAATATTTTTGCATAGATAGGTCCCTTTTCCTTATCTCTGACAACTTTGAGATATAGATACAGTAGTATTTTCCCTATATAATTGATATGCATAGTTTTATGTCCCTTTACTATCCCAGTTTTCCCAAATCCCCTCTAACATTTATCATTTTCCCTATATAATTGATATGCATAGTTTTATGTCCCTTTACTGTCCCAGTTTTCCCAAATCCCCTCTAACATTTATCATTTTCCCTAGATAATTGATATGCATAGTTTTATGTCCCTTTACTCTCCCAGTTTTCCCAAATCCCCTCTAACATTTATCATTTTTCTTTTTGGTCACAGCCAATCTGATAGGTGTATCCTGGTATCTCAGAATTGTTTTAATTTGCATTTCTTAGATCAATGGCAATTTGGAGCACTTTTTCATATGAGTATAGATAATTTTAATTTTTTATCTGAGTACTGTCTATTGTTATAGGTAAAGTTAAATGTGTGAGTTTGCAGATTGATAGCAAAGGACAAAGTTCTTAAATTCTGGTAATAGATCAGCTGATGTTGGAGAGAGACAGTTAAGCATAGGGCTGTGGCTTTTTCTTCTGGGTGGACCTGAGGAGAATTAGCTTTTTCCCTGTGGCATTTGACTGCTTGTTCTAAACATACTACCTGCTGTCTGGAATATCCTGTACCTGTTGGCCTTTTGACACCTGCAGAGTTCCTGTACTACTCTTGTGACAACTAATTGCTGATTATGAGACCACTGTTGGGCACTGTCAGATTTGCACACAGACCCCTTCCCTTATATTATCAAAGGGAGGGGTTAGTGTTAGCTTAGTTAAGTATAGTAATTTGGGGATTAAATATTGAGTATAGGAATAGAGTAGAGAAACCACTCAGAAGCAATCTCTGTGGTGAGATTTGTAGATGTAGGGAGGTCTAGATATTTATTATTAGAGTAAGGTATTTCCAAATCCCTTCTAATCTGTCCTTATTATATTAAACATCTGTTATTTATAACATAGGGTTTTATGTGTGTGTCTTATCTCAGGGTCTGGGTCTGCCTGCACTGGGCTTGGGTAGCCTTTGCAAACCAGGTTACTCTTCTGATACTGGCCTAAATTAACATCCAATTCCATCCACAAAACCTTACTATTATTTCACTGTTCATATTCCTTGACCATTGTTCAACTGAGGAATGCTTTGTATTCTTATAAATTTGACTCAGTTCTCTATATATTTGAGAAATCAGAGATACATACTATCAGGTTTTCCCCAAATTTCTTGTTTCCTTTCTAATGTTTATTGCATTGATTTTATTTGAACAAAAACTTTTTAATTTAATGTAATCAAAATTATCTATTTATTTTTTGTAATATTCTCTCTATGTCATTTAGTCATAAATTCTTCCTTTATCTATAAATCTGATAAGTAAACTTTTTCATGGTCCTCTAATTTGTTTATGATGTCACCCTTTATTTCTAGATCAAGTTTCATTTTGATTTTTATCCTGGTGTATGGTATAACACATTTGTCCATGCCTAGTCTCTGTTATACTTCTTTATAATTATCTCACCAGTTTTTGTCAAATAGTAAGTTATTTACGCAAAAACTTAGAACTTTGGATTTATCAAACATTAAGTTGCTATTAGAGATTGACTGCCATGTTTTGATTGCATTATCTATTCTATTGATCTACCACTCAATTTCTTAGTCAGTACCAGATTTGATGATGACTGCTTTATAGAAGAATTTTAGATCCATTACAGCCAGGTCTTCTTCTTCCTTATTTTTTTTTTCATTAATTACTTTGATACTCTTGATCTTTGTTCTTCTAGATGAAATTTGCTGTCCTTTTTTCTTGTTCTATCAAATACTTTTTGGGTAGTTTGATTTGTAAAGCACTATTCAAGTATATTATTTAAATAGTATTGTCATTTTCACTCATTTAGCTTGGCCTATCCATGAGAAATTAATGTGTTTTTTTTTTTCCAGTTGTGTAGGTCTGGGTTGATTTATGTGATGAACATTTTGTAATTGTGTTCATATGGTTACTGGGTTTGTCTTGGTAGGCATATTCCCAGGTATTTTATATTGTCTAGAATTATTTTGACTGGAATTTCCTTTTATGTCTCTTGCTGTTGGACTTTGTTGGTGGTAAATAAAAATGCTGATCATTTATGTGGTTTTATTTTGTATCCATGACTTTGTTAAAGTGGTTCATTATTTCTACTATTTTTTTTTGGGGGGGGGGGTTGGTGCTTTGGATTCTCTTGGCATACCAGCATATCATCTGCAAAGTGATAGCTTTGTTTCTTCATTGTCTATTCCAATTCTTTCCACATATTTTTCTGCTCTAATTGCTATAGCTAGCATTTCTTATACAATATTAAGCAACAGTGGTGATAACAGGAATTCTTACTTTACCTCTGATCTTATTGAGAATGAATTTAATTTATCCGCATTACACATAATGCTTGTTGATGGTTTTAGATAGATGCCATTTATCACTTTAAGGAAGATTCCATTTATTCCAAAATTTTCTAATATTTTCATAAGGAATGGGTGTTGCAGTTTATCAAATACATCTATCAAAATAATCATATGTTTTTCTATTGGTTATGTTATTGTTATGATCAATTATGCTGATGATTTTCTGAATATTGAATCATTTCTACATTCCTGGCTGATCATGGTGTAAAATCTCTGTAATATAATGATGTCATCTTGCTTTTATCTTATTTAAATTTTTTGCATTTGATGCATATTAGGGAGATTGGTCTATAGTTTTCTTTCTCTACTTTAGCTCTTCCTTATTTAGGTATCAATATGATATTTGTATCATAACAAGAGTTTGCAAGTATTCCCTCTTCCCCTATTTTTCTAAATAGTTTATGTACTATTGGAGTTGGTTCTTTGAATGTTTAGTAGAACTCATTTGTAAATACATCTGGTCCTGGGTCTTTTTTTTTTTAGGGTAGTTGATGGTTCATTCAATTTCTTTTTCTGTAATAAGGTTGTTTCACCAAGTATTTTATTTCCTCTTTTGTTAATCTGGGTAGTTTGTATTTTTGTAAGTATTCATCTATTTCATTTAGATTGTTAGACTTTTTGGCAAAATAACTTCTGATCATTGCTTTAAATTCTTCATTAGTTATGATTTTGCTTTTTATGTAGATATTTTGACTTTTTAGTCAAATTAATCAGTGGTTCAGTGATTTTATTTTTTTTTCATAAAACAAACTATCTTATTCATTAGTTCAATGTTTTTCTTATTTTCAGTTTTATTAATCTCTCTCTTGATTCACAGGTTTTCCAATTTTGTATTTAATTGGGGGATTTTAATTTATTATTTTTCCAGTTTTTTTTAGTCAACATACCTAATTCATTGATCCACTGGTTCTCTATTTTATTGATATAAACAGTTAGAAATGTTTCCTCCTAAATAGAGCTTTGCAAGCATCTCCTAAATTTTGGTATGTAATCTCCTCATTGCCATTTTGTTTAATGAAATTGTTGATTGTTTCTATGATTTTATTCATTCATTCATTAGAATAAGGTTTTTTAGTTTCCAATTAATTTTAGCCTCTCCCCACTGCACTTTATTGAGTGTAATTTTAATTGTATAATTTTCTGAAAAATATACATTTAATATTACTACTTTTCTACATTTGGTTTTGAGGTTTTTATGCCCTATTTTATGTTTGTTTGTTTGTTTGTTTTGTGAAGGTACCATATGGAAAAAAAAAGTATATTCCTTTCTGTTCACATTTAGTTTTTTTTTTCCCTCAGAGATCTATTACATCCAATTTTTCTATAGCACTATTTACCTCCTTAACATTCATTCTCATTTTTTAGTTGGATTTATATACTTCTGACAAGGGAAGTTTGAGGTCCTCTACTAGTAAATTTTTACTATCTATTTTTCTCCTACAACTCATGTAACTTTTAGGAATCTTATTGCTAGGTCATTTGGTGCATATATGTTTAGTATTGGTACTATTTCATGATATATTTCTCCTAATGTAATTTCTTTCCTTATCTCTCTTTATTCGATGATTTTTTATTTTTGTTTTGTCTGATTTCATAATTGTTTTCTTTTTTAACTCTAGCTTATTATATTATATATATATATATATTATATTATATATAGTATATTCTGCTCTAACCTCTTACTTTTACTCTCCTTGTGGCTCCCTGCTTTAAATGTGTTTCTAATAGAGGGCATATTGGATTTTGTTTTTTTCATACCCTTTGGTATCCTTTTCCATTTTATGAGTGAGTTCATTCCATTAATAGTGACAGTTATGATTACTAATTGTTCTTACTAATTACTAATCTTATTTCCCAATTTATTCTTCTCTCCCTCTATTTCTCCTTCTTGCTCCCACTCCTTCTCCCTCTCCCTCTCCCTCCCCCTTTCCCTTTCTCTGTCTCTCTGTCTTTCTTTGTCTCTCTCTCCCCTCTGTTAGCCTCTCCCTACTTATTGAGGTTTTGTTTTTGACAACTGCCTCCCCCATTTGGCTCTCCTTTTTTTCTATCTCCCACTTTCCCTTATTCCTCTACCTTCCTACTTCTTGATAGGGTAATGTAGGTTTCTATAGTTGACTGAGTGTGGGTATTATTTCCACTTTGAGCTAATTCCAATTAGGGTAAAGTGGAAACATATCCTGTCACTTTGCCCCCTTACTTTCTTCCACTGCATTTATCTCTTATGTGTCTCTTCAGGAGAAACAGTTCACCCCCTTCTGTCTCTCCATTTCTATTTTACCCCTGGGTTCCTCTTTTCCAAAACCTAGACCTTTTTTTGGGGGGGGGGAGGGAAATCAGCCCATTTTATTCAGCTTTTTCCTCTTTTTATGTATACTCCTTTTCATTGCTCTAATAATGATAAAGTTCTTATGTATCTTAAGTATTTTAAGTATCTTGCATACTTTAAGTATCTCAAAAATCACAAGAATCTTAGTTATTTCACTTATCATTTTCCAAGTCATTAATTTACTATATTACACCTTTAAAATACTTAAGTTTTCACTTTATCTTTTTATGCTTCTCTGTAATATCTAATTTGCTTATCAAATTTTCTTTTCAGTTTTGATTTTTTAATCAGGAAATTCTGAAATCCCTCCATATCATTAAAGTTCCATTTTTGCCCCTGGAAGATTATGCTCATTTTTTCTGGGTATGTAATTCCTGGTTATCGTCCTAGATCCTTTCAGAATATCATATTTGAACTCTTTCAGTTCTTTAATGTAGAAACTGCTAGGTCCTGTGTGATCCTGACTATGACTCCAATATATTTAAATTTTTTTTTCATTCTGGCTACTTTCAGTATATTTTTCTTGGCTTGGGAGATCTTGAATTTGGCTATAGTAGATTGGGAGTGTTGTTATATGGGGGTCTCTTTCAGGAAATGTTTGGTGAATTCTACCAATTTCTATTTTTCTCTCTTGTTTAAGAGAAGAACAATTTTCTCTGATGATTTCTTATGACATGATTTCTTGGTTCCTTTGATTTTGGCATTCAGGTATTCTGATAATTCTTTGATTATTTTTTCTGGATCTATTTTCCAGGGCAGTCATTTTTCCAGTTAGGTATTTCAGATTTTCTTCTATTTTAAAAGTTCTTTTGATTTTGTCTTACTGTTTCCTGATGTCTTATGGTTTCACTGGTTACTATTTTATCCAATTCTAATTTTAAGGAAGCTATTTTCTTCCTTTAGATTTCATGTTTCCTTTTCCAGTTGGTCAATTCTACTCTTTAAAGAGTTGTTTTCTTCAATGTTTTTATTTGTCACCATTTACATTTGGTCCATTCTATTACTTAGGGAATTGTTTTCTTCATATAGTTTGTGCCTCCATTCCCTTTTGTTCTATTCTAGTTTTTAGGGAGTTGACTTCTTTTATGAATTTTCCTGCTATTGATTTTTTTTTCTGTCAATTCTTTTATTATTTTGTTTTTTTTTAATTCTTTTCAAGATCTTCCAGAGGTTCTTTTGGGCCTGACATCTTTTCACACTTTCCTTTGAGACTTAACATTTTTCCATTTTGGGGAGTGTCCTCTATTGAGTTCATATTTTGGTCTTATCTATCACTAAAGTAACTTTCTAACATCCGTTTTTTCTTCCTTTGCCTTTTCCTCATTTATCTAGTTGTTTTTTCCTCCTTTGTTACTTTATCTATCTGTTGATATTCTTCTCTGTTCCTGAGTTAGATGTAGTACTTCTCCAAGCTTGTAGAGTACTCTTTTCTGATACTTGGGGTAGGCCCAGGTACCTTTGTTTCACATGGTGTGTCTTTCAAGGGTACTTTCAAATACTGTTGTATTGCTCTAAGGAGGTTTGCCACTATTTTGTCCATCTAGATTCAGCACCGCATACTACTGACTTCCCTGTTATTTTTGTAGACTGAGCTGGTCTCTACTCTGCCTTTTCCCTGTCCCTGACAATTATCTTTGGCTGGTAAGGTACCCTGCTCTGTGCTCTGCTGCCTTAGCACTCTGTTGCTTCACTGTCTCAGCTGCCCTGCTACCACTTCATTGGTTCTTACAGTTCACTACTGTGGAGTGTCTTAGATAGGGCCAGTCCCCCACTCTGCTGCTTTGCTGTCTCAGGTATTCTGCTGCCATGTGGGAGTGAGTAGGTTTCCTCCCCTTTCTAATTTTTTTTGCCTTTGAGGAATGTCTTAAGCTAGGCTAGTTCCCCACTGTGCCTTCTCTGCTTTCTATACCTATGTTGAATGACTCATTACTGCACTCATTCTTGTTCTATAGCCTAATTGCCTCTGACAGAATCTCAGCATATTTGACTATTCTGGGTTCAACCAGTTCCCATAGATTTTGTGTTGCCTGGGCTACTCTCTCTTTTCATTCCAGTGAGATATGATCCTCTTACTTTTCTTTGTTATAAGGTGATTTATTTTCATTTGTGTGTGTGTGTGTGTGTGTGTGTGTGTGTGTGTGTGTGTGTGTGTGTGTATGTGAAGGAACTTGGGGAGCAAAGCATCCTTTACTCTGTCATTTTAGCACCTAGAATGCCACTCCCAATATCATTTAATGAGAAACAAAATGTAAAGTAAAAATGGGGAAAGTGACATGCTTAGACATGGCCATTAAAGACTGGCAGAATTTCTAAGTTAAAAGAGATCTCTAATTTAATGTATTCAAGCATTTATTTGAGCAAGATTTCCTCCACCCTTCCAATGAAATGTATTTTAGACTTTACCTGACTTCAACTAATGTGGGAACCCTCATAACAACCATGGGAAGGAGGTGCTATTTTTATCCCTATTTTACTAATGAAAAATCTAGTCAAGCAGAAGTCCAATGGCTTTACCAAAGCAATGCAGCTAGCAATATTATGTCTATATATTATTGTAATCGACAGTGATATTAGTATTCATTTTGGCTCATTCTTATAATCTAAATTTCACTATGTTAAATACTCAGATCTGTAAACAGGAAGTGTTGTCTACCTCTGTATTTCCACCATTTTGTATTTGGGACATTGATATTTTAGCCCAAGTAAAGAACTTTGCATTTGTTTCTATAGGATTTCATCCTAATAAATTAATCCTAATTCTGTTGAGAATTTTGGGATCCTCAACAATTCCCATTTTATGTCTATAAAACCTCTTTACTAATATAATCAAGATTGCATTACTTACTGTCTCAGGGAGAGGGTAGGAGAGAAAGGGAGAAAATTTAAAATTCAAACATTTTTAAAATAATGTTAATGATTTTCATATGTGATTAGGGAAAAATAAAATATTACTTTAAAATAAGACTATAAGCTACAGAACAGGTATGTATTTCTATCTATATTTATAGAGGAAGTCTTCACTGAAACTTTCCTAATAGTGATATTATAGATCTAGTTCAAACAAAGAAAAATCCAGTAATGTTTTTATTTGAACAAAAATATAAGCTAACAAAACTGCTCTCATTCATTATTTTAGAGGGGAACTTTTGTGTATTTAAATAAAAGAAGCATTTTTATACATAAAGAAAAACAAAATAAAAAGTTTTACTAGGAATTAAGGTCAAGCTCATAATCTAGTCATCCTTTTTTTAAAAAAATCTTTTCCCCAATATGCATACTAAAATTATTTTTGACATTTTAAAAAAAATTAGGTTCCAAATTTTCTCTCTCCCACCTCTTTCACCAGAGATGACAAGCAATCTGATATAGATTTTACATGTGAGATCATATAAAACATATTTACATTTTAGTCATTTTGTGGAAAAGATCTCAAACACAAAAAAAGAACAACAAGAAGAAGAAAGAGAGTGAAATATAGTATGTTTTGGTCTGAATTCAGACTCCATCAGTCCTTTCTTGGAAGGCAAAAAATATTTTTCATCATGAATCTTTGGAATTATCTTGGATCACTGATTTGCTGAGAATAACTAATTCTTTCACAGTCGTTCATCAAAAATATTTGTTATTATATACAATGTTCTTCTGGTTCTGCTCACTTTACTCTGCATCAGTTCACATGAGTCTCATAAGTTTTTCTGAAATCATCCTGCTGGTAATTTTTTTATAGCACAATATTCCTTCACAATTGTATACCACAACTTACTCAACCATTCCCCTAGTGATGGACATCCTATCAATTTCCAATTCTTCTCAGCCACAAAAGAATGGCAATAAATATTTTTGTACAGATAGATTCTTTTTCCTTTTTTATGGTCTCTTTGGGATACAGACCAAATAATGGTATTACTAGCTCAAATGATATGCACAATTTTAGAGCCCTTTCAGCATTGTTCCAAACTGTTCTCCAGAATAGTTGGATAAGATCATAACTCTATCAGCAACATATTAGTGTCCCAGTTGTCCCATACCTCTCCAACATATTTCCTTTTCTACCATATTGGCCAATCTTACAGGTATGAGCTAATATCTCAAAATTGCTTTAATTTGCATTTGTCTAATCAAAAGTGATTTAGAATATTTTTTCATATGCCTATAGATAACTTTAATTTCTTCATCTGAAAACTACTATTCATATTCTTTGACCATTTATCAAATGGACAGTGATATATTTTTATATAACTCAGTTCTCGATATATTTGAGAAATTAGAACTTTTTTAGATACTTGTGAAAAATTTCCCTCTAGCTTTCTGCTTTTCTTTTAATATTACTTGTGTTGGTTTTGTTTGTACAAAACTTTTTAAATTAATATAATCAAAAGTATCCATTTTATATCCTATAATGGTCTCTATCTCTTGTGTGGTCCTAAATTCTTCCCTTATCCATAGAACTGACAGGTTAAACTATTCCATGACCCCCTAATTTGCTTATGACATCATTCTTTATGTCTAAATCATTTACCTCTGTTCACTCTATCTTGGCACACAGTGTGAGATATTGTTCTATCCCCATGCACTGTTATACTAGTTTTTCCAACTATAGAATTCTTTTAAAAAAAATCAGAAAATGAGTCCAGGGAAAGCACTGACCCTGGAGTCAGAGGTCCTGAGTTAAAACATTGTCCCTGATGTTTAATGCCTTTGTGCTCTATAAGTCACAGAATCTTACTGGACCTCATTTTCCTTAAGCATAAATGAAGAAGTTGAATTAGATAATCTCTGAGGTCTTTCTAGCTCTCTAAGATATATACTAATATTGTCCATTCTCTAGGCTTCCAGACCCACCACCTTTGTCTTCCATCATTCAAAGACCATTACCAGTGATTTAGCAGACACTTTCATCAAGAGTTCATCTGTAGAGGGCAGCTAGCTGACTGAGTGGATTGAGAGGCAGGCCTATAGATAGGAGGTCCTGGGTCCAAATTTGGCCTCATCTGCTTCCTAGTTGTTTGATGCTGGGCCAGACATTTAACCCCTATTGCTTAGCTCTAACTACTCTTCTGCCTTGGGATCAATACATAAGTAATGATTTTAAGACAGAAGATAAGGGTTTTTTTTTTTTTTTTTAAGGTCATCTGGGCTTAGGGTCTGGAATCTTCCAAAAGTAGTTGGTGCTCTATTAACAACTTTCAATTTCTCTTGGGTTTCCAAGAAGTGTAATAAGATCTAGAAGAAGGCCCTATCCCATGAAAAGCAAAATTTCTGAGAGCACATAGACAAGGATAAGCAAATAATGTTATCTGAATCATGGAAAGAATATTTTCACCAGTGAGATCATAGAACCATAAAACTTCAATACTTTCTTTGTAATGTCTGTTCCCTCCCCTTTCTAGTCTTTTCCATAGCAGGGAAAACTGAGGGAAAAGGGAAAAAAGAAAAAAAGAGTTGAGTAGTTGTATGTTCTTTCCATTATTCATCCCTTCTTAGAAGGAGCACAATGGATCCACTGGGCATTCAACATGGAGTAATTTCAAGTCCAGTCTTGTGTATTCTTCCTGGGCAAGTCACTCAGTCTCTGACTACTTTAATTTCCTCATCTAAATATGAGGGTAATAATAACACCCGTCTACTGGGGTTGCTGTGAGGATCAAATGAAATAATATTTGTAAAGTGCTTAGTTCAGCATCTGGCATATATCAGGCATTTAATAAATACTTATTCCTTTTCCTTCTCTTTCTTTTATTATCTGTCTTGCAATATCACTAAAAA
This sequence comes from Monodelphis domestica, assembly GCF_027887165.1. NCBI lineage: Eukaryota > Metazoa > Chordata > Mammalia > Didelphimorphia > Didelphidae > Monodelphis > Monodelphis domestica. The sequence goes on along the minus strand of NC_077232.1, from coordinate 262,416,043 downwards.
AAAAACCTAAAAGCTCTTTTTTTCTCATGACACCACATTTTCACTACTATAGTTATTTCTGAGCTTTAGCACTTCTGACCTTATTCTTGGGAAACCAGAACATATTTTCATATCTAGCTTCATTCTTCTGTGCACATGTTTTAAAAATCTAAGTTTGTCAACAAGTTCCCTGTGCATCCCCAAAGGTGTCTTTAGACTAGCCCCCTATTCTTTGATGTAAGACTTGTTTCTCCCTTTGTTTTCAGAATTTTTCTTAAAAAACTAAGATTCTCTCCTCATATGTCTATTTCCTCTGTAAAAATTTAGGTGATAGGACCTTACTGATCATTCTTCTAAATCTTTTGAAATCTACTCTTCCAAAATCTGGAATCCATAGCCAACCAATCCTAATTATCTTTTCCATTTCTGCAGTATTACAATAGGTTTTCTCTTCTTGATATTTGCCCTCCCCCCCAAACTCTCCAACCTGGCTTTCATACATCTACTAAAATGATCATTCTAAGTGTAAATCCTGGTCTTACTTGTGGAACTTGTGTTCAGTTGTGTCCAATTCCTAGTGACCCATTTGTGATTTTCTTGACAAAGACACTGTAGTGGCATGCTACTTCCTTCTCCAGCTTATTTTATAGGTGAAAAACTGAGGTACAGTCTTCTCCCCATTTACCACCACATAGACTGCTTTTTGGACTTTATGCCATTGGACAGGGTACCTTACTCTCCCTCTTCCTTTTTTTACCTCCCTTTCATTTTCCTTTTGGGTTTTATCTTCTAAGATTTTAAGTTTCTTGAGGGCAGAGATTGCTTTTGTTTTTATTTGTATTTGTATCCCTAGTATTTAGTACAGTGCCTGAAGGATACATAGTAGGTACATAATAAATCTTTGCTCACAGACTGCTTTTACCAGTGAGAACTTAGAAAATTATCATTAAATTATTTAAATTTAAAAAGGAGGACAAGATTATATGCTTCACATATTACTCTCAACAACTGACTTCTATGAAGAATAATTGTGTTTCTTGTCAGAGACTATACTGGACAATTGGCAATGCTACCTACAGTGAATTAGGCAGCAGGACCAAATTCTTAATGGATTACAAGAAACTGATTTATTTCAAGGAGTCCTACACCACTGTCAAGTCTTCCTTTATCCCTACCTGAGATTGACTCAATAAATATAAAAAAAAATGTAAAGAATTTTGAAAATCCCCAGATATTACAAAGTAGAAATAATTATATTATTATGTTGTCTTTACTCCAATCAATTAGTTATTCAACAAGCATTTATTCTGTGGTTTATATGTATCAGATACTGTGCTGAGCACTAGAGATGCAGAACAAAAAAAAGAAAATGAGAAAGCCCCTGCCCTTGAGGAAGTTAAGTTCCATTCAGAAAGATAATATACAGATATACCAGTATATACAAAGATAGGAACGCATACTTGATAACTACAATAATTTATATTCTTAGATAATTTCCTAAATCTTGTAGAGGTTAGTTCTTTGCCACAGCCAGTATGTGTCTATAACGGGATGTGAAAGCACTTGTTTATGGCTTTGAGACTGGCTCTTTATCTACTGAACCATGATTCCTCTCAAGTATATTTGAAATAAATAGAGCATAGCTTGGGGATCAATGACACTGCTAGTAGAACTAGCCTACTCTTTTCATGTCATCCCCATATCATCAATATATTGACTTAGAATATAATTTCACCAAAAACTGATATCAAACAATTTCTGGATTACTCATTTTACTTCCTGTTTTGTTGAATCTCCCCAAAGTCTTTTGGTGACTTCTACCATCTTGTCATTTATAAATGTCAAAGATTGATTATGAATTTCATGTCAGAGGACATCCTTTTGAATTTAGGCTTTGGAGCATATTAGCCATATGATCTTGGGAAAGTGATTTAACCTCTACAAGTTACAAAATTCTTCCATGTAGAAACTCCCTCAAAATTAGAGATGATCTTTCAAGTCCCTTTCAGTTATAAATGCTTTGATCTGGAGCTGGCATTAGTAATGATTTTTTAAATGCCATGGCATGACATCATTTATTCATTTCAATTTAAGGTTTGTTCACAGCAGCATTACACTCTGCTTTCCATTCACCACCTTTATATTATATTGCTAAAACTATCATGGATTTTCAGCCTATTGACCACAGTGATTGAAGTATAACTACATTGTAGTTATAACCTTTTCAAAAAGAAGAAAATGTAATAATTAAAAAAGAGGTTATAACTTCTCTACCATCAAAGTGTATTGGTTACTGGTTATAGTGGGGAAGAGTGAAAGAGGACATGCTATATTAAAAAATACTTAGAATATTTAGAGAATTGGTAGATTCAGACATAGAAAGCATGCTAAAGAAGGTATAAAAAGTTGGGGACCTTACAGGAAGCCAATATCAAGAGAATATGTCTCAGGGAAGTGGGAACAAATTTTATTTCTTTTCTTTTTACTACTTTCTCCTGATTTCCTCTCCTTTTCCATCATCATCTTTCCCACTACCACCATTAGCTCCTACTACTCTCTCATGTCTTTCTGCTCCTCCTTTGCCATTACTAATACCAAATTGCCTTTCCTTCTTTTTGCATGGCTTGCTTTTCTGTCCTAGAACTCGCGGTTGACTTTTCAGATTCCAGGAACAACACACACACACACACACACACACACACACACACACACACACAAGCTATAATAACCAATTCTTTTCATGTCATTAAATTAAATAGATGGATGGATAGATAGATGTTAGATTATGAAATTTGCTATGTACAATTATTTGTGCTAAACACTGAGGATACAAATACAATTGTGGAAGAAACATTAAAAACTTTTGTTCTGTGAGTTTAGGGTTGGCATCTCCCCAGGAAAAAATACCTTTAGAGGCCACAGAAACAGAACTACACTGTAAATAGAGACTCTCAAAATGGCAAGTCAAGATGATTTTGTCTTGTAGTGTGGACACCTCTAGCTTAGAGATTTAATGCTCAAAAGGAACATTTTGATGAGATTAACTAAAGAGAAAACTTCATCTTGTTGAAACACATCTGATCTTGGGAAACTCCTAAGACTCTAACCTTAGCACATTTTCCCCCAAATTTCCTAACATTCAGTCCCTATTCTTCAAATTCTCAAATAAGAAAAGTAATATTAAGTAGTTTTACCTAAGAGGCTAATTGAAATTTCCTCTTTGCCATGTGATATCTCCTTTTGTTCATAGCCATTGTTATCCACCTTTCAAATATTCACTGCTTATACTAATTAAACTTTTTTATTTCCTACCTGCCCTACCTTCTGACTAAACCTTTTAATCTTTTTTCCTGATTGGTTGACCTCCATTCAAAGTGACCTAGGTGGTACTCTCTGAAAGAGTCTTAGGATCTCCAAGTTGAGGGATTTGCTTGCTTTATTGCTAATGTTCAGTCATGTCCAACTCCTTGTGATCCCATTTGTGGTTTTCTTGGCAGAGATATTGGAGTCAATTGTCATTTCCTTTGCCAAATTCTTCTACACGAATAAGTGAAATAATCTTGGCAAGCCCTCAAGGTGTTTAAATTCCAATAGGCAAAGACAATGCATAAATGGGAGCTAAAAAGGGACAGAGGATGGTAGGGAGCATTGGTTAGCATTGGTAAAGTTCAGAGGGACCATGACTCAATATGAACCCATATGACGGATTCTTAAATAGAACATAAAATGGTAATTTGTTCCTTGGAACTTAAAGATTTTACTACAAAAATCTAGGCTCCCAAATTCCTCCTGGGAAAATTCTCCCCCCCCAAAAAAATTTCCAAAAACATCTTATAATATTGTAAAGGAAATTCTGAAATCCATAGCCAAATCCTCAGAGGCCAGTATCAGTTTGGTGGCAGTGATGTTAACACCAATTAGACCATGTAAGAATTATTTTATGTCCTTCTCTTTGAGTATAATCCTAAAAATAAAATTTTAAACTGTCATGAGTAATTGGTTCTTATTTAGGTTAATAGAAATTTAAGTCACAAGGTCAATTGGACCAAACTGGCAGAGAGGATAAACATGTCTGTAATTAGAAGATTCCAGTAAACTCTTTTTTTCCATCTTCTCCTACAAGGGAAATCCTCAGGATAACATTGGTCCAAATTTTAACACTTTTAATGACCACACATTTATAATTTCAATATTATTTCTATATTTCATATTTGTAATATGAAAATTTCAAGAAAGTCTTGATGATAAGACAAAGAAGATTATCCTGACTGAAAATCATTTCTTATAGGGAAATTCTATGTTCCTCCAGGCTGGAGGACAGAAGGAGAGAGGGCAAGGAATGCAAGGAGGTCTTCCAACTGCAATTGATTGTACAACCCTAACAAAAATAGCTTTCTACTGTTTCCATTGTTCTCACTGCTGTCAGCTTCATAACACTTGTTGTCTATTTCCTTGTGATTAAAGATCATGGTTGCCTGGTTTCCTTTCTTGATTTCCTTCCAAAGACTGTGATTTGCTATAGGAAAAGAGGGCAACCCTCCTGAACAATTCTTTCCAGGCCTTCTGGACACATCCATCCTGGGACAGCCATCCCTGCTTCACATCACTGGGTCTTTTGACCTGCTTTCACTCATAGGGTGTGTTTGTGAACATGCATGGTTGGGCTATTTGATAAGGGCACTTGAGCAGCTTCCTGTTCTAAAGGGGCCAAATGATCATAATCTTGGAAGGAATGTGTGTAAACATCTTGGATACAAGATAACACCAAAAAATTTCTTGCTCAGCTTTTCTGTCATATCTTCTCTGAGGGAATTTGTAGTAGTAGGATAAAAATATAGCTTTTTTTTCCTTCTGGGTTTAACAATAATTAATTAAAGGGGGGGCTTATGAATTGCCTACCACATACCAGGCAAACACAAAGTGCTGGAAATAAAAAAAAAGTCAGTCTCTATTCTCAAGTAGTTTATATTATAAAGGATAGAGTCTTATACTCATATACAGTAATGGCTCAGGAAATTAGTTTTAATCTAGGGAGTCCTAGGGATAATGAGTGAATCTGTAATGGAGTCATTTGACATGCTGTTTATATTGAAATGATTATTATTAAAAAAAAACCCATGAGGTGGAGAGTAACTGGACAGTGTGATGATTGAATATAAGAAAAAAAAAAACTTCCCAAGGAACTGAAGTTGATGTCATAAAATCCTTACATTAAGCTCACTAATTTTATTTGATTTTTAAAAAAAAAAGACCATTGGGGCCAGTTTGCATTATTTTATCAAAAATTCCAACAAGTCTGACCATAAAGTTTCTCAGGACATAGCATATGCAGACCTTTGAGAAAATAACTGTGAATTCTTGCCAACAGTGAATAGTGACAGTTCACATCTTGATTGTCAAATTACAACCTTTTCACCTTTACTATTCTCCCTTACTCTCTACTCTCCACCCCTTCATACTTCTATCAGACGCATATTTCATGTGTAGATGTGGTCAGATCACTCCTGCTTAATTCCCTATTCTCTATTGAATTGATTTCAAGCTTTATTTCTTAGTATTCAAGGTCCTCTATAAACTCTTGCCACTCTTTACTTGAATCCTTACTTCAAATAGTTCCCACTAAGGAGAGTATATTTCAGTCAAAATGGACCATTCATTGTCTCCTGTGAACATTCTATACTTTCCCCTTTCCATGAGATGCCCTTTCTATTAAATTGCTACCCATACTTTAAAGGGCAGCTTAAATACTACCTTTTCCCCAGAATACTTTCATTAATTTCCCTATTTGATAATGGCAAAACAATTCCCTCTTCACCATTGCACATGGCAGTTTGCACATTTTCTTTGCACTAATCAGGTTATATTTTGTATGCTATAGTTCCATTATTTGTGCCATAGCCTGCAAATAGACTAAAGATCAAGAATTCAAATCAACTAAATTCATCAAGCATTTATGCAGCATTTGCTATTTGTCCTGCACCTGCTTTTAAAGATTGGATTGGGTTTGATACATTTTAGGAAAAATTTCACCCCAAATGCTCTTTTTTAAGAAAAAAAAATTTGCTAGAAATCAATGAGTAAGCTTCATTAAAATGTAAATTTCACTTGTATAACAAAATTCACTCAGGCCATGACAGTTAAATATAGCATTGCTTGTATTATTCGACATCTTGTTTGAAAATGTTACAGTTTATGTACTTGAGTTCAAGAGGAAAGTAGAATGGTATCCCTTCTCACCCTTGTGTGAGGCAGATGCTCATTTTTCACTTTAATTAATTACTCATTGTTTTAAATAGAGACTGTGTGGCCTCAGAAAGCATATGGACTCTTGGTTAAGATGAGTAGATCCACTTTTCTTTCATGATATATGTGATGGAGCTGCCCTAGGTTCTTTGCATGGTTACCTGTCAGTTCTTCAGTCTCCAAGTGAGGTGAGACTCTTTCAGGGAATGACATTTTCACCCAGAAATCATCAGGCTTTGCCAAATAAAGGATGCCAACATCATGCCGGCTTAGCTGTAATGCCCAAACCACTGCCACTTCATCCTTAAGTTTCCGATCTGCACGGTGGCATCTTAATCATTCTCCTCATAACATAGCAATTACTATCCTATAAATTAACATAAAAAATTCATTCTTATTGTGAATCCCTCCCCAAAACAAACTCATGATCTATTAACAGAACCCAGTTTCAATTATCCATTAACTATGTTGCCACTTCTAATGTTTAATGTCTCATCTAGACAGATTAGAAACCTCAAACGTATAAATCAATTAATTCTAATTAAAGAGAACAGCATGAAATAGGTCTCTAGGTTGATGGTTGCTGTGTTAGAAGAAAAGTGGTGAAGGCATGAACCACCCCAGCATGGCAGGATGCCCTGACCTCTGAGGCTAAGTGAAGAATGGCTACAAGAATGTAAAAAAAATGGCATGATTTGGAGCAGCCTTGAAGGCAAATTCAGAACTATTGCTTCATGCAGCCAGTAAATGTCCCAATATACATGCCAACAGGATTATGCTCGATTGAGCCTCTCCCTCATATCTCCTTATATCTACTCCACACTCTCATCATCATCAAATCACTGATTTAGAGCTGAAAAAACTTAGGTCAGTCTTGTGTAATTTAGTTGTCCTGCAGGTGAAGAAGTTAAATGATTCACTTAAAGTTGAACATGTCTAAACCTGTTAAATTGTAAAGGGGAATTGTAATTCTCTTTCTATATGATCCAGAATTTTGCTGGCAATTGAAGTCAAACTCATCAGCCTGTTGTTTTCAAGACCTATTCTATTCCCTATCAATCTACTTTTTCTTTTAATCTGAAATGCAGTTATCCTTTTTCAGTACAATGGTAGAGTTTCCCTTCTCCAAAGTCTTTCTAAGGCCACTGAAAGAAACTCAGCAATCCCACTTTCCAATTGTTTCTGTGCCCTTAAATGACTTAAATGACTTGAACTTATCCAGTGAAGCCAGGTGCTCTTTTCTTGTTCTCATTTATCTTGGGTATTTTTGTTATTATTCAGTCATTTCTCAGTTGTATCTGACTCTTCAAGACCCCATTTGGAGTTTTCTTGGCAAAGACACTTAAGTGATTTGACATTTCTTTCTCCAGCTAATTTTATAGATGAGGAAAGGCAAACAGGTTTGAGTGACTAGTATAGGTTTACACTGCTAGTAAGTGCCTGAGGACAGATTTGAACTCAGGAAGATAATAAGTCTTCTGGACTCCAGGGAAGGCTCTCTATTCACTGTGCCACCTAGTGACCTATGTTGGATATTAGCTCTTTATTAATCACATTTGTCCTGTCTTTTCCAGTCAAAATATTATTTTCCTTGGCAGAGGAAATTAGAGTCAAATAATGCAATTCAACAAATAACAATTGAGCAGCTCTGCCTACTATTTGTAACCATTCATCAGTACCTTGAGCAGCAACCCCATTCTTCAATCCTCATATAAAAAATTTTAAAAACTTAAACCAAGTCAAAACAAAACCCTTCCTCTCCTCTTTGCTTCCTTTCCCATCTCAGCTCATTCTGAACCTAATTACTTTTGACACTACTCTTACAACATTGTAATTGATTTTATCCTAGATGCTTAGAATATTAGATATAACCACTAAATGTGAAGAGAGAAGATTTCTAAGTGTTGTAAAGGACAAGTAGAATTCCACAAATTAGGGGAAGTCAGTCTACAAGGGAGAGTAAGCTCACAAAATAAAGTTCTCAAGGCAAAAAAGATATTCTTATAAGTTGAAAGAGAACTTATATCAAGAAATGAAAGTAGATGTACAGGAATCTTCAGCTTTTAAAAGACATTAGACATTTTCTGAAGAAGAAATAAAAGCTATCAATCATCACATGAAAACATGCTCCAAATCACTATGATCAAAGATGATCAAAATAAAACAAAAAATGTCTATACTTTCTTATTAATTTACTCCCTGCTATGATCCTTGAAGCTACAAAAGTTCTGGTGGAATACTTGTCAACTTCTCTCCCATTAGAATATAAAACTTAACTGTTATATAATTCCTTATAATAACTCAAATGTGTTTGCCTTTCTTTTCAAATCCTGTGTTTGATTTTCAATGAAGGTGAATTTTCCCCTTTAAAATGATACTTGTATTTTCCATGTCAGCTTAGAGATGGGAAACTCTGGGTTCAAATCTGGCCTCAGAAACGTTCTAACTGTGTGATCCTGGGCAAGTCCTTTTACCGCCATTGCTTAGTTCTTACAATTCTTCTACCTTAGAACCAATATATAGTATTGGTTGGTTCTAAGACAGAAAGTAAGGGTTTAAAAATAAATAAACAAATAAATAAAATATATAGCAGCTTTTTTGGTGGTGGCAAAAGAATTGGAAATTAAAGGGATGTCCATCAGTTGGGAAATTGATAAACAAAGTGTGGTCATGATTATGATGAAATACTGCTGCATCATAAGAAGCAATGAGCAGACTAAAAAAAAAAAACTTGGAAAGAACTATATGGGACAATGTTCAGTGAAATAAGTAGAACAAAGGAAATATTATACTTAATTACTGAATTAATCCTGGAAAAATAAAATGTGAATGTTACATCCAGAGAGTGAACTGAAAGAGGAAAACATGAAAGACTTATTTTGTATGAACATATTGGTCTCCTGGACAATACCTTCTGCGATGTGGGGAGGGCCAGGAGAAGCTAGGACACTTGTGGATGGGCTTTATTATGTGGATAAAAGGAAAAGTAAGTTAAACATATAAGATATTTGTAATTTCACTTATGTGAAATATTTTTTTCTATATGGAAATGCTTTTCAAAGTTGGTTTTATAAAAAAATAAATAATGAAAAGAAGTAGGTTTTGCATCTCTTTTAGTTTAAATCTCAGAGATTTAAGTCTCAACTCTTTTAGAAAGGCACACTCCTCACATGCTCCATATCTGTCCTGGAACAAGATTTAGAGTGATTTTCTGCCTTTAGGATAATCTTTCAGTTCTCAGAATCTTTGCTATGACAGGATTTTCCTCTTCAAAAGGAGAACTTTGCCTACAAGAGCCAAATTTTTCCTCCTTTTCTTTTTTTTCAGACACAGAGAAGACTATCAGCCCACATGCTTTCATCTGACTTTCACATTTTGATTTCTTGCTCAGGAAGGGATGTGTCTCAGTCTCTATTTGACTTCGTGTTAGAAAGTCATTATACCTCCTATTTAATGTCCAACTACCATGGAGCAGACTTTTAGAAATATTTTATTGCTTTCCCTTTTAAGAAATTGCCAATGACTATTCATCTTAGATAATATTTTTTCAATCATGATTTTTTGGAAACTGTGACAGAAGATGGTCCTTAAAGGAGGAGTGCCAGGCTTAATCTTTCTCCTAGTAGTGGGAGAGGCTGCAGGAGGCTAGAATCTTGAGGAGTCAGAAGGTTCCTTCTGAAGAGCAGTTGGTCTCTTGGTTTTTAGAAGCTGAAGAGAGAAGGTTGGGTAAGACTTTCTCCTGAGGGTTATCCACCTTTTTCGTGCTATTGACTGAAATTCTTCCCCCCAACATTTCCAAATTGAAAAGACTACTGAAGAGGAACCTGAGAAAGACATTTGGAGTCTCTGTCAGACTTTATCTCAGCTCCTGTGGTCATGGGTCTGAACTGTGGCCAAGGGGACAAACCCAGGGACAGTCAACCTGACTATCTCTCAGGAGGCTTAGGCTGCCAAAGCATGGGTTCCTCACAAACTCAAGGAGGGAGGAAAAAGGAGTTTCCTTTCCCATTCTTTTCCCTGCCAGCCATTCCTTTGTATTACCCTGATTGAGTTAATTGACATTAAAGTGGTTATCCTTTCCCAAATTTGAATCAAGTGTGAGTGTAACAGCTTAAAGAGGGAGGGAAACATTTTGGCTCTAGTAGTGGAGGAGGAGGCGGACAAGATGGACAAGAGCCAGTCTGTGAGAGCAGCCATAGCTGAGAAGGGAAGGCTGAAGGGGGAAAATCTTCAAACCCCTCTTCTCAGTCTGAGCCAACCTTAAACATCAGCTGTCTCTTCTAGATCCTGTTTTTTTTTTTACCACCTACAAACGTTTTCCATTACAAAACCCTTAGCAATGCTGCTTCAAGACAGCATTGTTCCAAATTCCAAATTTCAAATATATATAGATCTGACAATCCACTGGCCTTGACTTATGGCCTACATTTAGGTAAAGCAAAACCAGGCTCTTGAGGAATCCCCAGGTAAGCAAAATTAACACTTTAAGGAAAAAAAACAAAACAGCAAACCAAAAAGCTTCACTTTTAATTATATATATTTTTCCCTGGATCTGTCTTTAGTGAAAGTACTTCTCTGCTACCAGTACATCTTTCAACTCATCCCATATTTTCTTATCTCATGCATTTATTTTTATCAATGTGCTACTAGAAATCCTCTACTAAGGATCTACCCAATTCTCAGAAAATAAAATTTCCCAGGGTTATTCAATACTTGATGGTTTCAATTATAATACTTGGGCTTTCTGTCTGCTGTATTTTGCTTTGAGAACATGACTCCTGATGGCACCCTTCTTAATATTTCTTCTATGAAAATGCATCACCAATAATAGAGTATATCCCATTAAAAGCAATCTATTTTTACTAATAGATATGAGCTGTGATTCCATTGGTATAGAGAACTCCTAATGAGGAGACTCCCTCTACTAATGCAACTTCTCCTCTTAGAGAATTTCCTGAGATACTAGCAAGATAAATGACTTGACCAGAGTCACACAGCCAGTATGATACCCGAGGTATGACTTGAACTAACATCTTAATTTCAAGGCCAATTCTTCATCTATCTAATATCTTTCCAGTTCAAAAGGTTTTTTTTAAAGCCACATTTCATTGTATATATATATATATATATATATATATATATATATATATATATATATACATATATATATATTATTGACTACTTTTTATACAACCCTACTATTCCATTTCATATTATCCTTACTGTTTCAAGAAGATGCAGATTATATGATTTGCAAGTCAGTCTATGGATTTGATTAAGAAGATTTTTGGTTTTCATTTTTTAAATCTAAACTAGCACTCCCTGCTGTACTTTCAGGATATTGAAAAAGAGGGTTGTTTTTCACCACATCCCCAAATGGACTCTCTGGTTTCTCTCCTGAATAAACCAAAAATAAATGAACTTCTTTAATCATGGAATGAGAGGACCCATAATTTTATGTACTGTGGGAAGAATTAATGCTATGCATAAAAGACATTCAATATCTCTTCATTTTACAAGGAATCAGATTTCCAAATAAAGGAAACTTCACAATACCAGTTTACGCTTATATTTGGTACTGACCTTTTCTAAAGCCATAATAAAAGAAAAATCAACATGAAATAATTCTCTCAGATGTCAGAACCACATTTCTGTGGACTTTCCGAATCCACCCCAGTCCTTAATCCTTGTGTGTTGTGCCTTTGGAAACTGGAAAAAATGAATCAGAGACATAGTTCATTTCAGGCTGAAAAGAATAACATCTTGGTTTCTGCCAAGACAGTAAGCTGTTTCCTGGATTGGTTAGGCATTGATGGGGATATATTAACTCTACCTTAGCAAATTAGGTAACATTGAACAAATGACAGCTCTAACAGATCTTTGCGCTGTGGAATCTTCCCAAATTCCCAGAGATTTCATAAAACTGAGCATAAACTAGAAAAACAAAACAAAACCTTTCCCTAGCCTAGTCAGACAGTCAGATTTAGAAAAATGTTTTTAAAAAAATTGGCTTGTTTGTTTGCGTTTTTTTTTTTTAAGGTAATCCTGACAGCCAGAGGGAAAAGCTCATTAGAAGTAGAGAGACCTCAGTTCAGGCTCTGGCATCAGCATCCATTAGTCAAGTGACTTTGGAAAAAAAAAACAAACAACAAAAAAAAAATTAACCTCTCTGAACTTTCTCAGTTTCTTTATCAGTTAAATGGTGATAATTCTTATGTTAACCACTGCATAGGATTGTTGTGAGAAGAGTGATTTGTAAACTGTAGAGCACTGTCTCAATGTAATGTGACCAGACCCTGTCCTGTGATATTTGGAGTATGTTTTTATAGTAGCATTTTCTGACATACCACATAAAATAATAGATGTGTTAGGGCAGGGCTTCTTCATATTCACTAGCAGCAAGAAAAAATGATGATTTGGGAGAGTATTTCTTATAAGGCTTTTTTGGATCATAGTTTTATTATTTTATTTTTAAAATCCTATTTTGTCTTGTCTCTCATACTACTAAATATCCTTTTCTTAATACCCATAAGTTACAGGCACCAGATTAACCCAATGGAAATCTTCTCAAACTATTATTTATTCTAAAGGCTGGATAAAGAAATAATCTCACAGGGCAAAATTATGTGTCTTTGATATTACTTACAATAATTTCTTTCTTGGGGAGTAGACTCAAATTAAAACTTTCTGCGCCCATTTCTCAATTGAGATACACAAATATTGCCTTTATTTTTTCACTAAAAGGCGGGGGAATAACTTCTTTTCCATGATGACAAAAAACTCCGTAATAAGTACACTTATTTACTCATGAATGTTGCTCATAAGACATGTTTTAGAGGACATTTTATCAGTTTCATCCCTCCTCACCACCTAATTATTCTGATTTCCAGATGTGGTTGTAATATTTCTCCCACCTCTCATTAACAGGGTGAATCTGGTTGGATTAGCAGATGATCTCTTCCTCCAGCACTGTTTTCTATACATCATTCTGTTAATCTAACCTATCAGCCCCATTCTAATTATCAATATAGTTCCAATTAGCTAATAGATTTAATTGTAGTTATAAATTATTGCTTTTTGCTAGAACTACAAGTCATGTATCATTACTAACTAAATCAACAAGACCAATTAAATTAATATCTTGCATTGAATTAATAGAAAATTTTGTGAACTTAGTTACAAAATACCATCTTACTATCATCTCAATTTTACTTAGCCCCTTGGTATGTTAAATTGAGATCTTGGATTTCTCAACAAGGAGTAGAAGGCTAAGGATAATGTTGTTTTTAGTTATTTTAATTATGTCCAACTCTATTTGAACCCACTTGGGATTTTATTTTTAGCAAAGATATTAGAGTGATTTGTCATTACTTTTTCTAGCTGAGGAAACTGAGGCAAAGTTAAGTGACTTGACGAGTCACAAAGCTAGTAAGTGTCTGGGGCCAGATTTGAGCCCATGAAATTGAATCTCCTCAAATCCAGGCCCAATACTCTATCCACTACAACAAAGACAATGATTCTAAGTTAAAAATGGGTCCCATTACATATCCAGATTAGCATAACCAGACCCTGTTTATAAGATATATTGAAAAACACTTTGTTCATTTTTGAACCCCATTTTATATTATAAAATAATATTCTACTGTTGTCTTTCATCTTTAAATCTCGATTATTTCCTTCATTACTCTAGAATGAATTCTCCTTGTGACAAAGGAATGCAATTATCATCAACAACAAAACATCAAATAATGATTTGGCTATGTATGTAATATTTAGTCCTATTAGTTTTCCACATTTCTTTCATGAAAGATATAATTTGCTATAGTTTTAACTTACATCTTTGTTACCATTATATATATTTTTTTCATTTTTGCTCATTTGATTCTGCATCCATTAAAAAAGTCTCATATTTCTCATATTTTACTTCTCAATAAGTTTCAATTACATTAATACAATTTTAAAAATTATTTTGGAATTCCTGGAAAATAGTCACTTTTCTTACATAATTTCAAATTTCTGTCTAGACATTTGGATCACTTCATAGTCCAACAGGTTATCAGTGTCTTTATCTTTCCACAACCTCTCTACCATGATTGTTTTCATCTTTCATCATCCTTTCCAATTCCATGTAGTGATAATATAAACTTTGAATCTTTTCAATTTTCATTTCTCTTACCATTAGCATTTTGAAGCATGTTTTCGTGTGATCACTTATAATTTACAAATGTTTTTGGTAAAACTATTCATTTAAATCATTAGACTTCTACTCTAACATTGTAAAAAGTGAGGAAGTAAAGAGTCTGTGTGGAGCAAGTCTAAAGTTCTTCCAGACACTCAATCAACCAGAAAATGTTTATTTTCTCCATTAGGGTTTCCTAAAATATTTTAAAACTTGTGTTGCTTACAAAAATGAGCAATATGGAAATATGTTTTCTTTGATAATGCATTTACCACCCAAATGAAATCAACTGCCAGTTCTGAGAAGGGGAAGGAAAGGGAGAGGGAAATAGGTCAATCATATAATTTGGGAAAACGTGTGGAAATTTGTTATTGCATGTAATTAGTAAGATAAGTAAATAACCTTTGGAAAAAGTCTTGAAATCTTGTAATGCTCTATGTTCAATGAAGAACGTATCTCCATCAAATTGACCATTATGCTTCCATGATTTGGGCCAAAAGGATGCTAATCCACTCCAATTCTTTGTTGCTCATGCAGTGTTTTGCTATAATCATTGCCTGTAACTAAAGCAAAATCAGCTTTGTTTTCCCCAGGCAACCCAAAGGGGCACTATTTGCATGCATTATGAAATGACTGCTATTTAAATGGCAGACTAAATAAACTTATTTGCTTTCAAATGGTCATCATTACTCATTTTCATCATAAGTAAGGTAGGATTTATTTTAAAAGAATTCTTCTCTGCCATAAGAAACTATAAGCAGATTAAATAAAAAAAAAGCAGAAAGGACTACATTAGATATTGAAAAACATTGGAGAACCAAGCAAATATTACATATAGCTACAGATTTAATACTTGAAGAATATATTGTGAATGTTCACCTCCAGAGAATGACCTGAAAAATGGGAAAATGAAGACCACACACACACACACACACACACACACACACACACACAGTATGGAGAAGAGAGTGAGGGATTGAGATACTTGGAAATAAACTATATTAAAAAATTATTCTCCTTGTCATGAGTCATTTCAAACCTATTTCTGTGATTTTGAATGAAAAAAATAATTGTATAACCTACTTAATAATTTTTAATCTTTCTTAAGAGTGATAGTTTGCATAATGGATAGAATGCTAAGCTCTGAGTCAGGAAGAACAGGGTTCAGACCTCTGACTTTTTTTAGCCATGTAAACCTGGGCAAACCATTAATTAACCCTTGATTTGCCTCAGACAATTTTCCAAAATTTACCTATTAAAATTGTAGATGAGTTCTGCACTGCATTAGTGAAAACAGTTTTTACACCAAGAATTCCCTACACTGACAAAATCATGTATCATTCAAAAGTCCAGGACTCATTAAGAAAATGTACTAGGTGCTGGGATACAAATACAAAAACAAAACTGTCCTTGTTCTCAAGGA
Source organism: Monodelphis domestica (assembly GCF_027887165.1). Classification (NCBI taxonomy): domain Eukaryota; kingdom Metazoa; phylum Chordata; class Mammalia; order Didelphimorphia; family Didelphidae; genus Monodelphis; species Monodelphis domestica. Next base: position 262,400,219 of record NC_077232.1, on the reverse strand, counting down.
ACTTACATTCTATCAGACAGACAATATATGTAAGTATATGCAAAATAAATATGAGGTGATTTTCTTGTGGGGAAAGATTTTGCAGCAACTGGGAGAAAAGAAAAGACTTCAGCCAAAGACAAGCTCATACATAAGGAAGATGGAGATTCTAAGAGGCAAAGAAAAGAAAATGGCATATTTCAACCAAGTGTTACAGTCTACAAAGGCACAGCAATGGGAAATGAAGTGTCACATGAGAGGAACAGCAGGAAAGACACTTTTCCTTTCTTATACAGTTAAAAAAAGACTATAATGTATTTTAATGTAGGATGCAAATATAATCTGTATATTTAGTATTTTCTCTCACTTTGTTTTTTAATATTTTATTTTTTCAATTATATATAAAAATAATTTAACAGTTGATTTTTAAAAATTTTCAACTCAAGAAAATCCTTCACAGAGGTGGAGTCAAGATGGCAGCATAGAGGCAGTGAAAGTTCAGACCTCTGAAAATCCTTCCTTACAAATTAAAACTAAATGCTTCTAGGAGACTGAATATCAAACCTAACAGCAAGACAGAGCAAAGGAACCCTCCTGCTGGACTCAACGTAAAAGGTACACCCCCAAAAGCCTGGATTCTAGAATACTCCGGTCTAAGGGGAAGGAAGAAGGAAGGTCCCAGGACCCATCCCCCCACCTAGAGTGCTAAGCCTCCAGTGGGAGCTGGAACCTCTGGGCAGGCCTAAAGGCCCTGGTCTGGAGGGAGTACCTTGCAGGCAAAGCTGTGCCAAACTCAGAGGGTCAAACAGACAGTGGGAAAGCAGTTGGAGAAGAAGCACAGAGTGCAGAGTGGGCAGCCTAGTTGCAGCAGTGGAGACACTTCATATTGCCCTCCAACCCCTTCTAGGAGGTTTTGGCCTCAGGGCACATCCAGCTGTGCAACTCAGTAGGGCTTAATTTCATCAATGCTTTCAGAGGGGAGGGAAGCTCAAGCTCCAACACCCCTCCCCCAGAGACTGCACTGAGAGATTTGCTGACAAAACTCCAAGGGTGAAGGCTGACAGAAAAGTCCAAACACACACAAAAAAAAATGAGAGGAGCAAAATCACAGGCAAATGCAGGGAGTAAAGAAGGGATAAATATGAGCAAACAACAGAAAAAGAAAAAAGAAATTATAATCTACAGCTTCTATACAGACAATGAATAAAGAGCAAGCAGAACAGAGAAGGATGAAGGGCATGAAGCAAAAACACAGAAACTCAAGTAAATTGGATACAGGCTTTGGAAGAACTCAAAATATAATTTAAAAAATTTTTGAAATTGACACAAAGGAGGAAGAACAATCCAATCCATTGGGACAGAGAATAAATTTGCACCCTATAGGGAAGTAGAAGGGTACCAAATGGACTAGTAGGGAGGGAAGCAATATAAGGGAGGGAGAGGGTGGGGGGGTAGTTTAAAAAGACTGTAAAGAAAATAAGGGGGGAATAAGAATGGAGGGGGATAGAAAGGGAAGCAAAATAAGGGTGGGAATTAGGGGTAGTGATTAAAAATAAAACATTGATGTAGAAGGAAATAGTGAAAGAAGAAAAGTCAGGACTAGGAGTAGAAATCAAAATGTTGGGAAATACACAGCTGGTAATCATAACTCTGAATGTGAATGGAATGAATTCACCCATAAAACGCAAGCGAATTGCTGAGTGGATTAGAAAACAAAACCTTACCATATGCTGTCTACAAGAAACACACACAAGGAAGGTAGATACTTATAGGGTAAAAGTAAGAGGATGGAGCCAAATCCATTGGGCATCAACTGATAAAAAGAAGGCAGGAATCACAATCATAATATCTGACAAAGCCAAAGTAAAAATAGATCTAGTTAAAAGAGATAGGGAAGGTAATCACATCCTGATAAAAGGCAGTATAGACAATGAGGAAATATAAGTACTCAACATGTATCCACCAAATGGCATAGCATCCAAATTTCTAATGGAGGAACTAGTCAAGCTCAAGGATGAAATAGATAGAAAAACTATACTAGTGGGAGACCTGAACCTTCCTCTATCAGATCTAGATAAATCAAACCAAAAAATAAATAAGAAATATGTAAGAGAAGTGAATGAAATCTTTGAAAAATTAGAGTTAGTAGATATGTGGAGAAAAATAAATAGGGACAAAAGGAATACACCTTCTTTTCAGCAAAACATGGTACATTAAAAACATTGCAAACAAGTGCAAAAGAACAGAAATAACATGTACAACCTTCTCAGAACACAATGCAAAAATTTTGAGTTCAAAATGCACTTCCTCCCTCTTTCCCCTATCTACTCCTTCCGTGAGACAGTAAGCAACTTGATATGACTACACATGCATAATTAAGCAAAATGTATTTCCATATTAGTCATTTTGTGAAATATAACACAGACAAAAATAAATAAAGTGGAAAATAGTATGCTTCTATTAGCTTTCAGACTCCACCAATCTGTTCTCTAGAGATGGACAGAATTTTTCATTATTAGTTATTTGGAATTGTATTGGATCATTATATTGCAGAGCCAAGTCTTTTACAATTGATTATTGTATATAATTGCTGTTACTGTATACAATGTTCTCCTGGTTCTACTCTTTTCACTTTGCATAAGTTTATGCAAGCCTTTATATTTTTTCTGTAATTGTCCTACTTGTCATTTCTTGTAGTACTATAGTATTCCATTACAATATATACCATAACTTGTTCAATATACCCCAATTGATGGGAATTACCTCAGTTTCCAGGCACAGTGTAGGAAGAATGGCATGAAGTTCCTAAGATACATAGGGCTATTGAGACCCTAAGACTGATCAAGTTTCTTCTTCCTTCCACTGTGTTTTCCCAAACTCCTGCATTTTATGTACTTATAGATTGATTGAGTTGCTGAATTTGAAAGGATATTGAGGTACAAAGCCTGAGTGGTAGTCATCTCAATACAACTGATTTTTCGTTCTTTTATTTGAGCTTGAATCTAGACTAAATTTAGTCCACCCATATTTGTATGGTCAAAAGCATTGTTATACTTATGCGATTAGGATCATCAAAGCTCAGAAGCAAAGAAGAAGTCAGAGTCTCCCAGTAGGTGGAGATTGAGCCTCTAAATGAATAACTCTTCCCTCTGGAGAATAGCTGGAGGATATAAGTTATCGGAAGTTTGAGCACCAAAAACAACTTAACAGTTCCCCAAGCACCATTGTAATGTTGGGAGGAATCCACCACTATTGGGGTGAATGTGAGATTGCTAATAATGAGTCATTATTGTAGAACAGGATCAAATAAGTGACTAGTAATGGCCCTTAGTGGTTAATTCTTAGTAATTCTTGAAATAAACCTATGAAATTAGAACTACAGGTATTATCATCCTCATCTTACTGAAAGTGATACAGACTTGTAGAGATTAAGTGAATTGCCCACATTCACACAGCTTGAGCACATCAGCATTCTGCTATAATACTAATGTGTGGAGTTACCTTTTCTTTATAAAAGTATTTTAATGAGTATCTTTATACATATAAAGCTGGTTGTGTCTTTTATCTTGGAGACTAAGATTTTGTTTCTCAGTATCCTCTTTCCAGTCTATAACCACATCTAAGGGAATTGGTTGACAAAAGATAAATAGCTTGTCTTTGCTGGAATAGTTGTCAGCATTCTGAACTTGTCTTTTCATTGGTGGACCTCTACTCAAAAGATCTGCAAGTGAAAAAATCCTAATAGCACAATTCCAAAGAGTTATGTTGGGTATAATGACAAAATAACAAAAATGACTTTTACAAAGGGATTTTGATCATGTGGGTTTATAAAGCTTTTTAACTTAGCATAGAAAAAAAGAAGAGCTTCTGGCAGCTTAAATCCTTATATAAATCATCATATATAATAATATCCTTTGTCATATACATCATCTTATGAATTCATATATAATAATATCCTTTGTCATATACATCATCTTATGAATTGAACTTGGATTTCTAACAGATAAATCTGAAATGTGGCAAAGAACTGGCATTTGGTCATTGACATTATAAACTTCTGAAAAGTAAAATACTTTGATCAAGCATTCATGTTGAGTCTCAGACATACATCATGGTAGAATCACATTAATAGCACTATTTTTTTTCATCCCAATTCACCTAAATTAATTCTAAATAATTTTTATCTAAATTCAGTTTTGACATTCTCCTCATTGCAAAAGCTGTCTGCCTGACATTCTTGAGTAATTTTCCTTGAAATCTCTGGAAAGCTTACACTTAAAAAAATCATCATTGCCTGTCCTCAAAAAAAATCATGTAAGAATTCCTCACATTCTTTATAAAAGTTATTCTTCACTCCCAACTCAAGATGTCTAATCCTGAAGGGTATGCTTTAAAACTTATAAAGTGTTCCAGTTTCTGGGGAAGGACATAAAAGTGATTTAATCTGATTTTCCAGAAGTCACCTAAAAGAAAAAAATCAATGGAAAACATTTCACAAAATCCAGAACCCTGGGATCTCAGGGTAATTCCAAGAGTAATGAGAACTTTGAAACCACTATTCAAGCTACCAGGCTGCCATATCAAAGTATTCTTCAGGGTACACAACCAAACAAATGATGCTTTTTTCCTTCAGACCCTTCCTGGTCCTGGGGAAAGTTCTGCTTGCATCCTAGTTGTACTAGAGAATCAATAAGCCATGCTATTTAACTCCATATTATAAACATGCATATATACACAAATACATGCACATATATATCATTAAACCATGCTATTCACTCACAGTTAAAAATGGCTATGTATGCACAGAAAACATGTCCATGCTTATTTTTTAATAATTTAAAAATTTTAATAACAAATTTCCATATTTTTTTCAAATCATATGGTCCATATTATCTCCCTTCATTCTTCCCTCCCCCCTCCCAGAACTGACAAGCAATTGCATCTGAATTATACATGCATTATCTCACAAAACACACTTCCATATTATTCATTTTTGTAAAATTTTTATGAAACCAAAAACCCCAAACATATACCCAAATAAACAAGTGATAAAACATATGTTTTCATCTGCATTTCTACTCCAACAATTCTTTCTCTGGAGGTGGAAAGGACTCTTTTCATATGTTCTCAGAATTTTGTCCTAGATCATTGTTAATAGCAAAGTCTATCACATTTGATCATTCCACAATATTGCAGTTGCTGTGTGTTATGTTCTCTTGGTTCTGCTCATTTCCTTCTGCCTCAGTTCATGTACGTCTTTCCAGCTTTTTCTGTAATCATCCTGTTTGTAATTGGAACACAATAGTACTCCATCACCATCATATACCACAATTTGTTTAGCCATTCCCCGATTGAGGGCCATCCCTTTAGTTTCCAATTCTTTGCCACCACAAAAAGTGAAGCTATAAATATTTTTGTGCAAAAAAAGGTCCTTTCCCATCTTTTTTATTTCTTTGGGATACAGACCCAGTCAATATATACCTATTTAGTGTAACAGTTTGAATTAACCCCTAATCTAAGGGATTAGAGTAATATCTTTTTTACAATTTACATTGAACCATTCCAAATCAGAAGGATGATCATATTATGGCCTTGTTTTGTTAGGGAGGTATTAGTCCATACAATTCATTCATTTAAAAAAATAAATACTTAACTATATTCAGAAGACAAAGACAGACTGAATTCCCCCTTGAACTAGGTGACCAGAATAATTCTTAGATCCTCTAGACCTTTCTTTAATAACTTGCTCAGGAATAAGGAGCAGTTGTAGGGAAGGAAGTATTCATTTGTGTGTAATCTTTGTCCTAATTTGGATTTAAACTGGAAAATAATTGCATAAGGTATTGGGGTCTGTTATTATGGGATGTTTAAGGGGAAGAAACAAGAGGTAAACATATATTTTGAGTTTATTAATGGGGAAATGGGATAGGAATGAGGGTAACAAGGAGAAGGGAAATTTCTAAATCTTATCCCCAAAACTAATTTTCTCTAATAATTATCCGATTGGTTGACTTCCTAAGCTAAATAAGTCCCACATAAATAATATCTCACAGAGTTGAGTCCAAGATGGGCCAAAGTCTAAAAAGGAAAGATAATAGCTCCCAGCCAAGTAGATGAATCTTCCTTATACTCTTCTGTCCAGCTGACCTACAGTCTGGCTGAATTAGTCCCTCTCCACAGCTGACGTCTTCCAAGGTCTAGTGGTATCTTTTTATAGTTGAAATTGTAGCTACCAACTACACTTACTGATCCTACTTCTGCTCCAGAAGGAAAAACTGTTCTTATTTGGGACCACACCTCCCCCTTGGAATGTTGACCCAGGCTCTCATGGGGTTCTGAGTCACACACTTATGCTTTGCTTAATGCAGACTTTACAGGTCAGATCCCTTTCTGATAGGTTCAGAGATGTGGGACAGGAAAGTAAAAGAGCTGAATGCTTTCTCTTTTTTCATCATTCAAAAATTATATTTCCCTTATTTCCAAGGTGAGTCAAGCCAGACTGGAATCTTTAAATTATGTTCAATTTTGTGGTTGTGGTCAAATCCTATCTTATATTGGAGGATTTATGTAATAAGTGAAATGAACAGAACCAAAAGAACATTATACACAGAAAGGGAAACATTGTGTCCATTGTAATTCAAGACATTTCCAAGGGACTTATGAGAAAGAATGCTGTCCACATCAAAAGAAAGAACTGTGGGAGTAGAAACACAGAAGAAAAAGAAATGATTTCTCATTCGTTTATATGGATATGTGATTTGGAGTTTTGGTTTTAAAAGATGGTCTTATTACAAAAATGAATATGGAGATAGGTATAAGCAATAACATTGTATAACCCAGTGGAGGGAGAGAATAGGGGAGAAAAAAAATGAAATATGAAACATGGAAAAATATTTTTAAAATAAAAACAAAAAATAAGAGTTGCAATAACTCTCATATAATCTTAGGCTCAAGGAATTTAAACTTAACATGATATTCACCATCATTATTAAGATTCTGTGATGGGAAAAAATACTAAACTTGTTTCTTCCAAAGTTAAATAGTATCTGGAAGATTATAAATTTTTTCTCTGTTTTTTTTTTCTAAAGGCATTTCATTTCATTCTTTAGTCTTTTCTTTCCAAGGTATTATATTTAGATTCTCAAATGACTGAATCTGATGGTAATTTTTAGTCAGGTTAAGAATAAGCTAGAAAACATCCCTTTCTTGTTTATTTGTTTGTTTGTTTGTTTGTTTTTGTTTTTGTTTTTTAGCAACTGAGCAGGTTACCTTTGAAATAGGGGAAAACTTTTCAAGTCTTTATTTTTCTCATTTATCACAATTTTAACCCAATTTATTGGGGGTGGAGGGTAAAAGAAAAATATCATTATTTAGAGTACCTTTTCTACAACTTCAGTTGTAAAGTACAGACCAACAATTCTCACATTGTTTTTGGCCTGGTGATACCTTCTACACTCTTAAATATTGTCCAGGACTCCATAAAGAGTTTTTTTTTTCCTATAATGGATTATAGTTTTATTAAAAATTAAAATATACATGTTATTATGAAAACAGTTTCCACCTTACATATACCTCCAAAGGGTCTCGGGAACTGGAGTTGAAGACTGAAGAATTAAGCAACTCACCTAGGGTCATGCAGCAAATATGTCAGAGGCAGGACTTGAATACAAAGTCTTCTTGGCCACGAGCTCAGCTCTTTAACCACTACATCCTAAGTGTCAAATACTGGCCAGTGGTTCACACTATGGTCCCAATACTCCCAAATGAAGTACCAAACAGTTTAAAATGTAATTGGGAAGGGCAGCTAGGTGACTCAGTGACTAGAAATCCAGGCTTGGAGATGGAAGTTCCTGGATCAAAATATGACCTCAGACAGTTCCTAGTTGTGTGACCCTGGGCAAGTCACTCTACTCCAATTGCCTTGCCTTTACCACTCTTCTGACTTGGATGCAATACTTATTATTCCTTCTAAGTCAGAAGGTAAGGGTTTTTTATTTGTTTTGAAAATCAGGAGATATTTAACAAAAGAAATAAAAATAAAATAACATATAGATAATGGGTGATTTTCTAAATCAACATGCAGCTGTAGGGATTTTTATCTTCCTCAGCACCATTTTTGTTTAATGGACACTATTGCTTTGTACCATACTGCCTTAAAGATAAAAGCAATAATGTATTTTCCTAGAAATAACTACTATGAGGAGCATAGGTCTAAGGCTCTTAGAGACCAGTTACTCCAACCTCTGTCATTTTTCAGAGAAGGGAACTCAGAACCAGAGAAATAAATGACTTTTTGAAGGTCACTCTGGTGCTAGTGGTGATAGGAACAGGCAACAAGGCTCTTGGACAACAAACCAACTCTTTCTTCCATGTCACTACATAGAAGTCAACTCTTAACTCCTTCATTTTAGAAATGAGGTCATTGAGGTACCATATGACTTCCATAGTACCTTCCCAAAAGGCAAACCGTAAGTAGATCCCAGGTCTATTGATTCTCAGGCTAGAGCTCTTTTCCATTTAGAAAGCACTCCAATTCTGTTAGAGGAAACACAAGGTCCCTCTTCAGCCCTCCTTAATCTAGGACATTACTGTATCTCCTCCTTTCTTTATTCTGGTTGCTAAATTCTGTTAAGTTCACAACCATTTCTATTTGAAGGCATCTTCCTGCCCACCTGGGAGCCTTTAATTTAAAAACAGTCTCTACTCTGTGAAAATTGTAGATGGGAAATCCTGGGTATATTAATACATAGCACTTTACATATATTACCTCACTTGACTGCTCATGTAACACTTTGAAGGAATGGAACCAAAATGGTAGAAAAGGTAAACAGATCCAGTTGATCTTTACCAGTTATCCTCCCTCCAAACGACTATGTTATAATACCTCAAAAAAAATTTTTGGAGAAATATGACCCACAAGAATAATGAGAGGAAATCATTTCTTCAGCCCAAAACAACTTAGAAAGTCAGCATCAAAGATTCAATGTACCATGGTAGAAATTCAGAGCAAAGCCCACCAAGGCAACAGGCTTTGGACACAGCTAAATGGATGGCAAAGGCTTCCAGAGTACTCAGGCATAAACCATCTGTCAGGGTTGGGGCAAGATAACTACTCAGAAGGAGATTACATGAGTGCCCATGCTTCATCTGGATGCAAGACTCTTGCTGTATTGCCCATACACAGAACCAGATCAAATTCCTGGGGCATAGTCTCAGGGTGATGAGGAGCACTAGTGGTGCAGAGAGAAAACAACAACCTTAGTCATTTGGATTTAGAATCCTATCTTATCTGAAAGAGAAGTAAAAGTGGAAAAAGACAAGGTGTGTAATAGAAGGGAAGGAATAGAGAGGAGTTACTAAAAGCCAATTACATGGGAGGAGAGAGTAAGGAGAGAGAAAGCAGTTTTAAAGGGAGAAATAAGATGAAGGGGAATACACAGTTGGGAATCAAAAATGTGAATGTGAATCAGAGTAACTCACTAATAAAATTGAAGCAGATAGCAGAACGGATTAAAAACCAAATTCTCTGATACATATTTAAAGCAGGGAAACAAACAGAGTAAAGGTAAGGAAATGGAGCAGAATTTATTGGTTTTCAGCTGGAATAAATAAAAGCAGGAGTAGCAATCACAATCTCAGACAAAGCTAAAGGAAAAATAAATCTAAATAATAGATAAGGAAGGAAATGACATTTTGATGAAAGGGATCATAGACAATGAAGTAATATCAATACCAAATATATACACATCAAATAATATAGCCTCCAAATTTTTAAAGACTAAATTAAATTATATTCAAAGAGGAAATAGGAAAATTATACTAATGGGGAACTTCAACTTTCCCCTCTCACAACTAGATAAATTTAACCAAAAAAATAGACAAGAAAGAAGTGGAGGAAGCAAATGAAATTTTAGGAAAATTTAATAGATCTCTTCAGAAAATTGAATGATAATAAAAGGAATATACCTTCCTTCCATCAGTTTATTGCATGTACACAAAAAAATGATCATACATGAGGGCATAAAAACTCTATAACCAAATGCAAAAAAACCCAGAAATAATCAATATATTTGTAAGATTTAAAATATCAATAACTCCAACTATTATATTTATATATATTTTAATAATCACTTAAATTGAAAGGGATAAAACCTAATTATCTAACAAAAAGTAAACCCATGTGAGCAAAAACTCTCCTGGATCTCACCTCACACCACCTCGACACTGCTCTATCACCAAAAGAGAGATCAAGAGGCAAGGATACGCCAATTTTATATACTCCCCACATCAGCACATAATGTGAAAAGGAACATAGGGTGCTGTGAATTGGAGTTCTAGGATACAAAAATTAATTACACACATTGTTTATAGATGATAATGCAATAAAATTATAATCATTAAGAGTTCATGGAAAGAGATTAAAGTTAATTGGAAACAAAATAATTTAATTCTAAAAAGGGAGTGGATGAATAAATTATAGAAGCAATCAGTAATTTCATTAAAGAGAATAACAATGAGGAGGCAATATGTAAAAATGAGAGAATCAAAACAGTATTTAGGGGAAATTTATATCTCTAATGCTTACATTAATAAAACAGAGAAAATGTAAATCAATCAATAATGCAACTAAATGCAACTAAAATGCTTTATAACAAATGCAACTAAAAACCTTAGAAAAAGAACAATTTTGAAATTCATAGTTAAATTCTTATCCCAAAATCTGTGGTCATTTGATTTACCAAATACTATGTTGCTAAGATCATTTATCCCCTGTATATTGTGTATCTAATCTATTCTATTGATCTACTATTTTATTTCTTAGAAACTGTTGATTACTGCTTTATAGTACAGTTTGAGGTCTGGTACTGCTAGGCTACCTTCCTTCACATTACCAAAAGAAACATAGGAATTATATGAACACAATTACAACACACATTTCATACAAATAAAGTCATATCTAAATAATTGGAAAAATATTAATTGCTTATGGGTAGGCCAAGCTAATATAAATAAAAATGATGATTTTATGTAATCTACTTATTTAATGACATAGCAGTCAAACTATCAAATAATTATTTTATAGAACTAGAAAAAATAATAAAATTCAAGCTATCAAGAGATAACCCCAACTCCTAACTCATTTTAATCTATCCCATTTTAAACATATATTTGTAGGATTTAGAGCTGACTTTATAAATTTTATATGACTTCTTAAGTCATATAATACAATTTCTTTATTTTTATTTTTTCTTAATTTTAAACATTATTTTATTTGGTCATTTCCATACATTATTCACTGGAAACAAAGATCATTTTCTTTTCCTCCCCTACCCCCCTCCCACCACCTTTCCCTCTCCCATAGCCGACACACGATTCCACTGGTTATCACATGTGTTCTTGACTCGAACCCATTTCCCTGTTGTTGGAATTTGCATTATAGTGTTCATTTAGAGTCTCTCCTCAGTCATATCCCCTCCAACCCTGTAGTCAAGCAGTTGCTTTTCATCGGTGTTTTTACTCCCACAGTTTATCCTCTACTTGTGGATAGTATTTTTTAGATCCCTGCAGATTGTTCAGGGACACTGCATTGACACTAATGGAGAAGTCCATTACCTTCGATTGTACCACGATGTATCAGTCTCTGTACAATGTTTTCCTGGTTCTGCTCCTTTTGTTCTGCATCACTTCCTGGAGGTCGTTCCAGTCTCCATGGAATTCCTCCACTTTATTATTCCTTTTAGCACAATAGTATTCCATCACCAACATATACCACAGTTTGTTCAGCCATTCCCCAATTGACGGGCATCCCCTCGTTTTCCAATTTTTGGCCACCACAAAGAGTGCAGCTATGGATATTCTTGTACATGTCTTTTTCCTTATTATCTCTTTGGGGTACAAACCCAGCAGTGCTATAGCTGGATTAAAGGGCAGACAGTCTTTTATCACCCTTTGGGCATAGTTCCAAATAAAATCTGATAGAATTCATTTCCAACCACATTTAGATGATAAAGACAGGAATTTAGAGAAAAAAATGGCTCAAGAGGACAATATACACCATTTATTATTTTTGTTCTTACCCTTCCCCATCACCTTCAACTTACTCATTCTTTTCAGGCAATACAGAGATTTCAGTATACCATGGGGAGGGAGAGAACATGAATCATGTAACCATGGAAAAATATTTAAAAATAAAACTCACATCACCTCTTACCTAGACTATCAAAATAGTGTGCTAATCAGTCTCCCTGTCTTGTCTCATAAATGTCAACTCTTCTATTTGTCATTTAAATCATTTCACCACTTGGCCCCTTCCTACTACTCTAGTCTTTTTTTCAAATTATCTCTCTTTGATGTACTCCATTGGCTAACTAAAGTTGTCTTCTTGCTGCTCCTTGAACATGACAATCCCAGGTTTCCATGCCAAGAACGTTCTCCTTCCTTACCTCTACTTGGTTTCCATCAGACTCAGATCAAATATCACTTTCTGTAGGGGAATCAGTCCCTCCAATGCTTTCCTTTTGAGGCTACCTTCTGGCTAATTCATATGTCTCATGTGCTTACTAAATTATGTACATTTATCTTTCTCATTATAAAGTAAGCTCCTTGAGGGCAAGGGGGTATTTTAGTTTTTCATTTATATCCAGGGTCTGGCATATAGTAAGCATTTAATAAATATTGATTAATGATTATTGGTTGATTTATCAGATGATATTGGCATCCCTGAGGTATGAAAGGTGCAAATTGTTCCTCTACATGTATTGGTTAGCCACACAATATCCTCCCCCATGCATGATGCCTAAGCATGTCACCTTTTCAAACCACTGAATGGTTAAAATATTAATATGAGAAGTGGTCCACAGTCTTTACCAGACTGCCAGAGTGATCTGTGACAGTCTTTCCACTACATCATCTTGTCTTTGTGTGACCACTATCAAACTCCAGCTCCATTTTCTCACCAATTCTTCCCATCCTCTGTCTCCTAGTTTTAGTGCATTTGGTCTGGATATTTTTATTACATCTCCAAAGTATCATCTCTTACCAATAACTTCTAAGAGAGGGAAGTAGATGGATCCCTTGATCCCCAATCTTCAGTCTCCATTTCCAAGAGAATTCTTATCCCTTTCTAAAATGCAGAGGCATATAGTTTAAACATGCAAATACGAGAGCCAACATTCTAGAAAGGGTTAAGAAACATCTATATGAGCATTAGAGGACTTGGGTTCAAATCCCAGTTTTGTTACTATCGTATGCAAAGTGATTTGCAAACCTTAAAGCACTACTCAAATAATAGTTATTATATCACCATCATTGTTTGTGTCATCTTGAATAAGTCATATAACTTCTAAACATTTGGGTTTGCTGAAAATTTGTTTACATTTATTATTGGTAGCAGAGAGTTGCTGATGACTTTTATTTTCTGTGTGATCTTGGGCTTGGGAAGTTAGTTCACATCCTTGGATCCTAATTTACCTGTCATGAAAATAAAAGGGTCAGTCTAAAAGATTTCCAATGTGAATTTCTTCTCTAAATCTAATGTCCCAGGATCCCATGAGCAGACATATATAATTTTTTTCACAGAAATACCTCTCGGAATATACACTGCTTTTTTCCCCCTGAAAGTCTGAAGCTTAAGATAAATGTTTAGTTAGATCCAAGGGAATAAGTATACATCTAGTGAGCAATGCCTTGGACTTTTCTAGATTCCACAGGGAGCTGAGTATTAAGGTATACCCTACTGGGAAATTAATACCAAAAAATGCAATTTCAGGGCATCTGGTGAAAAGTTATAGCTCATAAGTAAAGATTCTTTCAGTGCCAATTCGTAACAATCATCATTTTACTGTCCATTTCAAAAGTGAAAAACAAAAGGGCATTTCTCAATGTGAAACTAATATTTTAGGGAAGATTCAGTCACAATGTAATGTTTGTTCACTATTGAGTTTCAGCCTATTAACCACCCAGTCCTTCCACCTGGGTGAGCTTTTATCCTATCCTGCACTGAAAATAATCATGTTAATTAGAACCATGAAGGCAAAGGGTATTTTTTCAACATTCCTAATTGGCATGTGCTGTTCACACTCTGACCTTCTTGGGTCACACTAAGAGCTAAGTGGGTTTTTTTTCCTTGTCTTTTCATTTTTTACTTTCTAGCACCCTGCTTGTCAGATGTTTCTTGCCTGACCTGATATCAATAATATTGGGTCTCCAGGGGAAACTCGTTTGAGGAGTTGAATAGAAATGAAAGCACAGTGTTCAGCTCATGGCAAAGCTTCTCCCTGCTGGAGCCATGCACCATCCCAGCAGGAATCCTTTCAGCTGGCTGTCTCCTATTGAGGGATGACGTGGGACATTGTGTTTATGAATGCCACCTACTGGAATGAAGTGAACAAGCCAAGAATTCATAAAACAACCTAGTTCTGGGGTGGAATTTCAGGAAATAATGGAAATTTAATTTTCAAATGATTGGAATTTTTGTTGTCTTTTTAAAATGATTTAAATGACTTTTTTTTAAGACAGGGAGGGGAAGAGAGTAAAGATGAAAGGAGGGAGATGTGATTATGTTTTGATTAAATTAGCTTTGAAGAAAACAGGACCATAGAATCATAGATCTACAGTTGAAGAGACCTCAAAATCTATTTTCTTCCATCCACTCTATTTATTTTTAAATTAAATTAGTTTTTTTAAATTTAAGTTAAATTATTTGGTCAATTCAGAACATTATTCCTTGGTTACAAGAATTATATTGTTTACCTCCCTCCCCTTTCCCACCCTTCCCAAAGCTGAAGCACAATTTCATTAGATATTACATGTGTCCTTGATCAGAACTATTTCCATGATGTTGGTGTTTGAATTAGGATGTTCATTTAGAGTCTACATCCCCAACCATAATCCCCTCGATCCATGTATTGAAGCTGTTATTTTTTCTTCTGTGTTTCTACTCCTACCGTTTTTCCTCTGAATGTGCAGTGTATTTTTTTTTTCTCAAAGATCTCTCCAAGTTGTTCGAATCACTGCATTGCCACTAATGAGAAGTCAATTACATTCGATTATACCACAGTGTATCAGTCTCTGAGTACAATGTTCTCCGGGTTCTGCTCCTCTCACTCTGCATCACTTCCTGGAAGTTGTTCCAGTTCACATGGAGTTCCTCTAGTTCATTATTCCAATGAGCACAATAGTATTCCATCACCAACATATACCACAATTTGTTCAGCCATTCCCCAAATAAAGGGCATCCCCTCATTTTCCAATTTTTTGCACACACAAAGAGTGCAGCTATGAATATTCTTTTACAAGTCTTTTTCCTTAAGATCTCTTTGGGGTCCAAGCCCAGCAGTGCTATGGCTGGATCAAAGGGCAGACAATCTTTTAGTGCCCTTTGGGCTTAGTTCCAGATTTCCCTCCAGAATGGTTGGATCAATTCACAACTCAACCAGCAATGCATTAATGTCCCAACTTTGCCACATCCCCTCCAGCATTCATTACTTTTCTTTGCCGTCATGTTAGCCAATCTGCTAGGTGTGAGGTGATACCTCAGAGTTGTTTTGATTTACATCTCTTTGATTATAAGAAGATTAGAGCACTTTTTCATGTGCATATTAATACTTCTGATTTCTTTGACTGAAAATTGCTTATTCATGTCCCTTGCCCATTTATCAATTGGGGAATGGCTTGATTTTTTTTTTCTACAATTTATTTAGTTCTTTGTAAATCTGAGTAATTAGACCTTTGTCAAAGGTTTTTGTTATGAAGATTGTTTTCTAATTTGTTAATTCCCTTCTAATTTCATTACATTGGTTTTGTTTTTGAACAAAAACTTTTTAATTTGATGTAATCAGAATTATTGATTTTATATTTTGTGATTGTTTTCTAGCCCTTGCTTGTTTTTAAAATCGTCCATTTCCCAAAGATCTGACAAGTATACTAATCTCTGTTCACCTAATTTGCTTATAGTTTCCTTCATTATATTCAGGTCATTCACCCATTCTGAGTTTATCTTGGTGTAGGGTGTGAGATGCTGATCCAAATCTAATTTCTTCCATACTGTCTTCCAATTGTCCCAGCAGTTTTTATCAAATAGTGGGTTTTGGTCCAAAAATAGGGATCTTTGGGCTTTGGACTGACTTGTTGAGGTCATTTACCCCTAGTCTATTCTACTGATCCTCCTTTCTGTCTCTTAGCCAGACCCAAATTGTTTTGATGACCACTGTTTTATAGATAGTTTGAGATCTGGGACTGCAAGTCCTCCTCCCTTTGCATTTTTTTCCCATGATTTCCCTGGATGTTCTTGATCTTTTGTTCTTCCAGAGGAACTTTGTTATTTTCTTCTAATTCAGTAAAAATGTTTTTTGCTAGTTCAAAGGGTATGGCACTAAATAAGTAAATTAATTTGGGCAGAATTGTCATTTTCATTATGTTAGCTCAGCCTACCCAAGAGCAATCAATGTTTTTTCAAATGTTTAGATCTAGTTTTAATTGTTTGGAAAGTGTTTTGTAGTTGTGTTCATATAGTTCCTGTGTTTGTCTTGGCAG
Source organism: Monodelphis domestica (assembly GCF_027887165.1). Classification (NCBI taxonomy): domain Eukaryota; kingdom Metazoa; phylum Chordata; class Mammalia; order Didelphimorphia; family Didelphidae; genus Monodelphis; species Monodelphis domestica. Next base: position 262,383,707 of record NC_077232.1, on the reverse strand, counting down.
ATAGATTCCTAAGTATTTTATCTTGTCTAGGATGATTTTAAAAGGAATTTCTCTTTCTAATTCTTGCTGCTGAGATGTGTCAGAGATATATAGAAATGCTGATGACTTATGTGGGTTTATTTTGTATCATGCAACTTTGCTAAAGTTGTTGATTATTTCAGCTAGCTTTTTGGTTGATTCTCTAGGATTCTTTAAGTAGACCGTCATATCATCTGCAAAGAGTGATACCTTGGTCTCCTCATTGCCAATTTTAGTACCTTCAGTTTCTTTTTCTTCTCTAACTGCTACTGCTAATATTTCTAGTACAATGTTAAATAATAGAGGTGATAATGGGCATCCTTGTTACACTCCTGATCTTATTGGACAGGCTTCTAGTTTATCCCCATTGCAGATGATGTTTGCTGATGGTTTTAGATATATGTTGTTTATTATGTTTAGGAAAGGTCCTTCTATTCATTTGCTTTCTAGTGTTTTCAATAGGAATGGGTGTTTTCAAAGGCTTTTTTCTGCACCTATTGAGATAATCATAAGATTTTTGTTGGTTTGTTTGTTGATATGGTCAATTATGTGGATGATTTTCTTAATATAGAACCATCCTTGCATTCCTGGTTTAAATCCTACCTGGTCATAGTGAATCACCCTTGTGATGACTTGCTGGAGTCTTTTTGCTAGTATCCTATTTGAGATTTTTGGATCTATATTCATTAGGGAGATTGGTCTATAGTTTTCTTTCTCTGTTTTTGTCCTGCCTGGTTTTGGGATCAGTACCATATTTTTGTCGTAAAATGAATTTGGTAGAACTCCTTCTTTGTTATTCTGTCAAATAGTTGTATAATATTGGGATTAGTTGTTCTTTGAATGTTTGATAGAATTCATTTGTGAATCCATCTGGTCCTGGGGATTTTTTCTTAGGGAGTTCTTTGATGGTTTGTTCAATTTCTTTTTCTGATATGGGGTTGTTTAGGTAATCTTTTTCTTCCTCTGTTAGTCTAGGCAATTTATATTTTTGTAAGTATTCATCCATATCACCTAGATTGCCATATTTATTACCATATAATTGAGCATAATAGTTTTTAATGATTCCTTAATTTGCTCTTCATTAGAAGTAAGATCTCCCTTTTCATCTTGGATATTGTCAATTTGGTTTTCTTCTTTCCTTTTTAAATTAGACTGACCAGTACTTTGTCAATTTTATTTGTTTTTTCAAAGTGCCAAGTTCTAGTCTTATTTAATAAGTCAATAATTCTTTGACTTTCAATTTTATTGATTTCTCCTTTGATGTTTAGGATCTCTAATTTAGTCTTCACCTGAGGATTTTAATTCATTCACTTTCTAGTTGCTTTTTTTTTAATTTGCATGCCCAATTCATTGACCTTTGCCCACCCTAATTTGTTAATATATTAACTCAAGGATATAAATTTCCCCCTGAGTACTGCTTTTGCTGAATCCCATATGTTATAAAAGGATGTCTCATCATTGTCATTTTCTTCAATGAAATTATTAATTGTTTCTATGATTTGTTCTTTGACTCACCAGTTTTGGAGAATCGTATTGTTTAATTTCCGATTAATTTTTGATTTACCTGCCCATGTACCCTTACTAATTATCATTTTCATTGCATTGTGATATGAGAAGGTTGCATTTATTATTTCTGCTCTTTTGCACTTTTTGCAATGTTTTTATGCCCTAATACATGGTCAATTTTTGTGAGTGTACCATTTACTGATGAAAAGAAGGTGTATTCCTTTTTGTCTCTATTTATTATTCTACACATATCTACTAACGCTAATTTTTCTAAGATTTCATTCACTTCTCTTACCTCTTTCTTATTTAACTTTTGATTTGATTTATCTAGTTCTCATAGAGAAAGGTTCAGGTCTCCCACTAGTATAGTTTTTCTATCTATTTCATCCTTGTGCTCCACTAGTTTCTCCTTTAGAAATTTCGATGCTATGCCATTTGTTGCATACATGTTGAGTACTGATATTTCCTCATTGTCTATACTGCCTTTTATCAGGATGTAATTACCTTCCCTGTCTCTTTTAACTAGATTTATTTTTACTTTGGCTTAGTCAGATATCATGATTGCGACTCCTGCCTTCTTTTTATCAGTTGATGCCCAAAAGATTTGGCTCCATCTTCTTACTTTCACTCTATGTGTATCTACCTTCCTTGTGTGTGTTTCTTGCACACAGCATATTGTAGGGTTTTGGATTCTAATCCACTTTGCTATTCACTTGTGTTTTTTTGGTAAGTTCATTCCATTCACATTGAGTTATGATTACCAGCTGTGTATTTCCCAACATTTTGATTTCTACTTCTAGTCCTGCCTTTTCTTCTTTCACTATTTCCTTCTACACCATTGTTTTGTTTTTAATCAGTACTCCTAATTCTCACCCTTAATTTACTTCCTTTTCTACCCCCTCCCTTCTTATTCCCACCTTATTTTCTTTACAGTCTTTTTAAACTATACCCCCTCTCCCTCCCTTGTATTGCTTCCCTCCTTACCAGTCCATTTGTTACCCTTCTACTTCCATATTGGGCACAAATGAATTCTGTGCTCCCAATGGATTGGATTGTTCTTCCCTCCTTGGTTCAATTTCAATGCATGTAAAAGTTGAATATTTCCTATCTCCAACTTCTTTATCCTTCGAGTGTATTGACATTCTCCCCCCTTCTGCCCTGTGCTGCTTTGTGACATATAAATTTACCCCCTTTGATTTATTTTCCCATTTCTTTTAGTATTAACCTCTTTTAAAACTCTCTTTATATATATATACATATATATATATACACATATACATATACACACATATATATGTATTTATGCATACATATATCTATCTACATATTTATGTCTTGTCATTTCATCCTATACAGTTAGTCACTGTTCCTTCTAAGTGTACTTCTTCTAGCGGCCTGGGAGATAATAACAATTTTTAAGATTTATCAATGACCTCTTTTCTTATGGGGATACATATAATTTTAACTTGTTGTGTCTCTTTTAAAAAGTGTTTTTGTATTTGTTTTGCTTTGTTTTTCTTTTTTCCCTCTTTTTAAATTACCTTTTGATGATTCTCTTGTGTTCTATGCTTTGGCATCAAATTTTCTGTTCAGGTATGGTCTTTTCTTCATGAATGCTTTGAATTCTTCTATTGTGTTGAATGACCATACTTTCCCCTGTTGTCAGTTTTGCTGGGTAGTTGATTCTTGGTTGTAGACCTAGTTCCCTTGCTTTCTGGAATATCATATTCCATGCCTTTCTTTTTTTCAGTGTGGATGGAGCCAGATCCTGTGTTATCCTCACTGTGGTTCCATGGTATCTGAATGACTTCTTCTTGGCAACTTGTAATATATTTTCCTTGGTCTGATAGTTCTTGAATTTGGCTATAACATTCCTGGGTCTTGTCAGTTGGGGGTTAAGTACAGGAGGTGATCTGTGGATTCTATCAATCTCCACTTTTCCCTCTTGTTCTAGAATATTGGGGCAGTTTTCTTGAATAATTTCCTGTAGCATGATGTCCATGCTTTTTCTTTTGACATGATCTTCTGGTAGACCAATGATTCTTAAGTTGTCTCTCCTGGAATGATTTTCTAAATCTTCTATTTTGTGAATGAGATGCTTCATATGTTCCTCAATTTTTTTCATTCTTTTGATTTTGTTTTATAGTGTCCTGCTGCCTTGTGAAGTCACTTGATTCTAGTTGTATTCTGATTCTTAAAGACTGGATTTCATCCCTGGCTTTTTGGTCATCCTTCTCATTCTGCTCTGATTTTCTTTGGAGGTCATCTTTCATCCTCTTTACCTCATCATTCATCTCCTTTGCCTCATTTTCTAGCTGGCTGATCTTGGCTTTCAAGACACTATTTTCTTGTTTTATTTCAAGTGCCTCTGTTTCCAGATGATTAACTTAGTTTTTAAGTTCTTTTCTCAATTGTCTTCAGTCTCTCTTAATTATGTTTTGAATTGTATTTTGAGTTCTTCCAAAGCCTATATCCAATTCACTGGGTTTTCTGTTTTCTTGCTTGGTGTTCTCTCCTACTCTGTTCCATTTTTTATTAAAAATATACTGTGGGAGGTATTTCTAGTAGTAATGAATGAGATTCTCTGGCTGACTAGAGAGATACTAAGGGAAACCTCAGGGTGCCTAGTTGTAATGGAGATAGAGATACTTCTGAGAGATAGAGAGATGCTATTAGAGGGGATACTCTGGGGTTGCTTATTGATCACTACTGATGGCTAATAGATCAAGATATTTCCTACCCTCAACCCTTCGCCTCCCAGTTTTTCACCCACACCCTCCTGCAACCATTCCCCCCGACCCCCGCCATTAGTCATCCACCTTTCTACGTAACTCAAATGTGAACTGTGAGTTTTAGATAAGATACTTTTCTCCTCTTTCTCAGGTAAGGAAGTTTATTGGGAAAACCAGGACAAGGATGGAAAGTGAGGTGAGTGGGATAAGATTTTCCCTAATCTATAAGGAGGGTTAGGAGGATTTTGTGAAATGTCAGTCCTGTCACAGCTGTGACACAAAAAATCTGTCCTAGAGATGGGAGGACAACTGCTTAATCTTCTTTCTTCTTCCTTCAAACTTAAATCTCAAATATACAATCAGTTCTTCACACTTTAAGCCACCAACAAAAGGGAATTTCTTCTCAGCCTAGCTCCAGAAGCCCCCTCCCCCCCCCAAGAGTCCTTCAGTCTAGGACAGTAGCTCACAGGGGTCCATTTCCCAGCTTCTTCCCTCTTCAGCCTGGCTTGACTCTCTGTCTTTTCTGGGAACATTCTATTTGGAATGTTCTTTATTGATTGACAGCTGAGTTCCTTTACTTTGTTTTGCATGTGTGAAATTCTCTCTTCTTTCATGCCTCTTCCAAAATTTGCTCTTTGTTCATTGCCTGTATAGAAGCTTTCAATTGTAATTTCTTTTTTCTTTTTCTGTTGTTTGCTCATATTTACCCCTTCTTTACTCCCTGCAGTTGTCTGTACTCTTGCTCCTCTCATTTTGTTTGTTTGTTTTTGTTTTTTGGTTTGGGGCTTTTCTGTCAGTCTTCCTTCTTGGAATTTTGGTAGCGAATCTCTCAGTGCCATCTGTGAGGGAGGGGTATTGGTGCTTTTGCTTCCCTGCCCTCTGGAGGTTTTGATTGGATTAAAGTCCAGCAGTCTGTGGGGGAGGGTTGTTGGAGCTTGAGCTTCCCTGCCCTCTCAAGACTTTTGATGGGATTAAGTCCAGCTGGGTTGGGCTAAATGTGCCCTTAGGCCAAAACCTCCTGGAAGTAGGGAGCAATATGGAGGGTCTCTGCTTCTGCAACTAGGCTACCCGCTCTGCGCTCCTTCTCTAACTCCTTTCCCACTGCCTGTGTCCAACACTCTCGGCCTGGCACAGCTTTGCCCGCAAGGTACTCCCTCCATATCAGTGCCTTTGCCCGCCCAGAAGTTCTAGGTACTGCTGGAGGCTTAACATTTTAGGTGGGGGAGGGGTCCTGGGACCTTTCTTCTCTTTCCCCCTTAAGCCCCAGTGTTCTCCAATTCTGGCTTTTGGGGGTGTACCTTAAATTGAGTCCAGCAGGAGGGTTCCTTGGTTCTGTCTTGTTGCTAGGTTTGATTTTCAGTCCCCTAGGAGCATTTAGTTTGTAATTGGTAAGGAAGGGTTTTCAGATATCTGAACTTTTTCTCCCTCTATTCTGCCATCTTGACTCTACCTGCATCCCCTTTGTTTAAATATGAAACTGAAGCCCACAAAGGTACAGGTCACACAAGCCTAAGAGTCAGAGATTTGAATCTAGGTCCTTTTGGATACAAATACAATTTCCTCAACAATTACAAATCAAAAGTAACTTTGTAGGGGCATCTAGATTACTCTGAAGATGGAGCACTGGACTTAGAATCAGGAAGACTCATCTTCATAAGTTCAAATCTGACCTGAGACACTTAGTAGCTGTGTCACCATAGGCAAGTCACTTAATTCTATTTTCCTCAACTATCTCATCTGTAAAATGGACTGGAAAAGAAAATGGCAAACTAATCCAGTGTCTCTGTCAAGAAAACCTTGAAAAACAGAGTCCAAAGATAACTGAAGACATATAACATAACTCCTTTGTAGCTTACATTATAGGGATTGCACAGCTAGCAAAACACATGCAGGGCTTTCTGACTTCTAGAATGGTTATCTTTCCAGTATCCTTCTACCTTTCTACACATTCAAACCTTTTTATAGAAACCTATCTGACTTTTTTGCCATTGTAGACTTGCTTTTGTGATCATCAGTTCTCAGTGCTCAGTTTAATAGTTTAAGAGAAGCCCTGAAACAATTTGTTGTTGTTGATTTTTTTTTTATATCTGGAGTTTTTAATCTGAGACCCATAAATTAAAAAAAAATTATATTTTGTTGACATATTTCATTGAACCATTCCAGTGATATATGATTTTTCATGACCCCATCTGGAGTTTTCTTGGCAAAAAGATACTCTAATAGTTTGGCATTTCCTTCTCCAGCCCATTTTACAGGTGAAACAATGAAGGCAAATGAAATTAATTGACTTGCCCAGTTTTAGTGGCTAGTACTGATTGAGTCTGGATTTGAATGCAGGTCCTTCTGACTCCAGACTTGGCACTCCATCTACTGTACTACAGACCTATCCCTTTTTTAAGCAAGATTTAAGTATAAATGTTTTCTTTTGCAATGCCATGTATTTTATTTTATACATTTTAAAATATTTTTTCTGAAAATGAATCCAAAATCCAAAGCAGTCCATTACACACACATTAAAAAGTATAAGTGCATTCATTCCAGATAGCAAAGATGCTAAGCACTATGAGTGCCTAAGCAAACAATTTCCTATGTACTGTCTTTACTTCTATCCAAGTACAGTCATTTCCAACACTTGCTAATATCACAGTAAGTCCACACAGACAGTATCTAATGGACCAAGAATGAGTGTCCCTTTTTCAAGAAAGGAGTAGCTGGCATTTTTCAGGGATTCTATGCAACTGTTCAACATCTGACCAACCTTTAGAAAGTTCTAGAAAGTTTTTCATTTCATTTCCATCCTGATATAAAAGTCACCAGAGGATTGGAATCTGTCTTTATCTGGCACCATCCTCGAAGCCAGAAACACTTGATTTTAAGACCCACCTCTCATACATACTGACTCTGGGCTCTGGGTAAGTCACTTAAGCTTTCAGTTCTCCAAGCAAACTTCTCAGACTATAAATTTCCAAAAAGAAAAGAAAACTACACTTGATGTACAATACTGATTCTTAACCACGTGTATCTGTGTGTATGTGTGATGGACCCGTTTGGCAGTCTAGTAAAGTCTGTGGATTCCAGAAAATGTTTTATAAATGTATACTATAAACAGAACTATATAGGAAACAAAAATTTAGTGAAATTATAGATATTTTTAGCCATTCATTTTCATAAAACTATTCACAGACCTCTTGGGGACCCTACCTGTGGTAGAGGGAGTTTCTTCACTGGAGAATTACACATTACACATCACTTACCATCAAAAAATTATTTGTGAGGACAGCTTGGTGGCTCAGTGGATTGAGAGACCCAGAGATGGGAGGTAGTCCTGGGTTCAAATGTGGCCTCAGACACTTCCCCGCTGTCTGACCCTGGGCAAGTCACTTAGCCTCCATTGCCTAGTCCTTACCACTCTCCTGCCTTGGAAGCAATGCACAATATTGATTCTAAAATGGAAGGTAAAGATTAAAAAAATATATATTTGTAATGAACACTCCTCAATGAATGGAAATATGAATGGAATAACAGTGCTCTCCTGTATTCAAGGACTGATTAGTCAAATTCAGAAACCACTTATTATGTGACTGCTGCATGCAAAATACTAGGTCAGGTATTGAGGGAGAAATAGAGTTCTTAACCTTTGAATGTTTATAATCTAATTGATAGGTACAATCAATATATCAGGAGCCATCACAGCAATTAGAGTAAAACAACTATATAAGAAACAAGTTAGTTGGATTGTTCATAAGGTCTTAAAAAAATAAGATGACTTCCATCTGGGGAGAACAAGGAAAGCTGCATGAAAGAGAGAGGTCTAGAAACTATTTCAATAGAAATAGTCAGAGAATAGTGAGTAGCATAGAATATAGAATCTGAAAAGTAAATTGTAGACCAGTTGGGGAAAGCATTAACTGGCAGGGAATCTGTCCTTCTTGGGAACAGTTCTAAGCCATGCCATCATTAATTCCCATACCTCCTATTTAAAAATTTTTAATGGTTGATCCCTTGACCTTTGCTATATATTTAATTTCCAAAGGACCACATAGGGTTTTGTAGTTTGGGGAACTATAACTTCATAGCATTGTTAATGAGCTCTTATATAATTTTGTAAGGGGGTGGAGAGAGTGGAGAGATTGTTTTGTGGGTTTACCACAGGGGAAATCCTCTGAGAACATTTCCCCTCATATTGTTCTAGTGATTTCAAATGTTAGTACCTTTCACACAGCCTCAGCAAGGCACAAACTCTACTCAGATAGGGGCTGCCTCCTCCATCATTCCCTTGTAAACTTTTTGAGGGCTGTGTGGGATGAAATGGAGAGCAATATTAGAGAAGCACAGGCAAATATGGATACAGGTGTCAGGTGGCACACACACACACACACACACACACACACACACACACACACACACACTCCCTAAATCAAAGACTGGACTGATCTTTGAGATAAGGCTTTGGAAAGATTCTTTCATTTTCTTTACTTAGAACTTTGAAACCTTGTCAATGGCAAGCATCCCAAAGCACAGTCCTAACACCAATGGGTTATCCCCAGATGAAGAGACTCCCGTGGTGCTCGATTTCCTCTAAGATCAAGAACACAACCTTCTCTGCTAAGCATTTATAGCACTTTCCTAACAGGCTCCACTCTCCTGAGGCTTTTTACATATCATTTCCCTTTGCATATTCTATGGCCTATTCGTTAATCCTCATGCAAGATGATGGTCCAGGTCCAGTCTCCATGACTTTGCATAAGCTGTCTCTTATGCCTGGGATGCACTTCTTCCTTACGTCCCCCTTTAAGAATCTGTGACTTCCTTCAAAAGATCAGTTAATGCACCATCTACAACAGAGGTTCTTATTCTGGGGTCCTCAGACCTATAAAGAACACATGGACAGATTTCAAGAAATCCATAAACTTGTTTTGTTGTTGTTGTTGATAACTACATTTAAATGTAATTCATTCACCTGGCAATTTGATTTTATGCATTTAGATGCATTCTGTTTTATTATTTCTTTATTATTTTTTAAATCTTTTGATTGTATGCATTTAACTATATGATTCTGGGAAGGGGTCCATAGACTTCTCTATACTCCCATTTATGTGGTTCATTGACCCCAAAAGGCTAGGAATCATTAATCTACCTCACAGGAGGGCAAATGAGATATTTGTAAATCACTTAGGACAGTGCCAGGACACAGTAGGCACTTAAAACATTTCTTGTAACTTTCCTTTGTCCAATTCTTCATGAATCTTTTATACCCCATTTGCAACTGAAACCTTTAGAATGTGAGCTTCCCAAAAGCAGAAAATCTGTCTTCCTTTTCTCTCTGTATCCTCAGCATTTTACAATTGTACCAGTGGTAGTCTCTCGGTGACCGAGAATGACAATTGTCTTTGTGCATTATCATCTATTGATGTACCCTCATGTGGCTTTGAAGTCCAAAGGCTGAGGCACACAGTTTGTGGCACATGGGGCCTGGGACGCCAGTTGTTACGGGAGGTGCGGTTGTGGCCTGGTGTTGGCGTTCACGCACAGCGACAAGACGTCCACGTCGCTCATCTTCAAAGGTGGGGGCGGCATGGTGAATGTGGGCTCGCCAGCTGCTTCTGTCAGAGGCAGCGAGTTCTAGTTGCTTTGGTGTAATGCCAGCCCACTTCAAGTTGGACTTTAGCTGATCCTTGAATCTTTTCTTTGGTCGGCCTTGTTTCCTGAGTCCTGCTGACAGTTCACCATAGAATACCTGTCTTGGTGTTTGCTGTGGGTCCATGCGGATGACGTGTCCAGACCATCGTAGTTGGGTTTTGAGGACCAGGACTTCGATGCTGGTGGAGTTGGCTCTGTCGAGGACTTCCTGGTTGGTGATTCGGTCCTGCCATCGGATCCTCATGATTGACTGGAGGGAGCGTTGGTGGAATTGCTCCAGCTGTTTCATGTGCTTCCGGTACAGGGTCCATGTCTCACAACCATACAGGAGCGAGCTGAGGACCACTGCGTTGTACACTTTGAGCTTCATCGCAGTGCTTACACCGCTGTGTTGGAGGACTTTGCAGTGCAGCCGCCCGAGTGCCTGGCTGGCCTTTTGGATCCTGGCATTGATCTCGTGGTCTAGGGACCCGTCGTTGGCGATGGTGCTGCCCAGGTACTTGAAAGTGTTGACGTTAGAAAGCTGTGTGCCGTCGATTGTAATGCACGGCTGGTTCGTTGGCCTCCCTGGTGCAGGTTGGAACAGCACCTCTGTTTTGCTGAGGCTGATAGTCAGGCCAAACAGTTTTGTTGCGGTGGAGAACCTGTCCACAATGGTGTGGAGATGATTTTCTTGGTGGGCCATGAGAGCACAGTCATCTGCGAAGAGAGCTTCCAGGATGAGTCTCTGTGTTGTCTTTGTTTTTGCAGTCAGGCGGCGAAGGTCGAATAGTGAGCCATCCAGTTGGTACTTGATGTAGACGCCCAGGTCTAGATCCATGACAGCATGTCGTAATACTTGGGTGAAGGATAGGTTGAATAGTACCGGAGTGAGGCCAAATGGAGATGTTGAAGCGATCAGAAGTCTCTCCACCAGATAGGACTTCCCCTGTCATGTCGACATGAAAGAGCTGGATCAGTTTGACGAATTTTGCTGGGCAACCGAGCTTGCTGAGGATCACCCACAATGCGTCCCTGTTCACTGTGTCGAACGCCTTTGTCAGGTCTATGAAGACAATGTAGAGACTCAGGTTCTGCTCAAGGCATTTTTCCTGCATTTGCCTCACTGTGAAGACCATGTCGATGGTGCTGCGATCTGGTCAGAAGCCACATTGTGATTCAGGCAGGTTCTGCTCTCAAACAGATGACAGGAGTCTGTTGAGTATAACACGGGTGAGGATCTTTCCAGCAGTGAAGAGTAGAGAGATGCCTCTGTAGTTGTTACAGGCTGCTCGTGAGCCTTTGTTCTTGTATAGGATTACGATGGAGGCATCTCTGAGTTCCGCACACATATTTAGTAAACTGCTTTATCCTTTTATTCAATTATCCATGAATTGAAAATTGAAAAAAAATCCCCATCATTCCCCCTAGTCTTCCCTGGGTTATACACATCACATAGCAAGCAAGCCTAAAAATAGCCTGGGTGGCTCTAGTGACCCTTATCCTCTGCATTCTTTACAAGACATGTAAAGAAATTACAAGTAGGCTTTGTATATTAATGCCAACTATTTGGATGAAAAGCAAAAAGTTCAAATGCCACTAAATAATCAGAAGTCTGAGGCTGGGAAAGCACAGTAATTGCTGTCCAGTTGTGCAGAGGACAGTAGCTCTTCCTGAAGACCTCACAAGACCACTTCAGAGCTAAGTGCCATTCTGAGGGTGGACAAAACACAAATGCCTTCTTTGACGGTCATCTTTGCAAACAAAAGCCCCATGAACTCATTGCCACAAAATAGCAGTAGTTTCTCCTTCCTCCAATCTTCCAGTGGCAAATGAAGCTACATTAATTAGTACTCCTTAGTTTCAAAAATAGTTTTTCAAGAAGAATAATATACCATAAAAATTATATCACACACACATCCTGATATCAAAATAGTTCCTTCAGATGGAGGTCATTATGGAAAGTTGAGTTCTTTGATAGTGATGGAAAGAAGGAATTCATGGACCTGGGAGGGATCAAAGGTTTAAATTATAACATTTTAGAGTGTGGGTTTGGGTTTGGATCACTTATCTATGACTACACAAAATTAAGTGTCCAAGTGTTCTATGTGCCCAGTAAACAGACCTCCTTAGAAATATCTTTGATCCTATACTTATCCCTTGTATATCACCATTATTTAAATTTACTGTAAATCTGTAAAATGAATACAATAAATGACACCACTTTCACAGGGTTGCTGAGAGGATCTAATGAGATAAGGAATATAATACATATAAAATTAACCATAATTGGTTATATTCCATTTTTTAATTCATTTTTTTGGTGAGACAACACATACCTAATAATCTGGTCAGATCTCAAAGCAAAACAAACCAAAGAACTCCATTAAATTTTTATTATGATGAAGGATTTACTAAAGTTATTTAACTACATCAGGAATATATTTAGCTAAATTTGGAATACTTATAAAAGTTAAAAGAAAAATAAATCCCATTCATCTGCCAAGTGATAAAAATGAGAACTTTATTATTATGAACTGGATTTTTATTTTTTCTGGATAACCATGCATAGTTGGTAAACCATAAATGATACTGTTCAAGTTATAAAAATACTAACTCCTTTCACCTATGTTTATAGGTATCTCATTTTTTGCATCAAGGTCTGGTTTGATATGTGATTAAAGGCAATTCTTTCACTATAGCACAGATTTTTTTTTCCTAAAAAGGGAGGGGAAAATTGACTAAAAAGAAACAGGCTATAATTCTACAACAAGTCAACTAAGCTCTTTTGCTGAAATAAAATAACAATCTTATTGCATTCAGGATGGTTGTTCTATCTTCTGACGGTGATATAACATTAGTCATAATCAGGTGCCCTTCAAAGTCCAAAAGCAAGTTATAACATTCACCAAAACTGTAAAAAAGATGTAGAGGGAATGAGCTGAGCACTCACTGTGGCCACTGTATGCTCACCTGATGCCATATGAGACTTATGAAGTGGAGAGGCAGCCCCAGGAGCAGACCTGAAACATCAGCCATTATTATTATTATTATTATAATTATTATATGACTTCTAACATCATGAATGAGATAATATTTGTAAATCACTTCACAAATCTGACAATGCTATATAAATATTAGCTATTTCTACCACCACCACCATCACTACTACTACAACTATCATTATCATTATATTAAATTAAATTAAATTATATTAATATATCAGATCAGGTCATATTAATTATTATCAGCAGAAAGTAACCCTCCTGCCCAAAACAACAGTGATATAATCTAGGATTAATAAAATAAAATAAAATAAAATAAAAATAAAAATAATTCAATGAGAAAGGCATTTTAGGAGAATTATCACCTGGGAAATTCCTAAAGTTGACTTGGGGTACAGAGGGAAAATAATTCATCCAAATATCTGCAGGATCAGGTTCCTTCTGTTTCTAGGATATTCTAATTGTGGCTTGTATCTAACTTGAATACCAATGTGGGAATATGGGGAATCTGCCTTAATCATAGGCAAAGCAGGTGATCCCCAGATTTTAATCCTAATCTGTAAATTGGAAATAAGAATACATGTATGCATTCAGTGCCTTCCTAGGCTTTTGGGAGACTCAAATGAGCTAATATACCCAAAGCACTCCATAGAATCAGACATAACTAGATAAATGTCAACAATTAATTCCATCATAAACAGAGTCATTAGGAAGCACTCTTGACTTACCCTGAGGGGAAGGGGTTGGAGAGCTGTGAGACTTTCAAATGGAACTAGATGATCAGCAATGAAGTCATAAAAAAAAGTTGACATAATTGAGGTAATAAGCTATTCTGACAGTTTGCTATGGTTTTGATAGTGGAAAAACTTGGCATTTCTCAGAAGCACTGTGCTGATTCCCTTAGGTTATTTTTTTTGGATAAACTTTTAAAGGCTTAATTGTTAAGGTCACTATGTCAGAAAACAGTTGTCAAAAATTATTTCTACATGTATTTGAAAAAATAAATAAGTGTTTAAAAAATGGGGTTAGGGAAGACTTATTTTGCATAGTGGAATTTGGTCTGAGACTTGAAGGAAGCCAGGAAAATCAGGAGTCAGAATCAAGGTGGGAGAGCACTCTAGGTAAGGAGGTTAATCCATGGAAAAGGAAGAAGTCAGGAAATGCCCGTTCTTATCTGAGGAAGAATAGTTATCTCTTGACACTTGTCATCCAAGCAGCCGAGTTGTTAAGGAACACAAGTTGCTAAGAATCACACAGTTTTCAGACCATCAGTAAATAATATCATAGCAGTTTCTCGTATAAATGCTGATTCTAGTATAAGAAAGGAATTGTTATTCTGGACCTTCTTGGTACAAATTAAGCAAAAAGACAGGAGAAAGTTTGGATGAAATAGAAGGACAGCAGCTCATAGTTTTTCCTTGCAAAAGGAAATAAAGGAATTGGTGGTATTGATTTTTATGGTACCCAAAGAGTCCAGGATACACATGATTTAGTGGGACAATTAGTTATCTTATATTGCAGTGCTAATGTCAAATATAAGAAAGAGTGTTGTGAGATTCAGGTGAGATAATGGTTGTAAAAAAAGCACTTTGCAAATTTTAAAGCACTATCTAAATGCCAGTTATCATCATCATCAACAACATCATCATCATTACTAGCCTCCAGTCTGGTGATAACTTTATTCTCCGAGTCATCTACTATATGTAGGCAGCTGGGTAGCACACTGGCTAAAGAATTGTCTTAGGAGGAGGAAGAAAAAATAATCATTAAATGATTAAAATTAAAAGCTAAATTTAAATTTAAAAATAAATAATGAAAATGATAAAAAGAATGTACTTCTCAGGGTTATTGTGAAGATTTCATGATAATAGTTGTAAAAATGCTAATCAGCATCTGGCACATAGTAGGTTCTTAATACATGCTTATTTCCTTTCTTCCCCCTGCTGAATTCAAGTAATGTTTATATTGACTGGATCCTGGAGGAAGACGGGGAGAAATGTACACACACACACACACACACACACACACACACACAGACACACACACACACACACACATTTAGGTTTAATCTGCATTCATTAACACTGTCTAGATAATCTCTAGATAATCAACAACATAATAAATCGTGTCCTGATTTCATAGTTCTTGCCTATTTCCAACATGTGTATTCTCACATATTGAATATTTAAAAAATACCCTTTCATATGCCCATTAGAGCTGGCTTCAACACACCCCTGAGTATAAGCACAAATTTCACAATGAAAATAAGTGTTAATCATGCACCAACATATATTGCAGAGCATTAGAAGGTAAAGAAAAGATTCCCTATCAATTAAATCAACACATGCTTTGATACCCAGAGATTCCAATTCATAGGTGGGCGTAGGGGAGAACAGTTAAAAATGAATGATACAATGGAGTGAAGAAGAGAAGCCAATAGATGTCAGACTATGAAGAAGTTTTATATCTAGATATTGTGAATATTTTCCTAGAGAATGGAATTGGAAGATCCTGGACATGGCAAGTACAAAATAATCTCACACACAAAAAGAAATTGATTATATATTAACAAGTAGGAATTACTCATCCTAAATCTCCTTTTTGAGTAGTTAGACCAACTTATTAGGAGAAAACAATACTCTATTTTTCCCTTAGCAGCAACCTTTGCACATACTTTCATCAAAGAAGTCACCTCATAGAGAAGAGAAATTTTTTTTAAAAAACCCAATAAGTAGGAACTTCTAAGGAACAAATGATTTCATAATCATGGAATTTGTTTATTTCTAAATATTACTTTTAGCTGGTTATAAAGGCTAACATTTATGTAAGTATGTTGTATCAGTCTTTTCAGTCATGACTAATTCTTCATGATTGAATTCTTCATGGGTTTTTCTTAGCAAAAATACTGGAGTGGTTTGTAATTTCCTTCTCCTGCTCATTTTACTGATGAAGAAACTGAGGCAAAAAGGATTAAGTTACTTGCCCAGGGTCATATAGTCAGTAATTATATATGACTCTACTCTATATTTAAAGTCCATCTCCATACCTATGTATTCCAGTCATCTTCTGCAGATGTTATCCATTCTTTTTAAATATTTTTAAAATATTTACATACTGTTATAGAATGTATACTGAGTATAAGCTCCACATCCAAAAAGCAATAAAGGTTGGGCTACTGGGGTGAAGTGACTTGCCCAGGGTCACACAGAGAGGAAGTGTCAGACGCCAGTTTTGAGTCCAAGACCTCCCATCTCCAGACCTGTCAAACTATCTACTGAACCACCCAGGTGCCTTGGTATCCATTTTATTTAAAATTTCTTGTTATTTTCTCTGACTTGTCTTTCTAGAGCAAACCATGTCCATGCTCTTTTGCACAGATACTGAATACTTTTTTTCTTTTTTTAAAATGTTTTTCATTTTTCTATCAATTACATTTCCCAATGAATGTCTTGGCTCTCCCCTCCCAAAAAGATATCACAGAATTTTTGGAGGGAAAAATAGTTTGGTAATTTTACAGCTTTTAGTTACTTTTCTTCAGGGAAAAAGTTTAGTAAAACTGATGAAGACATGAAAATAGTCTGGCAAAATACACTGGGTTTCATATCTCTAATACCATATTTTTTCAAACACTGGAGGGAGAGAATTTCTCATCTTGCTTACTTGTAGGTAAATTTATTTATTTATTATTATTATTATTATTATTATTATTATTATTATTATTCCACAGCATTCAGTTTTGACTGCTTTTAAAATTTCATTTCATTTATGTTTTTGCTATCATTGGATATAGTGTCTTCCTCGTCCTGCTTTCACATTGCATCAATTCATACATATCTTCCCTTGCATCTCAGTATTCATCACATTCCCCATTTTTCCCCAGCAGAACATTATATTCCATTTATACATTCTCATGTATTAAGCCATGCTTCATTCAATAAGGAAATACTTTTCTTCCAGTTTTTTGCTACTACAGAAAGTTTTGGTGTATATAGGATCTTACCAAATTACATTGTATATATAGAAATGAAAACTTTGGATAAAAAGATCAATATTTTAGTTACTTTATTTGCATAATTTCAAAATATTTTACAGAATGGTTATACTAACTCATAGTTCTATCGAAAATATCTATCGAAAATACATTAGTGTATCCTTTTTATATCCTCTCAAATACTAACACCTTCTTTTGTCTTCTTTGACAATTTTTTGGGTGTAAAGTGAAATAGGGTTGTTTTGATTTATACTTCTCTTATTATTACTGATTCACAAGATTATTTCATATGGTTGGAAGTAACCTGCAATTCTTACTCTAATAACTCTTTGTTCATATCTTTATATATAAATATTTATTCGAGAATTGCTTTTGGTTTTAAATATTTCTATTAGAAGTTTAGATATATTAGAAACTGATTCATACAAAAGAAGTTTCACACAAATATTTTCCTGGTAGATTGGTTTCATTCTTTTCTTTGTGGTATTAATTTTGTTCAGTAAACTTTTTTGTTTCATATAATTGAATTAAAGTGATTTTCATTTTTTTTAGTCAATTCTGACTTCTATTTGATTAAGAATTTAGCCCCTACTGAACAATTGTGGCCTATGATAGTGATAGAATACTATTGTGCTATAAGGAATGATGAACTGTTTGATTCCTATAAAAACTGGAAAGACCTCCATGAAGTGATACAGAGTGAAATAAGCAGAACCAAGAGAACATTGAGACGAACTCAAAAGGCAGTATAGTAACTGAAACATTGTGGAACGATCAAATGTGATTGATGTTGCTACTAAAAACAATACAATGATCCAGACCACCCTGAAGGACTTATGAGAAAGAATGCTATCTACATCTAGAGAAAGAACCATGGGGGTAGAAATTCAGAAGAAAACATATGATTTATCACTTTTTCTATGGGTATGTGATTTAGGGTTTTGGTTTTAAAAGATTATTCTATTATAAAAATGAGTAATATAGAAATAGGATTTGAGTGATAATATATGAATAACCCAGTGAAATTGCTTGTTAACTCTGGGAAAGGAGAGGCAAATGGGGAGGGAGAAAACAAGAATCATATAACAATGGAAAAATTAAAAATTAAACATTTAAAATAGATATTAAAAAAAAAGAATTTAGTCTTTACCTATAACTGAGAAAAAGGGGATTGATCTGGTTACCCACTAATTTTTCAGGGTATAATTCTCAATATTTAGGTTATATGCATAAACATATATATACATGCATGAGTATAAAAATCTACCATTAAATATGCAAATGCATATATTTACTCACATGCACATCTAATTTATTAAAAATAGAAACTTAATATATTATATAATATACACACATACAGTCACATTCTTTTCCTAAACTATAGGGGAAAAAGAACTAGAAGGCATGTTTCATAATATAACCTGAGTTCCATTACTGTGAAGTTATAAATATGTTCTGATGCAGATACATGAGCATATATAAATGTATACATGTACATATGTGTACATGTATGTATATATTTGCAACTTGGCAAGAAAGGAATTATATCTATATATACATATACATGCATGCACACATATATAGAGAGTATTATATATATAATTTATACATATATGTATATATATGAATTTCTGAGATTCTTATCCTGAGGCACCCTGTGGAATATTTTCTGACACTATTGTTCACAAGCCCCCACAAGTGTGCTTCCCATTGTGATTTTCGGTTGAGAACATTAAAATTGAGAGTTTTTAAATCCAAGGGCTTTAATAGGATCAAGTATAGCAAATATGATTAAGGTAAAATAGTAGGAAAATCTGATACCAAAAAATGCCTCCAAACATGTGACACATTCTCTAATCAGTGTATGTAGAGGCCAGGAAAAAGTAGAATACATATGGCAAAGGAGAAACTCACAACTCTTGAAATTTTTTTATTTCCTTCTTAGAGTAATCAAGCAGTTAACTTAAGGGATGACATAGTTCTTTTGCTTGTCCCCATGTGCAACAAATAATATGAACACAGTATATCCTTTGTTCCTAAAGTAAACAGTCTCAGTAGATGATTTTCGGGCGCCATTAGGACAGTGATGGAAAGAACCAAATCCTCCAGGCCATTCAAATATTCTGAGGTCCTGAACCACCTGAAAGGAAACTGGGTGAGGTTGAGCCCATGTCCAAAGCAAAAGCTGAGACTTCTTCTTTCTCTCTCCCCTTATAATTCCTCCTCAGGGTTTCCTGTTGAAAAGGCACACTCACTTCAATCTTTGGAATGATCCCAGTTCTAAACTAACTTAACATATCCATGACTCAAGGCAGTCATTAAGTTTCTTTGGCCTGTCCAAAAACAATTCCTCTACAACATCACTACAATTCCAAGAGTTTATGAATGTAGTCTAAATCCTCTGATTAATGTATTAACTGGAATTAAAAGCTGTGATTGATATTAAGATGTTATTTGAGACTTGTTCTGATATCATTGGGGTGTTTTACCACCTAAAGTGGATTAATGAAACTTATTCAAAATCTTACCCTTGTATTTATGCTTTAACTTTTTCCTCATTAGTTCTTCCTTTATCATATCTTCTCCAATGTTAGTCCTAGAGATCTTTACTGTTATTAACCACAGTTTCAGGCCCCTTTACATATATAATTCAATTTAATCCTCAAAAATATGACATACTTGAATATTCCTGTGTCCTACTGTTTGGACCCTTTCTCAGTACAAACTGTGATATATCTGATTCCTTCTTATAGGGAATTGGCATCCAGATAGTCACTTCTATTTGGATATAATTAAATAGCCTGGTATTTATGAACCCCCCAAAATAAACTACCCAGAGAAGGATACTCTACTTAAAGAGAACTACTAGCAAAAAGTAGAAAGTGGTTTAGAAGGGGGAAAATTGTTTGAGATCAGCATCTAATACCATATACCACAGTGAGTACTATATTAGATAGATAGACTTATGACTGAATTGTTATAAGCAAGTGCTGATGAGGAATTTCCTATATCTGCGCATTTCACTGAAATCTTAGTGAATTTCCTAGCGCACTGGGAATTTAACTGATTAGCGTAAGGTCAGATGTCTAGTATGTGGCAGTCAGGACTTAGACAGCACTTTGTAGCTCTGAGGCTAGCTATACAATAAGCTAAAGGTCACGCCACTCCATAGTGAAGCTCCAATCAGATGAAAAAATAGACCCTATCTAATCTTAATATGTTATATAATAACAATATACAAACATGTATGGTTTTCTGAGTCAATATGCAACCCATGGGGACCTTTATGTACATTATAGTGGTCCTTGTTTTTATTTAAGTTTATTAGTATTATGCTGTGCTTTGTATTCTCCATTGGAATTAAATGGATAAGAGATCTAAATATGAATAGATTTATCATAATTAAAAATTATAGAACAGGACATACAATGAGTAAATAAAAATTAATAATAAATGTAGCTAACAGGAAAGTTCCTAATCAATAAAAGTTTGTGCCAGCATCTATAAGATTCTCAAATCAATCCATTAAAATTAAATCACCAGACTTTTACTAATGTAAGATTTCATGTCCAGTACTTCAAGTATTATATTTTATAAAGTTTATAATCTAACAAAATAGAACCATGTGACTAAGTTTTTCTACCTGCTCAAAAAGCCTGCTCTACCATAGCTGAGACAGGAAGAAAAGACAGATAGGTAGATAGAGAAGGGGGGGGGGGGAGGAAGACCTCCACCCAATTAATAGTATGTATAACAGGAAGTGAGTGGGGTTCTGGGAATCGTACTTTTGCTGGGGATCATAGTATCATAGTTTTGCTGGGGATAATCGTTTTTTTTTTTAAGCCCTTACCTTCCATCTTAGAACCAGTTCTAAGGCAATGGGGGTTAAGTGACTTGCCCAGGATCACACAGTTAGGAAGTATCTGAGTTCAGATTTGAACCCAGGATCTCCCATCTCTGGGCCTGACTCTCAGTCCACTGAGCCACCCAGCTGCCCCTAAGATTGTAGTTTTTAAGGTAACAAATTCTAATTACACACTAAGTATCTATGACATGCCGGTCCCTGGAGATCCAAAGACAGATGTGGAGGATAACTTGTTCTCAAGGAGGGCTATTATTTTCCTAGGGAGATGCAAGATGTTAACAAATAAATAAATATGGGCCATATGTAAAATAAATACACAGTGAATAGAGGCACTAACAATTAGAAGAAAAGATCAATAAATACCTATTAAGCACCTACCCAATAACAGGTATTTTGCTAAGCACTGGGGATACAAATACAAAAAAGGGGGATGGTCTCTACCCCCAAGAAACTCACAGTCTAATGGAATCAGGAAAGACTTCTTTCAAAAGGTAGCATTTGAAATGACCGGGGAATGTAAAGAGAGAGAATTCCAGATATGGAAGACTAACTCTGTTGAAGTCCTAGGCAGGAAAAATAATATAGCAAATGGGAAACAACAAGTAGGCCAGTTTGACTAAAACACAGTGTGTTAAAGGGAGTATTATGTAATCAGCCCAGAAAAATAGGCTAAGGCCAGATTTTACGAGTCATTAAGCACCAAACAGAGGAGTTTTTATTTTAGCCTAAAGCAAGTGGGAACCACTGAGGTTTACTTTCCCTGGTCTGATTTACCTTTTAGGAATAATCATTTGTCAGCTATGTGGAGGATAGGTTTGAGAAGGGAGTACTTGCATGCAGGGAAAAAAAAATTAGAAAACTATTACAGGTATTTAGGCAAGGTATTAAAAGCCTGGAACTCGAGGGTTTGGCTATAGGATAGAGGGAAGGAGGCAGAAATGAGAAATTTTTTAAGAAGAATTGAAAATTTTAGCAACAGAAAATATAAAAACAAAACCAAGAAGTATCGGATAACTCCTTGTTTACAAACGTGGGTGACTTTAAAGATAAAAATAGGGAAGTTGGGAGGAAGGGAATGTTTAGGGAAAAAATAGAGTTTGGATGGATTTAGAATGAATTTTGCTCGAAACATGTAAGATTGAAAGCCTATGGAACATCAAGGTGGAAACATAAAGAAGACAGTTGGCTATGTGGTATTGGACTGTTAGAGAGAGATGAAGGGTAGATATGTCAGTCTGGGAGTTATTACTATCAAGATGATAGTAGAGTGCATGGAAACTGATAGGATCACCAAGAATTTAGACAGACAAGATAATAGAACCCAGAAACATCTGTTGGGATATGAAATCAACTCCACTGCAGCTCTCTTCTGATGTTTCACTATGTTGTAGAAGTGACTCTAGGTTCTCAAAGGTCATATAGCTCCTACTAAATTTGAAAGACAGCATATCTTGGTGTCAACAAAGAATCCCATTACTTATGTGAGCAGTCTTCTCAAGAGAAGGTCAGCTTGCAAGAAGATAATTTTTTAAAATCATTTTTTGGTCAAAGCAACTCATAAAACATCATGTACTATACTTGGGCATAAAGAGTGCTAAAATCAGCATCAGCAGGGGGAGGACTCACACCAACTAAGTCATGGATCTTTGCAGTACTGAAGTAGAGGCATTAAGTAGACAATTAGTTCCCTCAGTTATGCTTTTAATAACAACATTCATTCTAGATCATTCAATTAGTCAAGACAGTGGAACCTTTGCCTACGAGCCATAATGTCATTGTCATGAGAAAGAAATAAAGAAATATACTTCCCAATGACTGTTTATCACTTGGTAATTATAGAGTACTTGCTGCTATTCTCTATATTTCAAGGAGTCCTATTTTTTTCCCCACGATCCAGCAGTTCTTTGTTTTAATTTATTTTCCTCTTAAATACCTCCTGCTATTTAAGCAATAATTCCCTCTAAATCAATTGTTAGAGGCAGTTAATGACTGGTTGGTTAATTAATAGCTCAAAGCAAAGCTAAGGGTGTTCCCTGTTTTAACAAACCACCAAAAGTTAACGGTGGTGTTATTACTAACATACCCTATAATCAATGGGTTTCTTACAGCTACACTGCTACATTTTTTTAACTGAAAAGGACAACTTGAATTGGCTTTGATGAGTCAGTCATGAACCATTAACCATATTTTTTTTTGTTATTTGTCTGTCCAAAAAGATTCTTATTTCTAAATGATGTCTCAATAGACACATAATGAAATATGAGTTTTTACTAGTTAGCAACTAGATTTAACTGAAGCAGTTTCCTATCTTCAGTCCTCCAGGGCTTGAAGACTGATTAAAGTATAATAGATTTCCAGAAGTCACATGACCTTTGTGGTACTTGCTTTCATCAATTGTGTTATGGATTAGCAGTGCTGTGCTGGGAGAAAGGGAAGGAAAGAGTGTGTATGTGTGCATGTGTGTGTGAGTGTGTGTGTGTGTGTGTGTGTGTGAGAGAGAGAGAGAGAGAGAGAGAAACAGAGACAGAGAGAGAGACAGAGAGACAGAGACAGAGACAGTAACAGAGAGACAGAAGGACAGATAGACAGGGAGACAGAGAAGGAAAGTAGGGAGGGAGAAGGGAGGGAGGAAAGAAGAAGGAAGGAAGGAAGGAAGGAAGGAAGGAAGGAAGGAAGGAAGGAAGGAAGGAAGGAAAGAGAAAGAATAGAGAAGGGGGGGGGAGAGACCAAGTGGAGAAAGTTCAGGGAAAGAGTGGGGAGAATAGAGAGGTTGGAAAAGAGACAGAGACAGAGGAAAGAAGGACCAAAGGAAAGAAAGGAAGAGAGTGAGAGAGAGAGAGAGAGTGAGAGAGAGAGAGAGCAAGATTGTTACTCCATTGTATACAGTACAGACATTAATTTGTTTATAATAACTACATTTTCTCCCCAGTAAAATAAGGTTACTTTACTAGATAATCTCTAAAGTTCCTTTCAGCTACAAGAGGGCATAATTCTGTGCCCATTATTGCTCTGTAATTAATGCAAAGAATTGGAAACCATGTGCTATGTTATGGTGAGGAAATCACAGCATCAGTAACCAGGGGCTGGAATGGAATTTAGAGGGAATATTATTAAATTCCCTCAGCTTAGAGATAAGAAACCTGAGTCTTGGAGAAGGATTGAAGACATCAGGGCTTGATATCAGGATCCTTCACTCAAAATCCAGTGCTTCTTCCACATTGCCTCTCAAATCATGTTTAGGGTGGCATATGCCATAATGCCATCCTAAATCATTTAAGATTCCTGTTTTTCTTATGCTTCTTATCACATTCAAGAACTAGAATTAGTAGGGAGTCTTCAGGAATGGAGATGCTATAAGTGTTGTGATTAATTTCAAAAGCAATATTTCATATGGTTCTATGTATGAGTGAATTAACATGTATACAACATCAAGGATACACATCATAGGAAAATGTAATGTAACAATCAATTCTTCTCTGGTAACTATGAAATGTTAAACGTACCAGAGGAGGGTGCATTTGATTTTTCTCTGGAGGATGTCAGGAAGACATGAATTAAAAGTTGTATAGACTGAGAAGGTACAATTGAGTCACAACTGCTCAGATGGCAGAAAGTACCATGAATTCATTTATTGGTTGGTTGATTAAAATCCTGAAAGTATAGGCATTTCAAATTTAATTCCATAAACATTTATTAAGCACTTACTGTGATCCAGGAATTGTGTTAAGAACTGGAAATAAAAATAAGACAAAAAAAATAGACCCTACCCCAAAGAAGCTGATATCCTTCCTAATGGGAAGGATACACATAGGGGAAACTCAGTAGAAAAGCATCTTGTTCCATAGTGTTAAAAGTAAGTGAGTAACCATGGTTTAGCATTGTTGTAATTGTTCACTAAATCTCTGTAACCAATTTGAGATTCTCTTGACTAAGAGACTGTATTAGTTGCCATTTCTTTCTCCAGTTCATTTTTATAGATGAGGAAACTGAGGCACACAGGGCAAAGGGACTTGCCCAGAGGTCAGTCCAAGGCCAGATTTGAACTTGGGAAGATGAATCTTCCTTACTTCATCTGCTACACACCTTAGTGAGGAGGTTCTCAAACTTACTGGTTTCAGGACCCCTATATACACTTGAAAATTGTTAGAAACACCCAATGTTTATATATAGTGATTTATCATAATAGAGATGTAAATGTCTTAGTATAATTATGAAAATAGTTTTCACTTCTTGGACCCTCCAAAAGGGTCTCATGGGCCCCCCAGTGTTAAAGCCCCCTGGGGGGCAGGACTGGGACCAGAGTTCCCCAGCTAAGGAATGGGGAAAATAGTAAGATGAAATACAAAGGTTGAAGAAGGACCTTACCTGAAGATAAGGGTGAGGAAAAAGATAAGAATCACAGTCACTGTCACAATGTGGGGTCAGAAGGGACCCAATGCTGATGGCAATGGGTTTGAGTTTATTGCAAAATGGTAGATCTTTTAAAGGTAAAAACCACAGGAATTACAAACAATTGCTCATGAGAAAGGTCCACGGAAAAATGTAACAAGAATGTAGATACTGCAGCTGGCAGGATAATGGTTGGGATAAGATAATGATTCCAGGAATCATCCAGAGTTCATGGAATGGTCAGCAATCTTGTTATGGGAAACTAAAAGAAGGAGGAGGCAAGGGCACTCGGACCCATTCTCAGACAGACCATGAGAATTCAACCTCTGAGGAGGGCTCTCAGATCTTTATCTAAGATAGCCACGAAGTTATCAACCTCTGACACCCCAGCACTCCCCGGACTAAACTTTGAGAATGACTTAATGAATAGAGACTTGAGTTCAAATCATATCTTTGGCCCAAGTTGTCAAGCTGGGCAAATTACTCCATGTCTCAGAGCAACTCTCTAAGACTATAAGGGGCAGAAGTGATTCATTGGTAGAGGATGCTGCTTCACCAGGGTTTTCTGAAAGTAGTGAAATCATGTTTGGACCAAAAAAAATGTATATCATGATTAACATATATATATATATATATATATATATGTAAACATCTCTATGTTTCTGAGTTCAAACCATTGTTGTTCAATCATATTCTGTCATAACTCTTCATGACCCCATTTTGGATATTATTGGAAAAGAAACTAAAATGGTTTTACATTTCCTTTACCAGATCATTTAACAGATAAGAAACTGAGGCAAACTGAGTAATATGACTTGGCGAGGATCAAATAAATAGGATGTGTCTCAGACCATATTTAAATTCATTAGGTGAGTCTTTCTGTTTCCAAATTCAGCACTCTACCCGCTCTTCCACCTAGCTGTCCTATTGGGTCCAAAGCCTTCCAGAGCAAAAGTTCTCTGCTCTACTACTACTCCCAGAACTTCCAATCTTATCCGTGACAGCCTCATCCCTTCTGAATCCATATTAGATATGAAAGTGGAGAAAATATTCTTGCCAAAAAAATGAAAGAATGTCACACAGAGGATATAAGGAAAAAGATATCTGTGCTTTTAAATTAAAATTAAAAAATGGAATATTTTTCCTGAAGAGAATGAAGCCAGGTACTTTGAAAAGGAAGCTGCTTGGAGGATGGTAGGTGACTCAGTGGACTGAGACCCAGGTCCAGATATTGGAGGTCCTGGGTTCAAATCTGCCCTCAGATTCTTCTTAGCTATGTGACCTTGGGCAAGTTACTTAACCCCTATTGTTAAACCCTTATCATTCTTCTGCCTTGGAATGGATGCATGGTATTGATTCTAAGATGACTAAAAAAAGGGTTTTTATTTTTAAACTTAAAAAAAATTTTTAAAGAAATTGCTGCTCATCTTACATGGAATAAAATAATCAAGCCACAGAATCTATCAAATAAGAAAAATCTAGAAACACTCAAAAGAAATGATTATTGATATTTCCTTTCTCGGGGGTAGTGAAGTAGTCTCTTGTCAGGATTGTCTAGCCTACCTGACATGATTTGGTATTTATTCTGTGTATACTTATCTATATAAGGATTCTTTTTTATCAGTTGAATATAAACTCCTTCCAGGGAGAGATTATCTTGTATTTGTATCACCAGGATACCAGACACATAGTAGGAGCTCAGTAGAAAAACCATGCTTGAATTTAGTGGGGCCTCTTGGGAAGTTTTCTCTTGATAAGGCAACTACTCTGTTGGCTAGTACTTTGACTCAATGGATTCCCGTAGGTATTTTGCTTTGCTAGAATTAGAGAAAACATCTATATAAACAGTTGTTGCATGACTCATAGAAGTCATGACTGAAGGCTCTCTTTTGTATTATTGGAGGTCAAGCTACTAAAATGTCAATCTATGAATAATTTTCTCCTAGATTTCTAAAATAGCATCTTTCACACGCACACACACACACACACACACACACACACACACACACACAGATATTCAGGTTTATAGCCCAATCCAAACACATTCATTAAAATAATAAAATTCACAGTAAGGAAGAGAACTACAGGGATGATTAATATCTGGAGAGCAAAAGAACATATAAATAAAAATGTCTATCTTTTGGGCTTAACCTTTTTGCAGGGTTGATTTTCCTCTGAAAATACTGTCTAAAATTCTCATTAACTTCTGAGAATATTAGGGTGTGACTGGGTGTCCCATTCAAATAGCCATGATTTCACCTGTCTGTGGGTATTGTTCTTCCATGACAGAGATTATACAGCATTAAATCCTTTTTAAGACAGTTTCATGAATTTCTGGTATTAAAAACATACCCCAGTGGATGGCCAACGTTTGGGTGATGAGCCTCTCTGAACTTGGTGGGACTGACCTTTGGGTGACAGCCAGGTGGTCTGTCACTGGAGGAGTGGCCAGAGCTTTTGTCCTAGATGTGCTAGACTTTTCAGGCCATGGCTAATTATTTTTAAAATTCTTACCAGCTGTGTAGTGATGGCAGAAGAGCAGTAAGGGCTAGGCAATGGGTGTTAAATGACTTGCCCAGAGTCATTGCTAGGAAGTATCTGAGGCTATATTTGAACCCAGGACCTCCCTTCTCTAGGCCTGGCTCTCAATCCACTGAGTCATCTAGCTGGGACCCTCTTTCCCCTGGTTAAGTCTTAGAATAGAATTTCAGGAGTACAGCAGTAGCATAGCCACTTCTAATCCCACCTGCTTTTTTTTTCACATCTGTCTAACATTTGGCAGAAAGGGAATTAGGGCTAGGGGTGAAGGGTATGGATGAGGCAATAAGGTCTCTATTAAAAAAATATATATATATACATATATTTATTTATTGATTTATTTGGGAACTTGACCACTTACAGTTCTGACATCAGTTGTGTCCGGTCCTCTGGTCCTGGTGGTGTCTAGCATCTCCTCAGTTTCATTTGGGCATCATGTTAACATTGAATTTTCCTAATTTTTTTAACCATTTGGGTTCAGAGTCAAATGATATGTGAAATGGACAACCAATCTTGCCTTCAAAAATTTTGGGGTGGAATGGCAGCAGGACACTCCTCACTGAGCTAACATTCATGTCTTAAGGAAGCCCATAGAAGGCCCTAAAGGCAATCATTATATTATATTACTTATTTCTCCATGGAAAACAAGTGTCAAGTCATTTTCTGTGTAGATTCAGTCACCTATTCAAGAAATATTTATTAAGTTACTCTGTGGAATGGAAATTACTTTATAAAAGGATGTATAGTGTTAAAATTCATTGAGGTTGGACTTTGAATATATATTCAATTCAATATATATATTGAATATATATTGAATATATATATATATATATATATATAAGGTGGTCCCCATGGATTTAATCCTAAATCCCAAAATGAATTACTAAAGTAAATGGAATTTTATGGTAGTTTATTTACAATATTTACAATAAAAGGAAGATATTAAACCATGGGAGAGAGAGAGGAAAAAAACTCTGGCTTCTTCTGATACCAGTTAGAATTTCTAAGCCCATCCAGGGGAAGAGAGTCTCAAGCAGTTGGGGCTTTCCTGGAGGCTTCACGCCTCCATAAAGGCAGGGTCACTAAGTCAGCTTTTCACTCACCAATGGTAACAGTCTAAAAGAAGTCTGGGTGTCTGTATTCTGGTTGCTTCTCCGAGTCAGTGCCCAAATGTCCAAATGAATCTCCAAATCTCCAAATGTCTGTCTTCCCTTCAACTCCACGTGACTGATCCTTCACTCCAAGCCCGAGTGACTGATTCTTTCTGAAGTCATCTGAATGTCTGAATCCAAAAGAATGATTTTGCCTTTTTGGTCCTCTTTTTAAAGATCTTTTACTCTTGTGAAAACCTCCTCTACATTTTCACATCTACCAATCATAGCAGATGCTTTTCTCCAGGACTGTCCATTCTTTAGTTCTCACCTTCTTTGGTTAGATTGTATCTTTTTGGGTTACTTAACACCTCTTTTGTAAAGTTCACCTTTTGTAGTTACTTAACACCTTTTTGTAGCTAAAACCTAAATATAAATTGTAGCTTACAATTCTAGCTTCACTATAAAGGAAGAGGTAAGTACCTTCATTGTTACAATCAAGAGATAGCTAAATCCAGTCTTCACAATAGGAAACAGCTAGATGGCTCAGTGAATTGAGAGACAGGCCTAGAGATAGGAGGCCCTGGGTTTAAATTTGCCCTCTGATAATTCTTAGCTGTGTGACTCTGGATAAGTCACTTAACTCTTATTATCCATTCATTACTGGTCTTCTGCATTGAAACCAATACACAATATTGATACTAATATGGAAGATAGGGATTTTAAAAAGAGGATATATAATGTGTATGTAAACATATCATTCTTCAATTTATTTCCTCCATGAATTTTTCTTTAGTATAAGCAACATATGTCTTGCTTCACAACATGGTGAACAGGGAAATAGGTATATGATAATATATGTACAATCTATATCATATTACCTGCCTTCTTGGGGTGGGAAAAGAGGTAGGAGGGACTGGGAAAGAATGAGACATAGAGTTTTGGACATGGCTAATGTAAAATTTTGTTTTTCTTGAATAAGCATATTATTATAATTTGTTATATATTTATTAAATCATGCCTTTCTATATTATCTTATTACATATTATATAATATGTGTTTTATTATATATGAAAAGTGATAAACCAAAAGATGTGTGAGCTATTACTGCTGGCACTGAGGTATTTAGACTCTAGTTGAAGCTAGTAAAAATTGGATGAAGAAGACCTATTTTTCAGGCTAATATATGAAATTGGACAGATATCCTATATTGTTCAAGCATCATCATTTATGTGTATATTTATGTGTATATATAAAGGATATTTGCAAATACATACATATATATATATATATATATATATATATATATATATATACACCTGAGTGTGCACATCTATACATCTATATATTGGGAAAGTGTTGTTAATATATTTTACAAACCTATATGGAAATACATACATTTGTACTTTTATGTTGTTGTTCAATTGTTTCAGTAGTGGAAGCATCCCCACCAACTCTCGACCAACCATCACCCACAGGGCAGGTCACCTTAGGCGAAGAAGCAAAAAGCTGAATGAGAGACCGGAGTGAATAGGTGTCAGGCAAGTCCAACCAACAATACCTTCTTGACCACCATCTCCCACAAGACGATAGACACAGTCCAGGACCCTAAATCCAAAAAGCTTGGCAATAGCAAAGCTCCCAGCTCTGTGCCCTCAAACATCATGCCAGGCAGTATGACCCAATGGAGATGCAGTCTGGCAACTGTTCCTACAAGTGCTACCTTCATAAACACTGAAGGAGAATTCTTCTCACTCATGGACTGGGAAATTTCAAGTATTCAACAACAGAAACTGATAGCGTTTTCTCAGTAGAAATGGCATTTTAAAAGAAATATTAATATCTGTTTTTTCCCTGGAACCCTAAGGGTCATGCAACTGTTCAATCTGACATGCAGGTGAAATCTTTCTCATTTGTTATCTTCCCCACTAAAATAAGAGCCTCTTATAAGAACAGAAATTATCCTGTTTTTCTGTTTGTGTGCTTAGTACTTATCACAGTACTTTGTACATAGTATATAATAAATGACTTAATCATTCATTCATATAATCTTGACATATATGTATAATTCTATATATAATATGTGTCTATTCCTTTGGTGTGTGAGACATAGAGAAAGAAGGAAAGGGAGAGAGGGAGAGAGGGAGAGAAGAAATGAAAGCATCTATATATATACTTTCTTTAAAAGGTATTTAAACTATCCTTGAGATTTGGTTTAATGAAAAATATATTTGCTTTAAATTAAATCCACTAGAATCTGGCCTTCTTTCCCATGGAAAAAAAGAATGCCAGAAATAGTCACCAGAATGGATATTGTTGTTTTGTCCTAGTTTTACTGAAAAAATATAAGACTTCCAAAGGAAATATCCATTCAAAAACACTTCTCATCTCAACTCTGTGCAACATTTCTCATCTCTTATTTTTTATGACAATTTATGGAACTCTACAGTATCTGAAGACTTAATACTAAGTTTCACCCAGAGCGTAAAGGAGAATAGCTAGTTGATGTGGTGGGAAAAAAATATTGACTCTTCCCACCCTCTACCCCCATGAAAGTTAGCCTTCCTTAAAATGTATTAAAATTAAGATTTTATTCACTCAAGGGACTATGGTTCAGAACAGCAATGAATCTTCTTGAGTCCCT
Organism: Monodelphis domestica; assembly: GCF_027887165.1. Lineage (NCBI taxonomy): Eukaryota > Metazoa > Chordata > Mammalia > Didelphimorphia > Didelphidae > Monodelphis > Monodelphis domestica. The sequence goes on along the minus strand of NC_077232.1, from coordinate 262,352,309 downwards.
CCCTAAGGATTCACATGACAAAATGGTAACATGAACAAGAATGAGAATTGTTGCTCAATGAATCAATAGTTAAGCACGAAGCATCTGGACACTGGTATGTCTAAGTAAACTTCTGGATTTAAAGCTAGCCCTCCTGTGAAAGACTGATTACTTGTGGTCTCAGTCAGAAGGCATCAGTCATTGGGTTGCTGATTCTAAGTCTGTAGCCCTTCCAAATAAACTAGACTTTGTGTTTTACTTTCTGTAATTATAGTAATAGGTCATAAAGACAAGTAATAGGTTATTGTATTAACTCTTCCCCCATCTAACACTTAAGGATTCTTTTCATGGAAAACCAGATAAGTCAACCTTGAATAATATTTTCACTGGATTTAATTCAATTGAATAAGCATTTTAAGTGACTACAATGGACTATAGATTCAATGGCAATCCAAACAAAAAGAAAAAAAAGAACAGAAACAGTTCCTTTCCTCAAGGAGAAAATTTAAAAGAATAGGAAAATCTTATGTTGTATTACATACCAAAATTCCAGCCAATTGGACTGTATTTACTTCTTTGGATGAATGTCACACATAATAAATTTATCTCTAACATACTGCTGGGCTAACAGAATGAATACATTTTGTTCTTAGTCCACACTAATTATTCACACAATTTGGCAAATATTCAAAATATTCTACAGTAGAAAGTGATGTGACAAAAATACATTTCACACATTTTCATTTTCTTTGAAAGAACCAATTCTAATTCCCTTTCCAAGTGTTTACATTGCAGTACATTTAAGACATTTAACCTCCTCCAAAATGCACATTCAGCAGCTCACTTCCTCTCCTTTTGCATTTTTTCTTTGGTGAATTCCAGTTTACAAAAGTATTGGGAGAAAAAGAATACAAACACAAATGTTTGCACCTGAAAGAAAATGTTTCCAGAAATAATATTTGACAGATCTTTAGCCACAACCCAATACTTAGTTCATGAAGCTCAGCAAAGCCAGCTAGGCAACACTGTACAAAGGTAATTGGAGGAAGCATGGTATAAGGCAGAAATCACTGAAGAAAATTGGGAGGCACTCCCCTAATGCATAAGAGTTTATATTCAGAATAAAGGATAGGTTCAACCTCCTTTATTTCAGTTCATTATCTCCAAAGTCCACTCTGGATCTCTTGATGTAGTGTGTGGTTTCTGCAGGCATCCTTATGGCAGCTCCTCCAGAAGCTCTACTTTCTTGATTTGGGGTATTGATAATTTTGTTTTTCTAAAATTGCTTTAAAAGATCTTGAACCTTGGATTTTAGGATAATTATATAACCCTCCCTTAGTAGGGTATTGATCAATGCCAAAATTACCCCGAGATACATTGCTTAGTAATGAGATATATGAATAAATTCTAAAAAAAAAGCCAACCAAAAATCCAAAAACAAAATAGAAGAGAAAAAATAAATTCTGGATGTGTGTGTGTGTGTGTGTGTGTGTGTGTGTAAAATTACAAGTAAAAATAAAACCATAACAGGTCCTTGAATCACCAGCAAGGCCCAATTAAAGTGGCTTATGTCCAACAAGCATGCAGGACAACTGCAGGAGTATTGCATTTACGCATTGACAGCCAGGACTGTGGAAAATTGCCATACTATAAAAGAGAAGGGGCAAAAGTCTGAGGTATAAGGGAAGTATAATTCCGTGATCTGATGTTACCTTCAATCTGTAGGAGAGAGAAGCCATAATGAAAGTCAAATGAAGGTACTTATTGAAACCTGGCATGAGAAAGTCCAATGTCTGAATTTGTCAAACAGCTGCTACCTCAAGCCTCAAAACAAGTCCTCTGTCTTGGCATAGATCCTCATCAATCCCATAGGGATTATTGGTCTCCTTGGCCTTGTGCTTCTTTGAACTATGCAGTGGCTCCTTAGTAATAATCCCTTCTTCTAAAGTCATACACAATTATTAATTAAGTTCCATAATACTTAACAATCAATGGCAGATTTCCATAGTCTAAAGCTTTTGGGTATACATTGGTATTAGGGCTAATAGATAGTATGAACTTATCCTACAAAATCAAAACCATTAATACTGATTCCCTGTTCTCAAGTACAAAAAATAAGAAGAAAAAATTCAAATATCCTATTGAAAATATAGAGAAAAACAATTTAAAAGTTCAGAAATTCATATAATACATTCCAAATTTGACAATAGGTCAGCCAAACAAAGGTATAACAGGAGAATATCTCACTCAAAATTGAGCTTTATTTTCTTTCTAACTTGGCCATGATCCACAGTGTGCATGTACATATTTTTTTTTCACCAGGTAAAAGTTTGTTATAAATAGTAGTAACATATAACTAATAACCAAAGCATATTAACCGAAGATAGTGTTGTATAACAGAACATCTTAGATTAGATTAGTATATAAACTTAAAAACAAAATTAAATCTATAAACAAAAAAGCAGCAAAGATAATGTTTTGTGAAATGATAGTAACTCAGTATCAGTAGAAAGTACCTGTTTTACATATGAGCAATGAATCCAAAAGACCAATAGCTGTTGGAGTGGTTTGATTGGAATTAGTTATATACACATTGCCTCCTGGGTATAGATCTGTATTCAAGTTTGCATTACATAGACTTCTCTTCTATGGGGAGAGGGACAGATTAAAACAGTTAGCATCAACAAGGCAGTGGGTTTAAAAAGGCTTAAAATTCACCTCCAGACTCTTTGAGGTCCCTTCCCCTCAAAAATACCATCATACATCTTGATTCCCTTGGCCATATCCTTGGCAACTCCTCTGGCCATCCCTCTAGTCAGGACATAGTTTGGAAAACCAGAAAGGTAGGAATGGATCCTAGAAGAGAATGAAGACAGCCTGACCTGGTCTCTTGCATAAAAATGGAGACTCCAAGAACTGACTTTGAGGGAATTTCCAGGATGAGCCAGTAATAGAGAAAGCATAGTTTTGAAGTCCATAAAGTCAGATACAAAGAACTTACTATATGCCAAGTCCTCTGCTAATTACTGGGGATACTAATACAAAATCCAAGAATTTTAGGAATTTGAGACTTGTTTTCTAACTGGAGAAGATAACACATAGGACAGTGATGGAGGAAAGAAAATTTTGATATGGAAATTTGTCACAGTAAATGGAAAAAAAGGACAGTTTATTGACATGCCCTTTCAAGCAATGGTCAGATATGATTACTGTTCCAGTTGAAAGGGACTAACAAGATACTCACATGGACATTGCAAATATATCAAGAAGATGTTGGGAGTGAAGGCATAGTCATATATAGAGCTATCTAGATGTAATGCTCTTTTACCATTCAGAAATATTAATTTTCTGTGTATGTACACAAACTCTGAGGATCCATGAAACTAAGAGACATACACTTCTGTGCTCTTGGAGCTGCCTACTACACATGACATTTCTTAATTCCTTTATATTTTAATTCTCTCTTCCTTTGTACAAAGACTTTGCATTTATTTAGCCATGTGAATTTTGTAATCACACTCCTTTCATACCATCATAGAAAAGTCAGCCCCTTGACAAGGGAAGAGATTTCTCTTTTCTTGTCTTTATATCTTTAGTATCTAGCACCAAGTATTTAACAAATGTGAATTTAACAGAGTCAAATGGAATTAATGTAAAATTAACCCTACTACCTGAAAAAAGAATTTAGGAAACAGTATGTCTAATTAAGTATTATTTAATTTAATTCTTATTTAACCCTTAATTAAACAAATGCATGAAAAACATTCTCTTTGTTTATGGAAAGCTCAGACTATTGATATATACAACTATAAGTACCACCTCTGACTCTATTTAATCATGGATAATCTTCAAACTCACACTCTACTTTAGCAGAAGTATAGTGGACCACTTGCCATTCTTTGAACAATATGGTTTCTCATCTCCCACTTTCTATGCATTTATTTTTCTTATTCCCCTTCCCTGGAACATCCACTCCTCACAACTCAATCTCCCCAATTCTGGTTCATCCTTTGAAGCCCAGTTCAAATGTCCTTTTAAGAAGTACTCCATCATGATCCTACCAGTTGGAAATTTTCCCTTCCTCCTCTGAATTCTCATAACACCTTCTACCTATCATATGATACTTTTGCATTACACTTTGGATTATAATTATTTTTAAGTCTGCAAATATTATATTTTACAACATTTTATCTCTGCTACTAACTTGCAAGCCCCTGCAGGATAGGTGGTAATTTTTATTCATTTTTTTATCTTTACCTCATGCCTAGCAGGGTGCCTCTGCTCAATAAATAATCTATGATTGAAATTAAGAATATTCACTGTTAGCGTCTGTGATGGTGAAAATGGAGAGAAAAGGTAGGGAAAGGAAAGTAGTCAGGGGTCCCCCCTTGCTCTGGTAAGGAAATTGACCAGGCTTTCCTTTTCTTTAGTATAATTATGCTATGGAATTAAATTAAATCAAGCCAGGTTCTAGGGATAGCCAGATAGGTTTATTTGGGCTAGAAAAGAAAGGTTTGGGAAAGGCTAAAGAAAATTTGATCTCTTGCAGTTATGCAGGGACCAAAGGCTCTCTCCAGAAAAGACTTTTCTCCAGAAAAGGCTTCTGCAGAAAAGGTACAAAAACCTGCACTTCTCTCTTCTTTTATAATCTTCTCAGACACCTCCCACAAAGGAAGTGGGGTGTATCTGAGGAAGTTGGGGTAGAGAGTCCTGTGAGATGTAGTCTCCCAGGCTTCAGAGCCATTTTAAAATGCACCCATCTTTCTTCATTAGTGAGAAGCAGGCCATACTTTTAAAATACATAACTTCTATTAGCTATTCATAATATTAATATGTCAGTGTTGACTTATGTAGTAAGAGAAAAATAGAAAAAAGAGATGGAATTAAAGAATATGAGGGCTTTCTCCCCCCAGATCAGTATTATCCCCAAGAAACACCAAATACTGAACAAGAGATGATCCCAGGAAAAAAGACATGGGACATTGTTGAACTGGGTTATGGGTATCTGATTGGTTAGTATTCCCTCTTGTCATGTCAACACATACTTTTTTCTATATATAACAAAGGGAAGAGGAATCAAATCAATACTAACAATCCTAGGAAGATAAATTACCCTGATTCAACTTACCTTCTTAACCAAAGTTCCATGGCCATCACTTTTCTCTCTCTGTACACACACATACACACACACACACATGTGCACACACACAGATACAATGTTTTCCTCTATTAAAATGTAAGCTCCTAGACAGCAAGGTGTGTCCTCCATATTTTTTGTATTTATATCCATCCTACATAATAAGCATATAATGTAAATAATTGCATGAATATATAACATGTTAATAATATAATAAAATAGAATTATTAGATTATTAACATTTCTAATTAATAAATTATTTAATAATTTTATTATGTTCTATATCAAAATATATGAGTATATATAACAACACTGGCATATAAATACATAATAAATGCTTTGTCATTCATTTATTTATTCTGAGTCAGCACATGAAGTTTGGCTCCTATAGATTTTGTAATGAACCAGCTTCCACAAATTTTCAAATGAACTTTCAATATAACTAAATTAAGGCAAAATAGGAGTCTTGAAATATTTGAATTGATGTGTGGCCTGATTAATTTAATGTTCTCACCAATTATGGAGATCATAATCTATCCATGCCTGTCAATCCTAGGTACCTCTTATTTGTGTACTACCATAAGTTCATCTCAATGGACCATGGTGTACTGAAGGTTTTAGGGATTTTGTTTTGTGTTTTATTATTTTTTTTGCTTTTCAATGTTATAATTATATATATATATATAAAGTATAATATAAAAATAATACAGTCATGTTGTCCAACTGTTGTCCTTCACTTTTTCCATGCAACCAACCCATATTTTTGTACCATAAAACACTCACCATTGTAAAGGAGAGGATTTGCATGCAAGCAAAGGACATCAGTTGTCAATCAAAAAAGAACATTCCAAATGGAATATTCCCAGGAAAGACAGTTGGAGCCAAGCCAGGCTGGATGGGGAAGAAGCTCTGAACAGGACCTCTGTTAGCTTCTGTCATAGGCTGAGAGACAGGTGAGGCTTTGGAGCTAAGGGAGAAATTTGTGAACTAACTTTTGGCTGTTGGTGGCTGAGTGTGGTGAAGAAGATATTGGTGTCTCTGAGACTTGAGTTTGAAGGAAGAAGAAAGAAGATTAAACAGTTGTCCTCCATCTCCCTGACAGACTTTTGTGTCACAGCTGTGACAGGACTGACATTTCTCAAAATCCTCCTAACCCTCATTATAGACTAGGGATTACCTCATCTCCCTTACCTCATCTTCCATCATTGTCCTGTCTTTCCCAATAAACCCCCTTACTTGAGAAAAGAAGAGTAAAGAGTATTTCTCTGAAATGTCATAGGTCCCCTGAGTTACTTAGAAGGTGGCTGACTAAGACCAGGGGAGGGAAAAGGGAGGCAGGAGGGAGAGGGTGGAAAACAGGTGGCATTTGAGGGAGGAGGGTTAGGCAAAATATTGATCCATTAACCATCTAGTAGTGATCAATGGAAACCCTCTAGTATCTCTCTGTTATAAATAGGCAAACTCAGTATCCATTTATTATACCATGCATCTCTCCATTACCCTCAGGGTGATAATCATTTTCAATTCTACAAGGGCTAGGATGTTCCATGTCTTATTAACCTAAAACACCATTGATATAAAAATGATGGCCTTTGTTAATGTGATAAATTTGGGGTCATTAGAAGATTATTGCAGCTCCTGAAACATAATCAGCCTATCATCTGAACCAAATTGGGTCATATGTATTTTCTGTATATGTCGTGACAGAGAAGTGTCATAAATTGATAAGTTAACCATGTATCATAAGCAAAGCAATAGACGTTCCTCATTCATTTGGTACTCCTGATGTGGATAGGACAGACAAACTCTTTTGGGTTGGACATCAATTACTTCCAGAAGGCTCTATAATGTTCCCGGGCTTGATGTAAACAACCAATTTTTATACATGAGCAGAAACATTTGGAGGACCTCGCTATCCATGGAAAAGCCCTCTAATTTGATGGTGGTATTTAGTCATTTTTTCAGGTGTGTCCGACTCTTCATGGCCCTTTTAGGGCTTTCTTACTAAAAATACTGGAGTTGTTCACCATTTCTTTCTCCAGCTCATTTTACAAATAAGGAAACTGAAGCAAACAAGGTTAAGTGCCTTGTCTAGAATCACACAGTTAGTAAATGTTTGAGGCCAGATTTGAATTCAGGAAGTAGAATCTGCCTGACTGCAGGTCCAATACTTTATTATAGTACAAACTAGCTAGTATTCACAGGAACACACATACATGTATAGTTGCATTTGTATACATATATAGTTGCACACATGTATAGTTGCACATATAGTCACACATATATAGTTGCATAATTATATAGAGAGAGGCAAAGACATAGATAGGGATAAGGTATGCATGTGTTTATGTATACATGTATGCACATGTATGTAGGTCTATACACCTATATACATATGCATGTGTGTATATGTGTGTATCTATATGAAATTATATATTAACATCATATATATGTATGTGTACATATATTTATATATATATATAAAATCTTATCAGGGTGCAGATAAAGTCCTTGAATCATAGAATTTATGGATTTAGAGATAATCTTTCATATAAGAGATACAAAAACTGAGTACCAGAAAATTAAGTGAGTTCAGTTCCCACAGGGAACAAATTGATACCATAAACACAACAAAGACATTCCAAAAAACACAAAAAATAGAGTACCGTGAAACATTAATACATGTAATAGAAGGATTGGGAGGGGAACAGGGGGAATGGAAGGAGAGAGGGTAATGGGGAGAGAGGGGAAGAGAAGATTCTTCTCTTCCCCTCTCTTTTCTGGGGGGAGAGGTAGCCAAGTCTTGTCTCCTTGACAGAGGGAATATGTCTCCTCAGAGGATAGTTCTGGGAGATGTAAGACAAGACCTGGAGAGATTAGCTTTGGTAAGATGCCCCACAGTCTCCCCTTTGGTCCTAGCTATTGTTGAGAGACTGGATGGATTCTTCTGGTCTCCTTAGGGACACCCACTGTCACTTCCGTTCAGAAACATGGGGTCACCTACTATCAAGGAGAGATATTGTTCCTTGCGTTAGGCAGTTTGGATCCCTGGGATCCTGAGCTAACTTTCCCTTTTTGGGGAGAGATGTGATTCTCCCCAAATCTTCTGTCCCTTTTCCTAGTGTCAGAAACCAGTCAGACCTAATTCTAAAGTAGTAAACAATTTATTTGGGCTCACACAGGGAAAGAGAGGTAAGGGTGTTAAGGCAAGGAAAGTGGGGAGCAGGAAGCCCTAACACTTTTCTCCCCTGGAAGACTGGCCTCCCCCATGTTCTTGGGGTTCAAGGCTGAGTGCCTTGAATACTCCTCTGGCCAGCTGCTGGTTGATCCCTGTTCCTCAGCTAACTAGCTTTTAATTCAGGAGTCCCGGAACAGGTCAGAGAGAGAGAGAAATCTCAAGGAATCTGGATGACTCTGGTCAGTGAGTCCAAAACCTCCTTGAGAATTCAGGTAGCTGTTCTTGAAGAGTCTTAGTGGAGGTATTTTTGGGTCCCAGAAGGAATAACAGGTCCCAAACGGATGGGCTCTTTCTCAGCTTCCAGGAAAACCACCTTCCTTCCTCCTTCACCTCCCAGGCTGGAAGCCCATTGACAGTTGGCTTCAGAGTTCTCACCCCTTTAGAACTCCCAGGCTTCTGTCTCTGCCCCTCCTCTGCTGTTCTTCAGCTGGTCTCTTCTTCAGCCTGGATTCTCACTGCAACCCTCTGGATCTCTCTTTCTTACATTACATATAGTAACCTAATAATGGTTTTTTTTATTTCATAATTAAATACACAGAATTTTAAAAGATAAAGCAAACTCATCTTCAAAGACTCTAAGAAATGAATATGAAAACCATTCCTAATAACTCTACTTCTAACCAGTATCTAAGAGACAGGAAAGAAAAGAGGAAAATTAATTTATGTGTACGACATTAAGTTAACAGATGGAGAACTATTGCACTATAAGAAAATTCATACTGAATTTGCAAATTTTCAATGCACACTCTCGAACATAGAAAATGACTACCATAGTAAAGTTCATTGCATTGAGCAAATGAAGGGCATTTAATATATAACAATAATAATGATAATAGTCCACACTTATAGAGAGCTCTAAGGATAAAATTCCATATATACAAACCAGACCTTTTTTCCAAATTTGCAAATTTATCTGCAAAAAGGGAATCACTCTTGCCCAAAGAAAAAAACATTCAAAGCGAGCATTTGAAGGATTATTAGCACATTTAATATTGTAGTAAATGAACTTAATTCCATTTGTGATAAGCATAATGAACAAGACAATGAAACATACCAGAGGATAGTGATGAGACATTTAAACTTTAGGAACCTTGGAATAGTAGACGAAGAGAGTAGTCCCAGGTCTTACTTGAATAAAGGCTTGTAAACTTTGCTTTTCTTAAGAGCTAGTCTATTTTTTTTTCTGCAGTTAGGTGGTATAGAATGTTCTACTTGTTTAAATTGGCATCTGTGCTTTTATATTTTCAATATTTTGGTACTTGTATTTCAGTATAACTGATTTATACATTTAAAGTATTATTCTGAAAAAGGATTCATTAATTTTACCATACTGCCAAAAGGATCTAATGATACCAAAAAAAAAAAAGTCTTAGAATCATTACTTAATGGAATGGCTGCCATCTCTTATGTGAAAATATTGAATAAGACTCAGTACTTGATAGGAATGCAAAAGGTCTGCAATTAACAACATAAGCAATTCAAATACATTCTCTCTCACTGACAGATAATCATTAATTTATTTGCCGAATATGTACTGACTGTCTAAAAGAAGGCAAAGGTCCCAACCTTTGGGACTTTCCAGTAAGGAATTTACAATCTGCTTGGTGATATGAAAATTTTGAAGGATTGCTAATAATCCAAGACATTAACTGATAACTGCCCAGCAAGTGGAACAGATAAGTGTTTTGACAGTGTGATAGGAATGGAGGTCACTGTGGCTTGGAGTGTTTAAGGAAAACTTCACAGAGATGGCAGGACTTGACAGAGCAGATGGAGAGGAGACGAAGAGGACATTCAAAGCACAACCAAAGACCAAGAAATGTTTGGAGAACAACCAGTCAATTAATCTAGCTACTGAAGAAGACTTAGAAGGATGAACCACTAGTGTATGTGAGGCTAATAAGATTACCATCCCTTACTAGCAATATATAATTGAATATGAATTTGCAAACATAGATTCGAGTTAGTGAGATTTTGGAGGACGCCATATGCCTTGATTCTGGAAATGGCAAGCCACTTAAATGTTATGTTGTAGTTATTGCTATTTTTTGTCTTGTTTCATTCAGAGAGCAACATGACAACAGTAGTGTTTCATAAATATTCATTTGCAAGCAATTTCCAGTATGGTCTAGATGTTATAGAGAGAGTATGGGCATGGAGACTAAGGTATTACAACTGTGAGTTTATTAAATATAAGGCATATGTGTCATATATTTATGACCTCAGCATATCACACAATTTTACATGTGTTATAAAATTTTATATAAAATTATGTATTTATACAGAACTTATATAAAAAATTTTATACACAGTAAATGAATGTTGACTTCATTTGAATAGACAAATAAGGTCATAAAAACCTAAACCAGAGCAGTAGCAGAGAGAACAGAAAAGAGAGAATTTATGACAAGTATAAATACTCATTAAAAAAGTGAATGATTATACTTGTCAATAGAAATGATTTAATCATTTTGTTCATCTAGATTATTCATAAACATTTGTTCAACCTCACTCTTTTGTCATAATATGTTCCTGTATGTCAAGCATACAAACCGTTTAAAAATTTGTGTGTGCGTGAGGTTCTTCCTCATATCCATCAGATTAGCAAAGTTTGCAAAAAGGTAAACACATAGAAGTTGGAGGGAGTGTGAGAAAACAAGCATGTTAATATACATCATTAGTGAAGTTGTGAATTGGGCCAGCCATTCTGAAAAACAATTTCACACCGTGTGGCATGGAATTCTGGAGAGGCTTGTACCCCCAGAAATCACTCTAATGAGCAGACAGGAGACCTGATAAGAGGCTGGCAGAGAAAAGCTGCTTTATTTGGAGAAAACAGTGGATAGCAGGGAGGGGGAGGGGTGGAAGATGGGGTGGGGGAGGGGCAAGGAAAAAGGATTCTGCCCACACAAGCAGCTCTGGGCAAAAATGTCCTCTCTTCTAGTTATAATCACAGAATTTTATAACAATCCTAATGCAAGATTCTTCTCTCCTCTGTGCAACCCCACAGAAGGGAAGGATTGTGACATTCACAGTCTTAAGCGCATGATTTTCAACAGTACATACCCCTAAAGACCCCCATGATCAAGAAAACCCATGACTGTCATGGTATTTACAGACTGGGACCATAACAATACTTTTGAAACTCACTGTACTTTCCCTCCTTCAGCTTATCATATAGTTTGGCTTTCTCCTCAAGGTACAGATAAATTTTTCTCAAGTTTTTTTGAAAATAGGTGAAGTAAACTAAAAATTTTATGGGGTGGGGTGTGAACCTTAAAAATTCTCAGACTCTACTTCAGAACACTTGGTTAAGACCATTCCCCACTTTAGACAATGAAGGGACTTAGTCAGGAATGTGAGACCTACTCCATCCCTACTTAAGCATACTTTAGGGGAAGAAACTCCTTGCTGAACAATGAAAAATACTTAAACCCATACTTATAATAAGGCAAAAGCTCTTAAACTGTGCCTATTTTTAGATCTAATACAAAAGGGTGCTAAGTACCTATAAAGGTCAGGCAACTTGTGAATTTAAAGGAGCAAAGAGGTGAGAAACTTACTCAGAGGTTTTTTCAGGTATGAACTTAATCAAAAATTTAAATCTACTTGGGTGTGAAGTAAGAATGGTCTGTCCTTTGGAAAACGTCTACTGTGATTGGTAGATGTGAGAACTTAGGGGAGGTGACATAGGAGAAAATTCCCTTTAAAAGGAGATGAAAAGCTGAGAGAAAGAACTGTCTCAGGGTACTCTCTCTGGAGATGGAGCTGACCAAAGCTGAACTGGTGTCTCTCTGAACACTAGAATCTTGCTTGGGACAAATCTTGTGGTGAGTGGATTGAAGATTGACTGATCTCTCTCTCTTAAGGCTGGCCTAAGCTGGCCTAGCCTTTTTTCTCATTATTCCCTTTTTTTTCTCTCTCTCCCTTTCTTTAATTCCTCATTTGTATTAATTAAAATCTCTATAAAACCCAGCTGACTTGTGTATATTTCATATTTGGGAATTTTTCCCTGGCAACCACTTTATATTTGATTTAAAACAAGACACTATCTTGAAACTATATTTTCTGCGGTCACAATTTAAGCCAACCACTCTTTTATCTGTAACAGTTTATGACTCCCACTATTTTAGTCATCACCGTGGGCAGTTTTAATCTAAAGAATAATAATACTAAGGGGTCTTAAAAATTGAGAGCCAAATACTACACATACATAATTTGCATATTGTATATTATCTTATCCAATTCATATCAGATATTAATTTTCTTCACAGTAAAATATTATTTGGGTTTACACAGGATTACATTCTATAGGAAAATTGCATTCAAATCCATATTTATATTCAGTAATAATAAAATCATTTTTATCTAAGGTATGTACTTTGGTAATAATTCATATATCCAAATAAGTTACAACAAATGTTTACAAATTCAGCAATCATTTTGGTATATTAAAAACTCATTACATATTTCATTTCAAATTTACAAATTTAAAACTCTTCCCCAATGTTCATTACATTTTCACTTGTTGCTTAATTCAACAGCACATATACTAAAATAACAGTTTCACATTCTCTTTTGTCTATAGAAAATTTAGGTCATATATCTTTTAATAAGCTGATATAAAATTATATTCAGTCAATTCTCAAATTCAGTTGACTCAAATAACAAACATTTTAGACTTGTCCAAATATTCAAATCTCTAACCATTGTTCATTTCAAATCTCAGTGAGAACTAACAATTCTCATCATTAAGTACAGAATTAAACTTATCTGGAATCTTATATAACTGATAAACAATTTTCAACACTAAATCACTTTACATTCATTTCACATAATTCCATAGGTACATTTCAGAATCACTTGTGATTTTTTAAAATCATATACATCAATCTTAAAAATTAATCCTAATTCAAATCCAATCAAATCATGGGATCAAAATCTCCCTCCTTTTGTCCTAATCTCTCCCCTTACACTGCCTCAGTGGTGTGATTTTTAAATCTCCATCTTGCTTGGTCTAGCACACAAAAATTGTGCACACCCACACTACACAGGCATGTGCTAGTCAATGGCAAATCAGAAATAACTAACTGCCCACCTGGGCTGTCCTAAGTCAAGTTTGAGCCACCATTGGCATGTGTGAGGCACAGGAAATGAGGTAGAGAACAGGCTCTGGAGTTCGCTCACTTCCTGTGGACAGGGCTAGGTGCCAGTTCTTTCTAGAAGCTCCAGCAGAGAGGAGACCCGCAGGCAGCTTTCCTTCAGATCAGTCACGTGAGTCAAGGACTGGTTCCCCTCTCTGCCTTGGCCTTCTAAGGCTTGAACTCCCTCTGGCTCTGCCAGAAGGTTGAGTTAGTAGTCTCTTTCCTTGTTCCTTTCTTTCCTTCTCTCTCTCTCTCTTTCTTTCTTACTCCCGTGGTAATTAAACTGCCATAAAACTCCATTCTGACTTGAGTGTTTCATTTAGGAATTTCATAAGTGAATTCCTTGGTGACCTTAAATTAATATATATCAGTCTTTAAAAGTGATTTCACTATCACAGTTTCCAGTCAAAAAAGGGGAAAAGGAAAAATATTGAACAGATCTTTTTTCTTTTGTCCTCTATTAAAAGTTGATGGCAAGTTCCATTTTCACTTACTTAGATGGTCTTAGAGTTTAAGAGGTCCAAAAATTTATGTTTCTTTTGAATCTCTCAAATTCATTCTCTGGTCTGTCTGCTCTTCCACTTTCTAAAATTATGGGAAGACAGAAAGAAACAGATTCATCTCAAAATCACTTAGAGAGTTTTTTTCCCCAACCCTCCTTTTTTGTGTGCACACGACGATACAGGGTCACAAACAGCAAAATCAGATAACAAACAGCATAAACAGAAAACACACTTCATCTGTGATCCCAGGAATAGGAGGCTTTCTAGTCTCTTTCAGCAGTTCTTTCACAGTTGTGTCTTCAGACTTCAGTAGGATAGGAAGACAGCCTATTATCTCTCAAGCCTTTGTCCTCATCTTCACCAAGGCCAAAGGAAGACATTTGGTCCACGGTAACTGAGTTTCCACTATCAGCTTGGTACTCATTCTCCCCACCTTCCCCAAGGAAAGAGGGTATCAGAAGATATGCAAATCCCAGTCAAAGTCTAAAACTTTTACTAATCCTAACAACATCTTGGTTGTAAAATGAGTTTCATTCTCAGGATCAATATTCTTGATGAGCCCATATCTCAGCACAAGGTGCTCAAGTAAAATTCTGTTCACTGAGCAATGGATTGACTGACTGCTGCCACCTGTTCTGGCCTCAGCAAGTTCTTTAGAACTTGAGTTAATGATTGCATGAACTAATTTTTCCCTTTGCTAGAAATCATACCTCTCTGTTCTAGCATCTTCAAAGCTTGGTTGAATGCATATAATTTACAGGTTTGGGCTGACCAGACCTCTGGAAGGCAACCTCTATCCATTATAGCCTCTTTGCTTTCCTCAATTACAGCATATTCATTCCTTCCTTTTCCATTTAAGACTCTTGAGGATTCATCTATAAATAGGTTCACTTCCCCACAGGTAGGGGAGACTTGCAAATTCTTCCTCATTTTAATCTAGTCTATCACTTCCATCTCTGTTTCCTTTTGCTCTTCATGATTTTCTTTCCCAATTTCTCACAGAAACTTTACAGGGTTCAAATTGTAATCTGATATCAGAACTAGGTCATCTTTCTCTAACA
This sequence comes from Monodelphis domestica, assembly GCF_027887165.1. Lineage (NCBI taxonomy): Eukaryota > Metazoa > Chordata > Mammalia > Didelphimorphia > Didelphidae > Monodelphis > Monodelphis domestica. The sequence continues at coordinate 262,337,247 of NC_077232.1, read as the reverse complement.
ATATGGCCTCATACTTCAATATCCTTGAGTCTTCTGTCTCTGGGAGAGACCGAATCTCCTGCTTTCTATTGTTTGAAACAGTTCTCTTTCAAGTATCTAATTTTTTCATAACTATGATATATAGCTTCTGGAGGTCTTCCACATGGTTTGCTCCATTCTTCCTTCCTAGGAGTCTGTCCATTTTTAATGGGTCCTTCCTAGAAGAGCTTTTTTAATGGGTTCTTCATTCAATCTTCCATTTTCTGGAGCTTTCTACAACTATCTAGCCAGTGATTAGCAGTAACATCTAGGCCAGAATTCAAAGAATTAGTGGAGGTTTCATCTTTCTCCTGTTGAACCTCATAAATCTCATTCAGGTTCTGGAACATCTGCTTCCCCCCTAAAATTTTGGTCTTTGCTCACTAGTCATAAATTAATTTCCAGTTTTCCACAAGATTTAGGATTTCTATTAAACTAAAACTTCTATACTTTCACAGACTACTCTCTATCTTGGAATTTCTAATCTTTGCCACAGTTCAATTTGACCCACTGCCCTATCTCTTTGTCATTTTTCTCACTGCTTGTTTCAAAAATAAAAAGTTTTTTTTTCAATCGTCTGACTCCTTACCTCTACTTGCTTAGGACTTCTTCCCAAGCATCTCAGAATGAAGAGGCCCCATGTTTATACAAAGCTTCACCTCCTTGCTGATTAACTCAGATCTAGCAATTTTCTGATTAATACTCCTTTCTGGATCACAACCTTACTAACCAGTTCAGGTGCAGCTTTAAGCTATCTTGTATCTTTACAGGAAACAACTGGAGATTAGTGTTTTCCACTCTGAAAACTGCTCTTCAGAGCGAACATACACAGATCTCTGACGAGATCTCTAGCTCAGATTCCCTTTGCTAAATGTTTCTACCTAGCATTCAGAGCTGAAGGATTTTCCCTTTTGGAAGCACAACTTTATTCCCTTATCCCAACTAGCCTTATCATTACACTTTCATCTCAAACTTCCCAATTAGAAATTCCCTTTCTCCTGACTTCTCTCTTTAAGTTGTCTCTTTTTGTTAAAAGTTTCCCACATATGTACATGAAGGTTATAATCAGGGCCAGGGATGGGAGGTCCTAGGTTCAAATCTGGGCTCAGACATTTCCCAGGTGTGTGACCCTGGGCAAGTCACTTCACCTCCATTGCCTAGCCCTGACCACTCTTCTGCCTTGGAATCAATACACAGTATTGATTCTAAGATGGAAGGCAAACATGGTTGTTGCTGGGTTTTATTTTTTTCATTTTTTAACTTTTTTTAAATATATATCTTTTATTTTAATTAATTTATTTAGTCAATTTGGAACATTATTCTTTGGTTACAAGAATCATATTTTTCCCTCCTTCCCCTCCCTTCCCCCCAACCTTCCCGTAGGTTACATGCAATTCTACTGGGTTTTACATGTGTCCTTGATCAAAATCTATTTCCATGTTGTTGATGTTTGTATTAGGATGTTCATTTAGAGTCTACATCCCCAGCCATATCCCCTCGACCCATGTAATCAAGCAGTTGTTTTTCTTCTGTGTTTTTATTCCCAAAGTGCTTCCTCTGAATGTGGATAGTGTTCTTTCTCTTAGATCCCTCCAGGTTGTTCAGGATCACTGCATGGCCACTAATGGAGAAGTCCATTACATTCGATTGTACCACAGTGTATCAGTCTCTGTGTACAATGTTCTCTTGGTTCTGCTCCTCTCACTCTGCATTAATTCCTGAAGGTTGTTCCAGTTCCCATGGAATTCCTCCAGTTTATTATTCCTTTTAGCACAATAGTATTCCATCACCAACATATACCACAATTTGTTTAGCCATTCTCCAATTGAAGGGCATCCCCTCATTTTCCAATTTTTGGCCACCACAAAGAGCACAGCTATGAATATTCTTGTACAAGTCTTTTTGTCCATTATCTCTTTGGGGTACAAACCCAGCAGTGCTATGGCTGAATCAAAGGGTAGACAGTCTTTTATCGCCCTTTGAGCATAGTTCCAAATTGCCCTCCAGAATCATTGGATCATTTCAGAACTCCACCAGCAATGAATTAGTGTCTGGACTTTGCCACATCCCCTCCAACATTCATTACTTTCCATAGCTGTCATGTTAGCCAATCTGCTAGGTGTGAGTTGATACCTCAGAGTTGTTTTGATTTGCATCTCTCTGATTATAAGAGATTTAGAACACTTTTTCAGGTGCTTATTAATAGTTTTGATTTCTTTATCTGAAAATTGCCTATTCATGTCCCTTGCCCATTTATCAATTGGAAAATGACTTGATTTTTTGTACAATTGATTTAGGTCCTTATATATTTGAGTAATTAGACCTTTGTCAGAGTTTTGTGTTATGAAGAATTTTTTCCCAATTTTTTGCTTCCCTTCTAATATTTGTTGCATTGGTTTTGTTTGTACAAAATCTTTTTATTTTAATGTAATCAAAATTATTTATTTTACATTTTGTAATTTTTTCTAACTCTTGCTTGGTCTTAAAATCTTTCCTTTCCCAAAGAACTAACAAGTATACTATTCTGTTTTCCCATAATTTATTTTATAGTTTCCTTCTTTATATTCAAGTCATTCACTCATTCTGAGTTTATTTTGGTATAGGGTGTGAGATGTTGATCTAAACCTAATATCTTCCATACTGTTTTCCAGTTTCCTCAGCAATTTTTTCTAAATAATGAGTTCTTTTTCCAAAAGCCTGGATCTTTGGATTTGTCGAACACTGGGTTATTATGGTTAGTACCACAATTTCTATCATCATTGCCTTGCATAATCTACAGTGATAAATAAGTCCCAACTCCTTCATATTTTCTATATATATATATTCTGTAATTTTTGTTGGCAATGATCTGTTCCACCAACATATATTCATCACTTAGTCATTTGCTTGAAATTTATTTGTTCACATATATTTTGTTGGTTGTTTAACTTTATGTGTAAGTCCCCCTTGGAAAGGCCTTTTGAATCCAATCTTGGATATCAGATGTTTGATAGTTTCCATATAGAGGTAAACATCTTTCCAATCCATGCTTTTTTTTCACATTCAATTATTCTTATGGCATGTACATGTTATCACTCTTTATTATTGTTTGGTAAAGTAATGTATATTTGTTCTTTGAAGGTATGTTTAATCTGCCTATGTTCTAAGCATGCAAAATTTTCTGCCTTTTTTATGAGGAAATGTTCATCTTTCAATAGCTAACTGAAGATAATGGGCATGATTTCACTAATTTTGTGGGAGTATTAGGAGGCTTTCCAAATCTGCTACAATGCATTTCTAAATCATGACTTTGGATATGAAGACAGGTATAATATCAGTGTTAATTGCTTTAAATGTGCTCTTCCTGTTCAGCTTTGCTGTCAGGATACCATTCTCTTAATGCATTCAGTCACACCCTTCTCTTTGATATCACTATGTTCAAAATGTTGCAAGTAGGAGAACAAGGCTTTTGTACAAATCAACTTCATCTACTGATGCAATATGACTTCTGAATTCAAGCTTGAAGCTTTCAGTCTCTACATTTCCTGAATGTATGCCAATAAACATATTTTTATCAAGCCCAAGCGACATTTTGATATCACTAGAGATTCTATATAATGTATTTTTCAGTGGATCTAGATAGAATCCCCGTACAACCCAGTAATTAATGAGATGTTTTGGGTTGACTCTTTCATCTAAAAGCCATACTACATTCTATATAGAAGAGATTCTAATTATTAATTATTACTATTTTGCTTTATTTCTTGTTTATTTATTTGATTGCTTTCTCAAAGACAAAAGCATAATGCATTTTTCTTTAAAAATGTCTTTTTCTTGTTACACAGAAGACAGCTACTAAGGAGTTAATATTATTAGAAAGGCATTTAAATGGAGTATTTTGAAGGAATTTTGATTTTTTGTGTAGTGTTATCTTAAAGCCTCAAGAACAAAATAATTATATACTTCTGAGTTCAGTATTTCTCTTTGAAAACCTAGTATTTCTTCATCTCCATGTTAACAAAAGTATTAACATTTGAGAACGCAGTTATTCCTTTTTTCTTGGTGGCAAAATGATAAAAAAAAATACTAGATAGTCATTGAAATACCTTCTACCTGCTAATGACAACAGCCATGGTTGGGATGCTGTAGTCTCTACCTGGAAAGCTGTGAAAGAAAATAAAAAATGAAACAGTCCTTACCTGCCAGGAGTTTATGAACATGAAGATTTACCAGGTTTTATCAGAGAAAAGACAATAACTCTCATGTTAACTCTTGCTGGGGCATGTTCAATTCTCTTCTATCTAGAAGTAAAGGTATTTTAGGCCACTTATGGTCCCTTCTAGTTCTATGATTCTACTGTTGTAACTAAATTACATGAAGAGACTTGCTTCTATAGCTACCCATAAATTTTTTAAAACACATTGTTTTGGGGCAACTAGTAGCTGGATATAAGAGTATTTCAAGTAAATTCAAAGCTTATTTCAGATTATTCCTAATTATATGACCCTGGATAAGTCACTTAACTCCAATTGCCTAGCCCTTTCCATTCTTCTGCTTTGGAACCAATACCGATTCTAAGACAGAAGGTAAAGGTTTTTAAATAGATAGTATTCTTTTCTTTTAGAAATTTGAGCCCCAAATTCTCTTCTTTCCATCCCTCCCTCACCCATTGAGAAGGAAAACAAAATGATATCAATTATACATGTGAAATCATAAATATATTTCCATATTACCCATATCACAAAAAGCAAAGAAAAAAAAACTAAGTGAAAAAAGTATATTCCAGTTTGCATTCTGAGTTCATTAGTTCTCTCTCTGGAAGTAGATAGTACTTTTTCATCGTGAGTCCTTTGGAACTAATGGAGGATTATCATATTGATTGGAGTAGCCAAGTCACTCACAGTTGTTGAACACTGTTATGACTTCACACAATGATCCAAAGATCTCCTTGTTCTTCTCACCTCTCTTTGAATCAGTTCATGTAGGTTTTACCATGCTTTTTTCCCCTGAAACCACTCCCCAAATAGCACATTAGAATTCCATCACAGTGATATACCACAGAGCAGAAATACAGAAGAGATTCAACTGCTTGATCATATGGTTCAATGGGGATATGATTGGGGATGTAGACTCTAAACGATCACCCTAGTGCAAATATCAATAATATGGAAATAGGTCTTGATCAATGACACATGTAAAACCCAGTGGATTTTCACATCAGTTATGGGAGATGGAGGTGGGGAGGGAAAGAACATGAATCATGTAACCATGGAAAATTTTTCTTATTCAATAAAATAAAAATTTAAAAACAATGATATACCACAACTTGTTCAATCAGTCCCCAATTGACGAGTATCTCATGAGTTTTCAATTCTTTGCCAGCACAAAAAAAAATGCTATTAATATTTTCTTTGTATATAATAAGTCCCTTTTTTTCCCCTTTGAACTCTTTGGTCTATAGACCAAGTAGTAGGCCTGTGCATTTTGCAGAGAAAGTGATGGCTTAGTTCCTCTGTATTTCCTGAGGGCTTTGCTAAGTCGACATTAGACTCTAACATCAGAGTTTTTCCTTACATTTTCTAGATCTAGCCTAGTTCCTTAATGCCTGCCAAATTTGGTAATAATAGTCAGCATCTTCTTGACTGTTATTTCAATTGGTCAAGACTAGGTTCATAAAACTGAAAATCCAAGCCAAGATAAGAGAACAGCAAGATTGACTCTAATCGTCTATTGGGAGGCTAGAATCTATCTCCATTACCCAATTTCACTTTCTTGCAAGCCCTCCAAGCTCCAGTTCATATTTCCCTCGAAACCACATATTTTTCAAAAACTGACCTCCCCACTGAATGAAGAGACATCAGCCTGGCACTTTAAACTCTTCAGCTCTTTTCTATTCTGTGGCCTTCACTGAAATGATTCTCCCTCCAAAAGACCCCAAGACCAAAATATTGTCACTATGTTAATCCCTCTTCTCGACTTGCATTTCAAGAGAACCCTTATGTTCCTTTTCTAGCCCACACACTGACATAGAAACAGCACTCTATTTTTTCCTGCTCCCCAAAGTTTACATAACTGTGTGAGCTGTGTGTGGGAAGATGTCCTTGTAACCGAGCTGCTGCAGAGAAAAGGCTGAGGCCCTAGTGAGAGAACTGGGGACATTTCTTCCTCCAGCGTGCCATTAGAGCTCAGAAAAGCTTACACTTGACTGACATGGGTCAAGTCCCATCATAAAATACATCAGTGACATTGCTGTCCTTTGAAAGTAATAAGAAGAACCATTTCTCTCCTACCACCTGGTTTGTCCATAAGATTTTCCAAGACTTCTTGTATAGTCTCTCTGAGATCATCTACATTCTGCTGACCTGACTCTGGTCCAGGGCTTAACAGCAGTCCAGCAACAAGTAGCCCTGATTTGTTTCTGTCTCATGACTCTTCTTTCTCTAATCCATCCTATACCCAGTAGCAAAAAAATATCTTCCCACAGCATTATTGAGATCACATCACTGCCCTACTTAAGGGACTGCAATAGATTTATTTTCTTTTTCTATATGTGGCATTTCATTAGTATAGAGGACTCCCAGGTGTTCAAACTCCCTTCATTAATGCAGATTGCTGCCACTTAACAGCATAAATTGCCTGGTTCACTTAGGATTCAAATGCCTTGCTCATAGTTACTATTAATTCATATATGACAGACGCAGGATTTGAACCCATGTTGACCTGATTCCAAAGCTAACCCTCCATCTGCTTTACCACACTGCCTCTGAGACTCTAACTATATATCAACTCTACTTATATCAGTTTGAAATTTTTAGGAACAAGTCAGAAATATTTTATATTCAATGCCTCTCATCTTCTATTAGATTTCCATCTGTCTCTTCATTCACATCAACAAACATACTTATTATTCTCTATACACGACTTGGTTCCTCTAGCCTTTCAGCCTTAGCAACTTCACCAATTCCTCCTAATACAATAAATCATTTCTCTTCATAGAAATGATGATCCTACCATCCATTCATATCCCCAAAATTGTGCTTTTAAGTATAAGTATGTATATATATATATATATATATATATATATATATATATAAAGTATAAGGAACTGTTTTGGGGGTCTATACATCCTTATATATATATATATATATATATATATATATATATATATATATATATATATAATTATATATATTCTTAGTCTCCTTGGGCCATTGATGAGTTTCTTTTAAGATCTCCCTTTCAGGGATGAGTCGAGTCCATCAATGTTTTATTCGCCTCCCAGCTTTTCTTCTGACCATAGATTTGGGAGCCATGGTCCCAGGGAAATATCTATTTCTTACCCTGTATTTCTTCTCCCTAAAAAAAAGGAGGCAGTTCACTCTTTTGGAACTTTTTGTGAACTTAGATATGAAAATATCACATCTTTATTTCAATATAATTTGTTCCCTTTTTAATCCTATGAATTTTATTTTATGCATTTAAAAACATCTTTCTGAGAATTGGTCTGTAGAATTTACCACATTGAGAAGGGGATCCATAACAAAACAAACAAGCAAAGGTTAAAAACTCTTCCTCTAGAGGAACTTTGGACCTGATATTCATAATCATTCACTTGGCATTCCCTGTGATCTAAAACTGAAGAGTGCTTCTCCTGACCTGAGTAATAAGGATGTCTGATTTCAGCCTATCATTGAGCAAGGTAAGAAGATTCAGTGACTGGCCATTGGAAGTAGAAGCCTGTTGTTTATTCTTGTTAATTTTGGCATGCCTTTCTCCACAACCTGAACCCTAAGTACCATACTCCTCTGTCCCAGCTATATCTTGCCTCTTTCTGGGGCTGCTCCACAGTCAACATCTGATTGCAATTCAGACTAGGGTGGAATGAACCAGACAGAGTGATAGAGTCACTTCAGTTCCTTTAGTGAGGTAAAATCTATAAAAGGGAAAGTTAAAAAAAAAAGTTCAAAGAAAAAGTAGTCAGTGCCAAACTGGGTCAGAGGGAAAGAAATATAGAAGAGGACTTCCGGTTAAGATGGCGGCTTAGAGAAAGCTGAAGTTCAGATCTCCGGAAAACCCTTCCCGACCGATCTCAAACTAGAAGCTCCTAAGGCGCCGAAATTCAAAACGATCAACAGCACAGACCCTGGGAACCCTCCTCCTGGACCTGGACCCGGTTCAAAAGGTACGACTCCCCTTAAAAGCCAGAACCCGAGATCCCTCGGACCTCAGGGGTAGGAGCGCAGAGTCCAAGGCTCCCGGAAGCGGCAGCCGCGCCGGGCTCAGAGAGCAGGGTCTGAGGAACAACAACCCTCAGGGTCTTCTACCCAAGTCCCAGTCCGGGTGAAAGTTACTGCCTGGGGCCTCCGCTGCAAAGAGCCGGTGGGTCCGGGTGAAAGTTACTGCCTGGGGCCTCCGCTGCAAAGAGCTGGTCGGTCCGGGTGAAAGTTACTGCCTGGGGCCTCCGCTGCAGAGAGCTGGTCGGTCCGGGTGAAAGTTACTGCCTGGGGCCTCCGCTGCAGAGAGCTGGTCAAAACAACAGCAACCCTCAGGGCGGGCAAGACAGCCTCACGGGCTGGATCCTGCTATCCAAGTCTCAGTGAAAGTCTGTGCTCTCGGAGCTTGGGGAAGCGGCAGCCCATCCCCCCGCAGGCCGACGAAACAGCCTCACGGCCAGGGATTCTGAAGGCAACTTCCGGAAATCGAGCCAGGGGGAGAGTGTGGCCTCGTGGTCCGACCCTTCCATTCCAGTTCCAGTGAGGCATATTCAGTTTAACCCAGGGAAAGTCATAGAACCATCTGCCCAGGACTAAAGCCTCTGATCACCAGACAAAGACAAGAAAAGCCAATCCTCCACGTTCAGAGATGACGAACTCCACAGAACCACAGAAGCCCCAAAATACCAAGAAAAATAAGAAGAAAGGGGCGACTCTGGACACATTCTATGGAGCCAAAATACAAAATACAGAGCAGATAGAAGAAGATATACAAGAAAATTCTCCAAAATCTTCCAAAGGAAATAGAAACTCTCCACAAACCCATGAAGAATTTGAATCAGAAAGGACCAAAAAGATGGAAGCCCTCTGGGAGGAAAAGTGGGAAATGATGCAAAAGAAATTCACGCATCTACAAAACCAGTTTGACCAAACTGTAAAAGAAAACCAGGCTTTAAAGCAAGAACTAATAAAGCAAAGCCAAAACACCAAGAAATTAAAAGAGAACATAAAATATCTCACCGACAAGGTGATAGATCTGGAAAACAGGGGGAGAAGAGAAAATTTAAGAATAATTGGACTCCCAGAAAAGCCAGAAATAAACACCAAACTGGACATGGTGATACAAGATATAATCAAAGAAAATTGCCCAGAGATTCTAGAACAAGGGGGCAATACAGCCACTGACAGAGCTCACAGAACACCTTCTACACTAAACCCCCAAAAGACAACTCCCAGGAATGTAATTGCCAAATTCCAAAGCTATCAAACAAAAGAAAAAATCCTACAGGAAGCCAGAAAAAGACAATTTAGATATAAAGGAATGCCAATCAGGGTCACACAAGACCTTGCAAGTTCTACGCTGAATGATCGTAAGGCATGGAACATGATCTTCAGAAAGGCAAGAGAGCTGGGTCTCCAACCAAGAATCAGCTACCCAGCAAAACTGACTATATACTTCCAAGGGAAAGTATGGGCATTCAACAAAATAGAAGACTTCCAACTTTTTGCAAAGAAAAGACCAGAGCTCTGTGGAAAGTTTGATACCGAAAATCAAAGAGCAAGGAATACCTGAAAAGGTAAATATTAAGGAAAGGGGAAAAATGTTATCTTCTTTTACTCAAACTCTCTTCTATAAGGACTACATTTATATCAACCTATGTATACTAATATGTGGGGAAAATGTAATGTATAAATAGGGGGTAAAGAAAGACCAAATAGAATAATGGTTCTCACACAAAGATTCACAGGGGAAGGGGAGGGGAAGAAAACTCCTATAAGAAGGAGAGGAAGAGAGGGGGGGGGGTTTACTTAAACCTCAATCTCAGGGAAATCAACTCTGAGAGGGAAAAACATCCAGATCCATTGGGATCTTGAATTCTATCTTACCCAACAAGGGTAAGGAGAAGGGAAAACCAAGGGGGGGAGGGGGAGAGGGAGAACAAAAAGGGAGGGAAAGAGAGGGGGGAGGGGGAGGGAACAAAAAGGGAGGGACTAAAAAGGGAAACATCAAGGGAGGGGACAAGGGGGACTGATTCAAAGTAAATCACTGGACTAAAAGGTAGAGCCGAAGAAGAAAAGGTTAGAATTAGGGAAGGCAATCAAAATGCCAGGGAGTCCACAAATGACAATCATAACTTTGAACGTGAATGGGATGAACTCACCCATAAAACGTAGACGAATAGCAGAATGGATTAGAATCCAAAACCCTACCATATGTTGTCTTCAAGAAACACACATGAGGCGGGTTGACACCCACAAGGTCAGAATTAAAGGATGGAGTAAGACCTTCTGGGCCTCAACTGATAGAAAGAAGGCAGGAGTGGTAATCATGATATCTGATAAAGCCAATGCAAAAATAGACCTGATCAAAAGGGATAGGGAAGGTAATTATATTTTGTTAAAAGGGACTCTAGACAATGAGGAAATATCATTAATCAACATGTATGCACCAAATAATATAGCACCCAAATTTCTAATGGAGAAACTAGGAGAATTGAAGGAAGAAATAGACAATAAAACCATACTAGTGGGAGACTTAAACCAACCATTATCAAATTTAGATAAATCAAATCAAAAAATAAATAAGAAAGAGGTAAAAGAAGTGAATGAAATCTTAGAAAAATTAGAATTAATAGACATATGGAGAAAAATAAATAGGGATAAAAAGGAATACACCTTCTTCTCAGCACCACATGGCACATTCACAAAAATTGACCATACATTAGGTCACAGAAACATAGCACACAAATGCAAAAAAGCAGAAATAATGAATGCAGCCTTCTCAGATCACAAGGCAATAAAAATAATGATTAGTAATGGTACATGGAAAACCAAATCTAAAACCAATTGGAAATTAAACAATATGATACTCCAAAACCGTTTAGCTAAAGAAGAAATCATAGAAACAATTAATAATTTCATCAAGGAAAATGACAATGGCGAAACATCCTTTCAAACCTTTTGGGATGCAGCCAAAGCGGTAATCAGAGGCAAATTCATATCCCTGAAAGCTCATATTAACAAACAAGGGAGAGCAGAGATCAATCAATTGGAAATGCAATTGAAAAAACTCGAAAGCGATCAAATTAAAAACCCCCAGCAGAAAACCAAATTAGAAATCCTAAAAATTAAGGGAGAAATTAATAAAATCGAAAGTGATAGAACTATTGATTTAATAAATAAGACAAGAAGCTGGTACTTTGAAAAAACAAACAAAATAGACAAAGTACTGGTCAATCTAATTAAAAAAAGGAAGGAAGAAAAGCAAATTCACAGCATTAAAGATGAAAAGGGGGACAGCACCTCCAATGAGGAGGAAATTAAGGCAATCATTAGAAATTACTTTGCCCAATTATATGGCAATAAATACACCAATTTAGGAGAAATGGATGAATATATACAAAAATACAAACTGCCTAGACTAACAGAAGAGGAAATAGAATTCTTAAATAATCCCATATCAGAAATTGAAATCCATCAAGCCATCAAAGAACTTCCTAAGAAAAAATCCCCAGGGCCTGATGGATTCACCTGTGAATTCTATCAAACATTCAGAGAACAGTTAACCCCAATACTATACAAACTATTTGACATAATAAGCAAAGAGGGAGTTCTACCAAACTCCTTTTACGACACAAACATGGTACTGATTCCAAAACCAGGCAGGTCAAAAACAGAGAAAGAAAACTATAGACCAATCTCCCTAATGAATATAGATGCAAAAATTTTAAATAGGATACTAGCAAAAAGACTCCAGCAAGTGATCAGAAGGATCATTCACCATGATCAAGTAGGATTCATACCAGGGATGCAGGGCTGGTTCAACATTAGGAAAACCATCCACATAATTGACCACATCAACAAGCAAACTAGGAAGAACCACATGATTATCTCAATAGATGCAGAAAAAGCCTTTGATAAAATACAACACCCATTCCTATTAAAAACACTAGAAAGCATAGGAATAGAAGGGTTATTCCTAAAAATAATAAACAGTATATATCTAAAACCAACAGCTAATATCATCTGCAATGGGGATAAACTAGATGCATTCCCAATAAGATCAGGAGTGAAACAAGGATGCCCATTATCACCTCTACTATTTGACATTGTACTAGAAACACTAGCAGTAGCAATTAGAGAAGATAAAGAAATTGAAGGTATCAGAATAGGCAAGGAGGAGACCAAGTTATCACTCTTTGCGGATGACATGATGGTCTACTTAAAGAATCCTAGAGATTCAACCAAAAAGCTAATTGAAATAATCAACAACTTTAGCAAAGTTGCAGGATACAAAATAAACCCACATAAATCATCAGCTTTTCTATATATCTCCAACACAGCTCAGCAGCAAGAACTAGAAAGAGAAATCCCATTCAAAATCACCTTAGACAAAATAAAATACCTAGGAATCTATCTCCCAAGACAAACACAGGAACTATATGAACACAACTACAAAACACTCGCCACACAACTAAAACTAGACTTGAACAATTGGAAAAACATTAACTGCTCATGGATAGGACGAGCCAATATAATAAAAATGACCATCCTACCCAAACTTATTTATCTATTTAGTGCCATACCCATTGAACTACCAAAATACTTCTTCACTGATTTAGAAAAAACCATAACAAAGTTCATTTGGAAGAACAAAAGATCAAGGATATCCAGGGAAATAATGAAAAAAAACACATATGATGGGGGCCTTGCAGTCCCAGACCTCAAACTATATTACAAAGCAGCAGTCATCAAAACAATTTGGTACTGGCTAAGAAACAGAAAGGAAGATCAGTGGAATAGACTGGGGGAAAACGACCTCAGCAAGACAGTATACGATAAACCCAAAGATCCCAGCTTTTGGGACAAAAATCCACTATTCGATAAAAACTGCTGGGAAAATTGGAAGACAGTGTGGGAGAGACTAGGAATAGATCAACACCTCACACCCTACACCAAGATAAATTCAAAATGGGTGAGTGACTTAAACATAAAGAAGGAAACCATAAGTAAATTGGGTAAACACAGAATAGTATACATGTCAGACCTTTGGGAGGGGAAAGGCTTTAAAACCAAGCAAGATATAGAAAGAATCACAAAATGTAAAATAAATAATTTTGACTACATCAAACTAAAAAGCTTTTGTACAAACAAAACCAATATAACTAAAATCAGAAGGGAAACAACAAATTGGGAAAAAATCTTCATAGAAACCTCTGACAAAGGTTTAATTACTCATATTTATAATGAGCTAAATCAATTGTACAAAAAATCAAGCCATTCTCCAATTGATAAATGGGCAAGGGAAATGGATAGGCAGTTCTCAGATAAAGAAATCAAAACTATTAACAAGCACATGAAGAAGTGCTCTACATCTCTTATAATCAGAGAGATGCAAATCAAAACAACTCTGAGGTATCACCTCACACCTAGCAGATTGGCTAACATAACAGCAAAGGAAAGTAATGAATGCTGGAGGGGATGTGGCAAAGTAGGGACATTAATTCATTGCTGGTGGAGTTGTGAACTGATCCAACCATTCTGGAGGGCAATTTGGAACTATGCCCAAAGGGCGACAAAAGAATATCTACCCTTTGACCCAGCCATAGCACTGCTGGGTCTGTACCCCAAAGAGATAATGGACACAAAGACTTGTACAAAAATATTCATAGCTGCGCTCTTTGTGGTGGCCCAAAACTGGAAAACGAGGGGATGCCCATCAATTGGGGAATGGCTGAACAAACTGTGGTATATGTTGGTGATGGAATACTATTGTGCTCAAAGGAATAATAAAGTGGAGAAGTTCCATGGAGACTGGAACAACCTCCAGGAAGTGATGCAGAGCGAGAGGAGCAGAACCAGGAGAACATTGTACACAGAGACTAATACACTGTGGTATAATCGAACGTAATGGACTTCTCCATTAGGGGCGGTGTAATGTCCCTGAACAACTTTCAGGGATCCAGGAGAAAAAAAACACCATTCATAAGCAAAGGATAAACTATGGGAGTGGAAACACCGAGAAAAAGCAACTGCCTGAATACAGAGGTTGAGGGGACATGACAGAGGATAGACTTTAAATGAACACTCTAATGCAAATACTATCAACAAAGCAATGGGTTCAAATCAAGAAAACATCTAATGCCCAGTGGACTTACGCGTCGGCTATGGGGGGTGGGGGGGAGGAAAAGAAAATGATCTATGTCTTTAACGAATAATGCTTGGAAATGATCAAATAAAATATATTTAAAAAAAAAAAAAGAAATATAGAAGAATCCAAGCAGAGAAAGAAGGAAATTAAGTCATTATGCCACTTCAAATGCTAAACATTGGGGAAATAGAATGAGATGAGACAATCAGACAGACAGACAGAGAGAGAGAATTCCTGCCTTCAAGAAGCTGTAATTTACAGGAGACGACAATATGTTAAACAAAGGTCAAATAATGAAGGGGAGTAAGAGAGTACTTTTCTAGAGGCATATTGAAGAAGAGCAAAGGAATCCAGCCATGTGGGAAATGATGAAATGGCTGTTTTGAGCAGGGAACACTCCTCAAGTGAAGCTGTGAGTACCAAAACTGGTGCCATATTGCATGATGATTTTTCAAGTTCCTGATGAGAAGTCTCTCAAGGGCATTATGGAGAAGTCTTGGAAGAAAATAAAGGACTTCTGACTCATTGAAGCATTTTAAAATAGATTTAAGGACCTCTCCACTAATGATGAAACTAAACTCTCTGTGAAGAAGCCCACTTTTTTGGTTACATTGGTTATATTTATATGGGTTACACAACTTTGTCCAAGAGAAAGGATAGAAAGAAGAAAGGAAGAAGGGAGTCCTAATTCCTGATCATTGCCTGATGAGAAACCAACTAGTGGCCATTCAGTTGATTATGCACAATTAAAAGGCATGATATCATTTTAGGATAGATTTCCAGGAGGTCACAAAGTGCCTCTGGAGACTTTTCAAATATAATAACTGATACCATCTTTAAAAATTCTAATGGGAATAAGTGATTCTACATGATGGAAACAAGGAAGCATATCTAGAAATAATGAAGGCTTCAGCAAGAAATTGGAGGCTTTAGGCACATGGGTAATATTTTCATCTTTTGTTGATTAAAGAGAGATTTTTAGCGTAGAGGTTATGGATAGTCGGTAGAGAAAATGCAAAAATGTCATTTCCATTTCTATGGGGTTTTTTTTGAAAAATTTTATTTAAGTAGTCAACTTAGAACATTTTTCCTTGGTCACAAGAATCATATTCTCTTCCTCCCCTCCCTACATCCCTTCCCGTAGTTGACACACAATTGCACTGTGTTTTACATGTGTCCTTAATCAAAACCTATTTTCATGTTGTTGATATTTGTACTAGGGTGATCATTTAGAGTCTACATCCTCAATCATATCCCCCTCCACCCATGTAATCAAGCAATTGTTTTTCTTCTGTGTTTCTACTCTCACAGTTTTCCCTCTGAATGTGGATAGTGTTCTTTCTCATAGATCCCCCCAGCTTGTTCAGGATCACTGCATTGTCACTAATGGAGAAGTACATTACATTTGACACAGTATATCAGTCTCTGTATATAATGTTCTCCTGGTTCTGCTCCTCTCACTGCATCAATTCCTGAAGGTTGTTCCAGTCCCCATGGAATTCCTCCACTTTATTATTCCTTTTAGCACAATAGTATTCCATCACCAACATATACCACAATTTGTTCAGCCATTCCCCAGTTGAAGGGCATCCCCTCATTTTCCAATTTTTGGCCACCACAAAGAGCGCAGCTATGAATATTTTTGTTCATGTTTTTTTTTTCCTTATTGTCTCTTTGAGGTACAAACCCAGCAGTGCTATGGCAGGATCAAAGGGCAGACAGTCTTTTATCGCCCTTTGGGCATAGTTCCAAATTGTCCTCCAGAATGGCTGGATCAGTTCACAACTCCACCAGCAATGCATTCATGTCCTAACTTTGCCACATCCCCTCCAGCACTCATTCCTTTCCTTTCCTGTCATGTTAGCCAATCTGCTAGGTGTGAGGAAATTGACTCGAAGAGGAAAGAAAAATCAAATCCATTGGGGCAGAGAATTGATTCACATCCTATAGAGAAGTAGAAGTGCAACAAATGGATTGGTGGGGAGGGAAGCAATAGAATGGAGGAAGAGAGTAGGGAGGTAGTTTAAAAAATACAGTAAAGAAAATAAGAGGGGAATGAGAAGAGGGGGTAGAAGAGAAGTAAAATAAGGGTGGGAATTAGGGGACTGATTAAAAACAAAACACTGGTGTAGAAGGAAATAGTGAAAGAAGAAAGGGCAGGACTAGGAGTGGAAATCAAAATGTTGAGAATTACACAGCTGGTAATCATAACTCTGAATGTGAATGGAATGAACTCACCCATAAAATGCAAACAAATAGAAGAGTGGATGATTAGCAACCAAAATCATATGTTTTCTATTAGAAACACACATGAGGAAGGTAGATACACATAGGGTAAAGGTAAGTGGATGTAACAAAATTTATTGGGCATCGACTGAGAAAAAGAAGACAGGAATCGCAATCATGATATCTCACAAAGCCAAAGTAAAAATAGATCTAGTTAAAAGAGATAGGGAAGGTAATTACATCCTGATAAAAGTCAGTATAGAGAATGAGGAAATATCAGTACTCAATATGTATGCACCAAATGGCATAGCATCCAAATTTCTAAAGGAGAAACTATTTCAAGGATGAAATAGAAAAACTATACTTGTGGGAAACCTGAACCTTCCTCTATGAGAACTAGATAAATCAAACCAAAAAATAAATGAGAAAGAGGTAAGAAAAGTGAATGAAATCTTAGAAAAATCAGTTAGTATATATGTGGAGAAAAATAAATAGAATCAAAAAAGAATATATCTTTTCAGTAGCACATGATACATTCACAAAGATTAACCATGTACTAGGGCATATAAACATGGCAAACAAGTGTAAAAAAAGCAGAAATAATAAGTACAACCTTTTCAGATCACTATGCAATAAAAATAATAACTAGTAGGTATACATGGAGACCCAAATCAAAAATTAATTTGAAATTAAATAATAGGATTCTTCAAAACTGGTTAGTTAAAGAACAAATCATAGAAATAATGAATAATTTAATTTCCATTTCTAGATCAGGGTTTCAAATATAGGAATGACAGATCTCAGACAGTTTAAACATTTTTTAAATGAAAGTTAGGAAGCATACATTTGAATAGAGATGAAGAAGTGTAATAAAGATGACTTTAAAACAAAAAAATGGAGAAAAGGGAAATATTGGCCCATACACATGAAATCATATGATATTAGAACTTTAAGACACTTGAAGTCCATCAAGTTCAACTCCTCATTTTATAGATGAGAAAATTGAGACTTAGGAAAATAAAAAGAATACTTTAACATCATACTTGTATGGCAAAACTAGAACTAGAAATATGACCCATTGGTTTTGCTACTCAAAAAACACATTCTCTTTATGATAATCCATATACAAAAGGGAAGAACAAAAATGGAATAGGAAGACAAAAATCCATAGAAATGTTCAATAATTTGAGAGAGAGAGAGAGAGAGAGAGAGAGAGAGAGAGAGAGAGAGAGAGAGAGAGAGAGAGAGAGAGAAGGGAGAGAAAAAGGAACTTCTCACTTTCTTCTTTTTTTTCTTTTTCTTGTTTTGTCACACAAAGTTAAGTGAGTTGCCCTGAGTCATACCACTAATAAGTGTCTGAAGCTGGCTTTGAACTCAGGTCTTCCTATTCCAGACCTGGCACTATATCTACTATACCATCTAATTGCCCTTAAACTATTATTTTAAAATTGCTCACTCTGCATTGGGAATGAAGGGGTCAAATAGAGGCATTACACAATATATAGATAAATGAAAATAAAATATAAACAAAATAAATGCAAACTAATTTTAGGAAAGAGTGCTAAAAACTGGGGGTGGGATAAGAGAAGGTTGTAAATAGACAGTCTTACAAGAAACTTTGGATTATGGGAGCCAAAGGTGAGGAAGGTGTAAATACTAGTCACGGGGGCACGGGATAGAATGTCGTGCACCAAGGACAACTAGAATCAGTTCAGCTGAAATGTAGAGTTAGTTGATGAGTTGAAGTAAATATGACTGGAAAGGTAGAATGGGATTGGGGTCAGGTGAATAAAAATGTGTGTGGATATTTAGAATTTGAAATAACAGTCAGAGAATTATACATACATATGTATATGTATACATATATACACATATATATGGGGGTATCCTAGAAACAATGGGGAGGCTCCCAAAATTTTTAAGCAAAGGAATGATGTGTGGATTAGAAATATGAATTTGGCATCTATGTGAAGGAAGGATTAAAAAGGGGAGAGACAAGTGACAGGGAGCCTTTTGGGGCAAAACTATAATAGCCTTAATAGAAATAAAAATGAAGACTTAAACTAGATGGGTAGGGGCTACAGGAGTGAATAAAAGGAGATATGTAGGGGGGATATTATGGAGATAAACTCAACAAAATTTGATGACTAATTGAGTGTGGTGATGAAGATGAAATAAATGGAAGAATCAAGGATGACTGAGAAAATAGGATACCTTTAACAGAAATAGGGAAGTCCAAAGGATGGAAAAGTTGGAGGAGATGATAATGAGTTATATTTTGGACATGTTAGTTTGGCATGAAAATTATTGGGTTATGAACCATGTCCAGAAAATGACAATAGAATGCTTAAAAAATCATTTAAACCAGAGAGGCTAGATAAGAAGGATGAAGGAGTAATATTATATTTCATTAATGTGTACCCCTTTGTGGAAATTCATGACCTAGAATAGAGGAGCATGATAGAAAGCATCTGGCTGAAGATTAATGGAACAAAAACCAGAACAGATATTGTGGTGGGAGTACATTATTGCCTACCCAGCTAGAAGGAAGAAAATTGCATGATGAGTTCCAGAAGCAAATCACAAAGCTGGATGAGAGGCAGAATATTTTGTGATGAGAGTTTAATCTATCTGGATATCTCCTTTTCTTAAAGCAGAACAAATGAATAACTCGAGGTTTGCCTTTTCAATCTTTAGAATACCAAAGAAGTCAGAAAATAAGCTAACTGCTTTTCTGAACCTGATGTTGAGCAAAGAGAAATCTACTAGCTACCTAAGGCAAAATGAGTGAAAATTAGGGAGGGAGCAAATATTATCTTGGAATTTGTAGTAGATTAAGAAGAGAGAATTTGGAAATAGCTTAACTCACACCCTGCCATTGGGTAGAAAATATTTTAGAGAGAGTTGCTAGAATAAAATCTCAGGGATCACTGTTTCTCATAGTCTTCATATCCCTGAGGAACACCCTACTTCCAGACCTTTTCAAGGAGCGTGCAAGTCAAAATTATTTTCATAAAATACTGACATTATTTGACTATTACAATACTGCTTCCTTTTTCAAATACATGTCTGTGTAAGGCCAGATTTTCTTCATATGCTTCAACCAAAACCACATATCACAACAGATTGAATACAGAACCTGATATGGAAAATCAGCTGTTTCCTATTGAAACAGATTATGAAGAGATCTGCAAAAATAAGTGAAGACATAAAAAATAAAACAATACCACTCTTCTCACTTTCTTGTTTTAGAAAATATATTTTAATAAAATATGTTATTTATGTTAATATATAATGGGCATGTTATTTTGATGGGTTTATTTTTAATTTATTCATTTTAAACTATAATATGCAAATATCAATAAAACTGTCACATAAACAAAAGTACTTTGGATTCCCTAAATAATATTTAAGAATATAACTCAATCTTGAGACAAAAAAAATTAGAACAAATATCATAGATGAAGCCATTTTGGAAAGTGTTGGAACTATGTTCAAAATTGCACATACCCTTACCTGAGCAAAATCACTAATAGTCATGAGCTGCAAAAAAATCAAAGAAAGAGGAAAATAAAGTGATAGCATATTTTTATAGAAGCAAAGTATTGGAAAATGCAAAAGTGGACATCAGTAAGGGAATGACTAAACAAATGAAGGTTTATGCATTGCTAGAATACTATTATGCTATAAAGAAATAATGAACAGGATGATTTAAGATGAAATTGAGATGACTTTTCTGAATTTATGTGAGTGAAGTGAATATCAATTATTATTATATTATATTAAAATATTAAAAATTAAAAATTAAAAAATAACAACTGTAATCTGGAAAAAAATTCAGAGTCTTGGTGTGTGAAAGTGAAGTGAGCAAAACAAAAAGACATTTATATTTTAAGAACATTATATATATGAACAACTTTTAAAGGCTGAACTCAATGAACTCTGACGAATGCAATGGTTAACCATGATTCTAGAAGACTGATGATAACATAGAGGTAATGGCTAGTATGTCAATTGGTTTGACTATGCATTTTCTTGACATTTGCTTTACCTTTGGGGGGCCGATGCAGTGCTGGGATGGAAAGAGAAAGTTTGATAATTAAAACATTTTAAAGAATCTCATAGGTTTAAAGTTTGAGAAAGTTTTTTTTTTTTCAAAATAGATGTGACTTGCTCAAAACAAAATTTTGTCAATATAATGTTAAATTATTTCAATGAAGAAGAAAGGTGGAAATTTCAGATTTTAAAATCAACAGTGATTCACAACATTCCTCCTTCTATATTCCCCCTCTTCTAAAGGGAATCACTTGGAACAATGAGAAAAAGTAGCAACATGACACTTGAGCACAGTAGAAAGAAAAACTTACTGATTAAAGTGGAATGATTAGCTTCAGAGGTGAGTTAGGTACCCTTTCACTGGAGGGTAATCAAGGGCTATCCAGATGATTCTTTATTGAGAAAGTTATAGAAGTGATTCTTAGAGCAATTATAACTAGCATTTATAAAATACTTTATGGCATGTTAAAGGCTCTACAAATATCATCCCATTTTATCCTCACAATAATGCTAAGAAATATCTGATATCATTATCTCTATTTTACAGATGGGGAAACTGAGGCTAAGGACTAATCCAGTGTTTCGAAGTATCTGAAGCAGAATTTAAAAACAGACTTTCCTCATTCTTGCTTTACAATATTACCCAGTAGATAACTTGCTGCATTTTACATAAGTAAAAGTTGAATCAGATAGTCTACAATCTTGAGTCCAAAGCATCAATACAGGGAATTTGTTGACTAAGATTTTTAGAAGATATCTATCAAAAATGGACATGAAAAAGGGTAGATAAAAGAACATCAGGAACACCAAGATGCTGAATTTTTCCAGATTATAGGTGGTATTTTTTACATTTTAAATTTTTAACATTTTAAATATAATATAATAATAATTAATATAGTAATATAATATATAATAAAATAAATAATAAAATTTTCCTGACATTTTGAGATCCATATTCTCTCTTTCCCTCTCATTTTTCCCTCCTCTCCATGACAGCAGGCAATATGATATGCCTTATACATGTGTTATTATTATTATACAATACATATTTCCATGTTTTTCATATTGTTAAAGAACATGCATATCATTTACTCTAGAGAAACTATTCAGGGAAGGAATAAAGTGAAGAGTGGCATGCTTAATTACTTAATGCTAATTATTGATTAAAATATTGAATAGCAGATCTATGCAGCTTTCACTTAGACTTTCTTAAGTGGAAGTTAAAAATGACTAATTTGGGGTCTGATCATTCCACTAGTTCTGAATTCACCAGACTTTCTTTATTCTCCTTTTCATTCCTCTCCATCTTATTCACAAGACAGAGTATGAAATTTTGTCAAATGCTTTCATAAAATGACTTCTTATGCCAACAAAATTCCTCTCTTCTATCAGCTTTATATCCTATTAGAAAAAGAAACAAAATTAGTTGGCATTACCTGTCCTTAATGAAACCATAGAAGCTCATAGCTATCACTGCTCTCCATTCTCAGAACTCATGAACCAAAATTTAAAATCTTATTACTATCCAATAATCCTACACCATCTGCCTTTTATGAAAACTACAGGGAAAAACTGCTTATATCTAGTTCAGGTTCTCACCAATCCTAATGCAGGATTATAATATAGGCTTTCATTACTCCATCTTGGGTTCTCATGTACCAATTAAGAAACCTTGGTGCCTCTTACATAGGTACAAGTTGAATTAGATAGCTTCTGGAAATTCTGTGATTGAATTCAAAATCTTTCAGATTTGGACAACATGAGATTTGGGAGTGTTTTGGCCACCTAATCCAATTTATATCATGTTCAGCCTCTACTTAAAGACATCCAAATATGGAGGATCCAGAACTTCTTGAGGTTGCCCACTATAAGCAGGAGCAGGACAGACCTCTGGGGGACACTGTTAGAGGATGTGACACAGATGAAGGACAATCAAAGGAACCTGAGAAGTAATCATCAGATTTAAGTTTTAAACAAAAATAAATAGCATAACCAAAACCTCAATAGGAAAGAGTATTAGGTTGAAGAGGATCAGTATTGTCAAATGCTGTAGAGATGGAAGAATGAAGTTTGAGGGGGGAAGCCATTAGATTTTGGGGTTAGGGAATTATTGGTAATTTTGGAAAGATTTGTATTGGAATGATGAAATCAGAAGCCAGACTGCAGAGATTTTAGTGGTCAATCTATAGCCAACTTTGTTCCATTTTTTCCATTATGAACTTGGATCCCCATATTAGACTTGGATCCAAGACTCATATCCAGGTTTATTCAATGCATTTGTATGGCATATCTGATTTGGAATGATGGACTGATTCAGAAAAATACTGATGTCTGCAAAGTACAAGCTGAGGTCAATCAACAGAGCATGAAGTTTACCAATGAGCTCCTTCAAAGAATATCAAGAATTAGTTGGATTCATCCCAGTCTACTTCTGTTGACTCACTCTTCTTTCTTGCCTTGGAAAAGGCATGTCCCTTTTTTCTTCTTTATTTTTTTTAAGAATTTGCAGTATCATTGGGATAAGGAATTCCTCATGAAGCACTAGGTGTGCTTTTGTTCTGCCATTTTTAGTCTTAGACACTATCCTAGGAAACTGAGAGTTTATATATAATAGAGTTGTATATATAACCAGATTAAGAACATAGTCCCAGGATAACATCTGACCTATAATTTTAAGTGTATGTATTTTATAGCAATTTAAAAATTGTGAATATTCATCATAAACAAGTTGCTATGTTAATCCTAAGCCTATAAATCCATTTTATAATGTATTTTACATCAAACCTATTCGTGAAAGAAGCTATAGTGACCAGAAAGTCATCCAAAGATAATGGAGACCATTATCAGGAGGTCCAGAAATGGTCTCAGAGACCAGGAGGTTTAGAAATGGTCATGGAGAATTCGCAGAGACCTCTTGTGGGGTTATAGGTAAACATGAAACTATAAACGTGTGTACATTTTACAATTCAGGTTCTCATGTTTTAAATTGCAAGGGGAACTTGCAGACTTCTGAGCCTGGGATTTCTCTGTTCATAATAAAGGTAGATCTTTGCCCAGGGGGGAAAAAAAAAAGAAATGCCCAGAGTCAAATGACCAGTATGCCTGAGAGGAAAGACTTGGACTCATCTCTTCATGCCTCTGTCTACAGTACCACATTGTTTGACAGTGGAAAGACTCAGATATTTTGGAATCCAAGGACTTGGATCAAATTCTTACTCTGACTTTAATATTCTATATCAAATGCTTAACCTCTTTGGGTCTTATCTATAAAATATGAAGTATAATTCAAGTTACCTTTAAGGTCTGTTCCAGCTCTGAATCCAAGGCTTATGAACCTGAGAGCCTCTGAAATAAAAACAAATGTACTGTTTGTGTATCTATTTAATGAATATTATGAATATTTCTGCCCCATCACTTCATTTGACTTTAAAAAGGAAACTCCTAGAATACTTAAGATGCAGATATTTAGTAATGGTTTTTTTAAATGATGGAAGACTCAAAAAACCTTTGTCCTTCAGTCTATTCGCATTTAAATGAGCATATTTCTACTTATCTTCTCTATATATACAGATCTTATAAAATCCAAATGCTTTTTGCTATGGAAGTTACTAGATGATGACAGTGGCCATATCAATTAATCTGGCTTGTTTTCATGGGAACAACAATAAAGATTAGATTGAATGCATGGTTATATATACAACTCTATTATATATAAACTCTCAGTTTCCTATGATAGTGTCTAAGACTAAAAATGGCAGAACAAAAGCACACCTAGTGTTTCTTCATGAGGAATTCCTTATCCCAATGATACTGCAAATTCTTTAAAAAATAAAGAAGAAAAAAGGGACATGCCTTTTCCAAAGCAAGAGTGATATGTTTTGAGATCTCCAGTCACCTATCACATAATCTAAATATAAATGGGTGGCTGGCCTCTAAAAGCCAGTAGAATATGAATTCTAGGACTTCAGGGGGCCATTTTATGAATCCCTAAGCTGATCCTCACTATCAGATCTCCATATCTGTCACCAGACCCTTTGGGCAATGCCCATGGAGCAGAAAGGCAGTTTTGCTTTTTTAAGGATTTTCATTAATCAGTTTTTGATCCACTTCTCTCCATGGGTATAGTACTGACCATTATGTTCATAGAAGAGTTCCTGAATATGCAAATAATATAGTCTTGTAAAACCCTGCCTGGAGTTCTCACACCTTTAATTGAGAATCAACTTGAGATTGGTTAGGAGCTATGGAGAATCCCCAGGGCAAGATCACCATGGTGATTTTTGTATGTACTGAGAAGACTAAAGACTCTTCTCATTTCTAAAACCCTAATTAGTAAGAAATCATCACAATATGGTTTGGTTTACAATAGCTCTTCCATTTGGAGTCAAAGGAAAATAGCCCCTGAAGCACCTTAATACTCCAAATTTCAAGGATTATGACATTAAATAATCAATGTCTCCATGTACACTCAAATATTTACAGTGGTATATTTTGTGGTGGCAAAAACCTGGAAACGAAATAGAAGGATTGAGGAATGGCTAAGTCAGTTGTGATACATCCACATACACCTAAACAAATATATGATACCTATATATAAATAATGTACAAATACATGTATATTATATGTATACCTGCATATATTTGTACATGTACAATATAATAGATTATGATTGTGCTAAACTAAATGATGGCTACAAAGAAAAATGAGAAGACATTATATGAGATGATACATGAAGAATCAGAAAAAACCTATACGCAATGAATACAGCAAAGTAAATAGAAAGAATGACACCACAAAAAAAAAAAACGAAGAACTCGACAATTGCACTAAGATTCTTCCCCAGAGAAGAGTCAAGAAAATATCCTACCTTCCATTTTTTGGATAGTGAAGAACTATGGGTATGAAATGTTACATATTCTATCAGATGGAGTTGGCATGTTGGCTGTTTTTGTTAAATGGTTTTTTCTCTCCTTTTAAAAATATTTTTTTCATAAGGAATGGAGGTGGACAGGCATGTTACAAAAGATGTAAATTGGTTGGTTGGGTGGCTGGCTGGTTGGGAAAACCAGGTGGCACAATGAGTAAAGGATATGCCTTGAGTCAGAAAGACCTGAGTCCAAATCCAGCCTCAAATTCTTGTTATTTATGTCACTGGAAAAAGTCAATTAACTTCTGCTTGCCTCATTATCCTCATACTTAAAATGGGAACAATAATAGCACTTACTTCCCAGGGTAACTGTAAGGATCAAATCAAATAATATGTATAAAGTGCTTAGACTAATATCTGGCATACAGTTATCTCTATAGAAATATTAACTATTATGTTAATGTTGCTAAACAATTTTTGTCCATTTTTTATTTGTTTGTCCTTCATTTAAATGATAGAGATCATTTAGTGAAGCCTTCTCTTTTTACAAATGATGAAATGAAAGCTTAGAGGAATGAAGTGAATTGAATTAGGTTATTCAGATAGTTCCATACCACAGAAATGAAAAAGATCTTGGAAGTTATTATATTCTAAACTCAATTCTACTGAAGAGAAATTTGAGTTAAAATATGGTGAAGGGACTAACTAGGGTTTTACTAGGCTAATGAGTATCTAGAAATGGCTGAAATCTAGGTTTTTTGACTCCTACTCCAGTATTTTTTCCCTCTGCCTTCTTTTATATTCCTCCTCACACTTCCCTTGGCACAGTGGACTGTTCCTCCTAAGCATTATCCTGTATCCTATTAGTGATAGCAAGGAGTTGATTGACCTGCCAGTTCCATCTTGGCAAGTCATTCTGCATCATTTCTCTGTCAGTTACTGGAAAAGCAATTTTACTTTAGTCTAGGCATAAATATGTTCAAATGGTTGAGCCTCAAAAGAGAATAGATCAATTTTCTCTGCATAAGTCCTTTCCATATACAATGGGAAGACTTAAGCTCAACATTTGCGAAAGGTTCACTGCTTACAGCTTCATCTCCTTAGAATTGAACTCTGAGGCTGTCTTCCCACATTACATGATAGGAAAAAAATCTGAAAAGCTAAAAATACCAAAGCCAAATTAAGTACTTAGATGGGGAATCTTCACACACTAGTTACATCCATGATAAAGGCAATTTTGACATTATAAGCAACAAATCATGTTCTGATGAGTTAATTACCTGGATTAAGCATTAAGTGCAATAGAGACAAAAATGAATGTTAATGCATTGGATGACTTTTTATCCATCCAGAAAGGCTGAAAATACTATATTAAAAATCTAGTAAAATCCTATCCAGAATTAAATTTTGAAGAGTGAAATCAAACCCCAAAGAACAGCAGAAAAAAAAAGAAAAATAATAAATTACTGGACATAGAGTTACTCATCATCCCATGACCTAGAACCTGAAGGTACAGGTAAGGGACAAATTCTGACCTGTTAAAGAAAAACAGAAGGAAAGTATGAGATTGATTTGAAGGAGGATGAATCAAGTCTGCAGAGCTCTCAGAAATCTGATAAAAACAGAGAGGTTTAAAAAAAAACACATGATCAATCAAAAATTGCCTAGTGCATTGTATTTTTTTCATGTTTCTAATTCCAATTCCAAACACCAGCTCCAATCTGTATTGCTCACTAGCCTCATTCCTGTTCCCTTCATCACTTTGTCTCAATCCAGTAATAAACAAATTCAAACACACAGAAGAAAAATATGGGGCATTAGACAAGCTATTATCCATAAAGAAAGCATAACTATTAGCAACTTCCATAATCAAGGTCATGTTTATACTTCCATTGTCAACAGTTAGAGTTTGTTTGTTTGAGATAAAGTTCACACTTCAGCTATCATTCATATATGCCACCAAATGCCACTAAGTGCTTAAATTTCTAGAGTATGTATGAATTTCTTGTGTTTTTTTTTCCTGTGATTAAGGGCTAATCCAATATTTTTCTCACCATCCTAATCCTAAAATGGATTATAATAGTCTCATAGGCTAACAAACCATTATCCTTTAAGATACAACTCTACATAAGATGCCAAATTAATGGAGGTATTCTTCTGTGTCAGTTCTGTCTTTAGCTATAATTTAAGAAGGAAAATATGTTATGTGGCTCAGTAGATAGAGATTCAGGGCTAGAGATTGGAGATCCTGGGTTCAAATCTGGCCTCAGACACTTCCTAAGCTGTGTGACCTAGAGGAGACAAGTGACTTAAACTGCATTTTCTAGCCCTTAACACTCTTCTGACTTGGAACCGGTATTGATATTGAGTCTAAGACAGAAGAGTTTAAGAGAGAGAGAGAGAGAGGCAAGTATGTGTGCAAGTAAACTATATGGACACCTTTGAAAGTATTTAAAATATTGTGCACATAGAAAATGAACTGTGGGACGGGTAAGTTTTTTAAACAGTAGAGGATATGGCAATGACTCCCCCAGGGGACGTGGGGGTGGGTGGAATCAAGAAATGGATAGATCTAAGAAAGAAAGACAAGGACAAAGGGGCAAAGAGTGTGGAGACCTCTGCAATTTTGCCCAAAACTGACAATAAGCTAACTAATGTCCTCATTAAGAAGCAAACCAATAAAGAGCAAAAGACTAATGAGATGAGAAAAGATTTCAAGTTTCAGAGTGAATCAATACCTAAAAGAAAGAAGTAGCCAGTTCACAGGAAAACTGTCAATACTCTGAACCTCAAGGTGAACCAGCATAGCTGATGTCTCTCTTGGAGCCTTTAGGCAGGTTAGCAGGTTAGGCAGGTTAGCACAGAATAAATAAGAGGAGCTTCCCAGTTCCCACAACCTAGCAGGAACTGCCAACATGTTGGTTCTGGGCTATACTGAAGAAGTGGTTATATGTGGTTGGAAAATAGCTTGGTTCCTAAATATAAAAGGAAACAATCAGCTATTACCTAGGAATAGAGAGATAAGTTGATTTTGTGCACCTAAAATTTAAGGCAATATCTTGACTTACTAAAGAAAAAAATGGTTAAAGAAGGTGCTTCAGACAACCATAATGGAAGAGATAAGAAACAAAGGTTATCTATCAGTTAAGTTTTGGAAAGAGAAAGCCTTCAATAGTATGGACTGTATAAATATAACACATTATTTTACCTATACCCCACATTTTCTACTTAACATTCATCTTTATGTAGCAGAGTATAATGTTGAAATAATAATCATTACTAGCATTTATAGAGTATTTTAGGTTTGCCAAGTATTTTGTTGTTTTGTTGTTTTTCATCTGTGTTCAAATCAACATGACCCCATTTGGGGTTTTCTTGGCAGAGAAGCTAATGATTTTGCCATTTCCTTGCCCAGCTCATTTAAAGATGAAGAAACTGAGGCAAACAGGGTTAAATGACTTGCCAAGGGTCACACAGCTAGTAAGTAAATGAGACTGGATTTGCCTTTCTCATCCCAGGCCAGCACTCTATCCATTGCGCAATCTAGATAGAGTACTTCACAGATATTTTATTTTATCTTCACAACAATCTTGGGGTGTATGTGAAATTATTTCCTAACAAAGAAACTGAGGAAACTAAAACAATTTGCCCAAGTTACATAGTTAGTAGTTGTTGGATCAGATTTGAATTTGGGTGGTCTTCTTTCAATGCTCTGCCTAAGAGTAAAAGGAGCAGAACCAGGAGAATATTGTACACAGAGACTGATACACTGTGGCACAATCAAATGTAATGGACTTCTCTATTAGCAGCAATTCAGTGATCCATGACAAAACAACAACAAAAAAAAAAACAATTTCTAAGGCAGAATCTTTTCCATGGATATTGGAGAAGTCACTTTACCTCTAGTGTTACCAGATTTCTCTCCTGTAATTTAGCAGTTTGTATTAGGTGATCCCTAAGGCTTTCTTCAACTTAAAATGCCTGTTTTATGTAGGGCTCTGTAAGGGATGTTCAGGTATGTGCTGGAGTTAGCTTGAATTGGCTCATAAGAGCCTATTGTTAAATTATCAGTGTAAACATTGACACTTTGGACATAAGCAAGGGCTATAAATCAAGGATTTAATTTTTTTTTCTAAATTTAAGAAAATGATGGATAAGTTAATAATAGTACATATCAAATTTAAAAATGGATGACATATTTATTTGGGGGAAGTGGAAGTGAGGGAAAGTCAGTTGTCATATCTTTACCAATGCACATAGGATGGCCTCTTCAAAAAAGCTAAAAATTTGATAAAGGAATAAAGCACATCCATATATGTACTTGTGTGTATATATATATGTATATATAATTTTACATATATGCACCTTTATGTATGTGTGTTGTAAAAATTGTAAAAATGGTGGCAAGCTACACAAAATATAGATAGAAAAACTGTTCAATATAGGTTCAAAACTTTTTAAAACTGTTTAACTTGCCAAATCAGGTTCAAACTGTTTGGATACTTTTGATAGAGGTAATCAAAAGTATCCTCAGTGATAAAGTGAAGCTCAAATGTGAACTTCCTTTCAGGGCCAGGTTCAAGGATGCTAAAGAGACTCATAAACATAAAGTATTTATTGAAATATATAAGGATAAATAAAAGGTTTCTAATTCTAAGGGATTCTAAATCCACCCAAATAAACTCCCAGTTTATACAAGGAACCATTTCTCCTGTGTTTCACAGGCTACACTACTCCTCCCTGATCTGACTAACCCAAATTTATACTATCTAAATAAAAACAACCACTATTATCCTTATAAATCTTAACTTCACCTTCAAATTATAAAATAGCAAAGACTAGGACTCTGAGTCTTAACATACTCAGAGTCCCAACCAAACTCTAGGTTTTTCTTTGGTCTTCTCAGAGTTAAATAATCTATAAAAACCACAATAGATATTCAATAGTGTTTTCCAAGTTGGGAAAGGAAAACACTGAGCTCCTTCAGATGTTTCCCTCAGAGAGAGAGAGAGAGGCAACTATGTTACCTCGTCTAGCCCTGAGTCTGTGACTCTGCCAACTGCCAGAGAGAGTAATTGACATAGAAATATGATTATAACTGTCAACATCTGAAACCAACATCCTCTCTCAGCTCTGCTTCAAACTCCAGTTCTTTCCTCAAGTCATTCTACTTTTTATCCCTAAACTAATAAAACAATACTTATTTTTCTAATATCATCCTTACAGTATGTTAAGATGTTATAGTAGCCTCAGACACTTCCTAGCTGGGTGGCCCTGGGCATGTCATTTAACCCTCATTGTCTAGCCCTTTTTGCTCTTCTACTAACATCTTGGAATCAATTATTGGATCCAAGGCTTAATCATGGTAAGGTCTAGGCTATGGGGTTTAGTTAAATGACTTGCCCAGAGTCACATAGCTAGTAAGTGTCTGAGGTCACATTTGAACTCAGAGCTTCTTGTCTCTTGGCTTGGCTCTCAGTCCCCCAAACCAACTTCCCCCTAAGGTAAGGGTTTAAAAAAAAACATGATATAGTAGAAATAACACTATGTTAAAAATCAAAAGCTCTAGATTCACATTCTTGCCCTAATGTCATTTACTATGTGACCTTAGACAACTAACTTTCAGCTTCCTCCTTAATAAAATGATAATAATAATTCTTCATCAATGCTCTTATAGATTATGCAAAGTTCTTTGTGATCTTAAAATACTATGCAAATGTGGCCAAAAGCTATTATTAATAATAATAAAAATAATGTTCCTATTTAAATTTTTTTAAGTTTATACATTATATTAATTTGGTATATACATTAAATTTATATTACATTAATTTATATGCATTAAGTTTATTCTTAAAACTTAAAGACACTAAATATGTGTATTTATATAAATGCTATATATGTATATATGTATGAAAAATGAGCAAAGATATTAGAATTTAAAGCATGAGTAGGAATATAATTAGATATATGTAATGAAGCTGAGGAAAGAAAGAAGTCCAGATGAGAAAAAAAATGCAGCCTGAGTAAAGATGTAGAAATAGGAATGTAAATTTTTTTTTTGTGAGATAATGAGTTGACCAGTCTGACAAGTGGAAGTTTGAAATAGAGAAGCAGTGATAACTAACATTTTTAAAGCAGACTAGAGTCAAGTTGAGGACTGCCTTGAGTGTCAGAATGAGGAATTAGACCTTGATCGTTTTTATAAATGAGATGTTAAAAAGTATTCGTACAACCACTTCATAAAGTATGACAACTTCTCTGATTCAGTCTGAAGAGAATATGATCTGCTGAGCAAACAAATTCACCATCCCCTGAAGGATTTAAATAGAGAGACCCTTGAAGGTGGTGTCAGTCCAAGCTAGAAGTCTTAGTGGAATGGAGGGAATTTTCCTCTCCCTCCACTCCATTGGTCATGGCCAAATGGTCAAATATCTCCTCTTCAATGTTACATCTCCCCAGCAGTCATGTCATCTTAAATGGGATCTATTCAATCAGTAATAGACTCTGGATACATACAATACATCAAGAAGAAAAAATACAAGCTCCCAAAAAGCATGGCTATGGACAGACAGTTAGCCAAGGAAGAAAGTAGTTTTCAAGGAATCTTACCCATTGCATCAGAAAAAAAGACAGAGCTCCAAAGAGAAAGTTACCCATTTATTGAGGTGCTGGTAGTAGAATGGTTTATACAAGGAGAAAAACAGTAACAATTCCTGAGATGTATGTTATCTTGACACATACATATTTTCTTATATGTGTGCTTCACTACTATCATTCTCTATTCCCATTCATCTCAGAGATCCATATACATTTGTGGGACAATATGCTCCAGCTTTTTCTGGGCAGGGATATTATATAAATACTGAGTTTTTTCATTGCTTATTATTATTACCTTTGCTAGGAGATAATTTAATCCACTGATTTATTCTTTTTATTTTTAAATTTATTTATTCATTACTTTAAAATTCACAAGTATCTCCCTTCCTCTTTCCCCTCCTTACACTAGAAAAGGCCATAATTTGAAAAAAAAAGAGATAGATAGATAGATAGATAGATAGATAGATAGAGGTGTATGTGTCTTACATATTTTTTTGTATCAGTTCTTTCCCTGGAGATTGACATACACAAGTAATTCTTCAAATAATATTTCTATAACTTTATTTAACATTCCCTTGATTTTGTTCATTTCACTGCTTAAATTTCAGGTAGTATTTTTCCATATATGTTTGTTTGTTTTAATTAACCTTCTCAGGGGCAACTAGGTGGCTCAGTAGAGAAAAAGGTAAATTTAAAAGTGACATCAGACAGAAAGTGTTACCTTGGGCAAATCACTTAACCCCCATTGCATAGCCCTTATCACTGTTTTGCCTTGAATAATTATTGGTTTAAAAATAATAATTAAATTAAATTTAACTGCATATCATTTCTTGTTGCACAAGAATATCGCATCATAATCATTTGCCACAACTAATTTAGTCATTCTACAAATGATAGGCATCTCTTCAATTTCTATTTAATAAGAAGCACACTCGTAGTGGCTAATGACCTAGAATAATTTTATTTTTGTAATATAATTTTATTTTTAAAATATGTTTCCATGGTTACTGATCCGTATTCTCTTCCTTCCCTTTCCCCTCCCCAGAGCTGACTATCAATTCCACTAGATTAAATATATATTATCACTCAAAACCTATTTCCGTATTATTCATTTTCATTAAAAAGTAATCTTTTAAAACCAAAATTCCAAATCATATACTCAAATAAACAAGCCATAAATCATGTTTTCTTCTGCATTTCTTCTCCAACTGTTCTTTCTTTATATGTGGATAGCATTCTTTCTCATAAGTCCTTCTGGATTGTCCTGAATCATTGCATTGCTATTAGAAGTAAAGTACTACATTTGAGAATCCCACTATGTTTCTGTTACTGTGTATAATGTTCTCCTAGTTCTGTTCACTTCAGTCCTCATCAGTTCATGTAGGTCATTCTAGTTTTTATAGAAATACAGCAGTTCACCATTCCTTAAAGGACAATAATATTCCATCACCATCATATACCACAATTTGTTCAGCCATTCCTTAATCAAGGGCTATTTCCTCAGTTTCCAGTTTTTTGCCACCACAAAAACCCTACCAGCAATGCATTAGTGTCTCAATTTTGCCATATCACCTCCAACATTTATTACTTTCCTTTAATGTCATATTGGTCAATCTACTAGGTATAAGGTAGTATACCTCAGAGTTTTTATTTTTTTCTTTTTGATTTTGCATTTCTCTGATCAGGAGGGATTTAGAACACTTTTTATGGGATTATTTAAAGTTTTTATTTCTTCAACTGAAAACTGCCTATTCAGATCCTTTGACCATTTGAAAATTGACATATGGCTTGTTTTCTTATAAATTTGATTTAGTTCCTTATGTATTTGAAAAATTAGACCTTTGTCAGGGGCTTTCATTATAAAGATATTTTCCCAATTTGTTTCTTCCCTTCTAATTTTTTTGCATTGGTTTTGTTTGTACAAAACCTTTTTAATTTAATATAATCAAAATTATTCATTTTTTATATCTTGTAATGTCCTCTGTCTCTTTCTTTGTCTTAAATTCTTCCCTTCCCCTTATATCTGACAGGTATACTATTCTACATTCACCTGATTTACTTATAATATCACTCTTTATATTTAAGTCAGACACCCATTTTGAACTTTTCTTTGTATAGAATGTGAGATACTGATCTAAACCTAATTTTTGTGTCATAAACTATAATAACTTTAGAAGGGTGGTCCCATTCTCTGAAGAACAAACATGTAGCTTCATGTGTAATAATGCTTTGGAAGATATATCCTAGGAGGTATGCTGCACTTTAAGGAATAAAAAGTCATGAAAGGTATATGAGCATAATCAAGGAATGGTGAAAATCACATTTGAGGAAGATTAAACTGGTACACATTGTCTAGATAGGAGGAATAGAAGCTAGTGGCTGAGAGATTGATTTGAAAGCTACTGAAATCATTCATGAGTGAGGCAATAATGACCTGGACAAGGAATCTGATTTTGAAAGGAAAAAATAGATGTGAAAAAACATTTTGAAAGAAGAATCAACAGGACTTGGTTAATAATTGCACATAAGCAATGGAAATGAGAGGAGATTCAAAATTATTAAGAAATTTTAATCCTTTAAAATTAACAAAATGGCAACACCACTGAGAGAACTAGAGAAGTCTTCAGTGACAATCCAATCGAAGGGGAGAAACAATGAGTCTGTTTCAAGGTGATAGAATATCCAAAGGGCAGCTAGAGATATGGAAGCAAAGCTTGGGAGAGTGTCCATGATGGAAGATAAATTAAAATATTACCTGTATAAATGATAGTGGGAGTCCTTAAAGAAGACAAATTCACTAAGAATTTATAGAGACAGCAAAGCAAATGAGATGATTATACATACTTGCACTTATGAACAACAGACAACGTGGACTGAAAAGAAGTCATTGTGATTTGGGTGTGACTGATTAGCTGAGAGAAATCAGTTTCATCAAGAGTGGTATTGGTAGGGGGCAGCTGGGTAGCTCAGTGGATTGAGAACCACGCCTAGATATAGGAGGTACTGGGTTCAAATCTGACCTCATACACTTCCTAGCTGTGCGACCCTGGGCAAGTCACTTAACTCCCATTGCCTAGCCCTTACCACTCTTCTGTCTTAGAACTGATACCCAGTATTGATTCTAATGCAGAAGTTATATATAATACAGAAGGTTTAAAAAAAAGAGTGGCATTGGTGGAAATGAGATTTTAAGGAGTTATTTGTTGAATTTATAAATGAAAGGGTTATAGGTATACTCATTTTCAAATCTTGAAGTGAAAAAAAGAAGCCCAAAACGTGTGACAAAAATTTATTAAAGGACACTTCAAGAAAGAGGAGGTATGCATGTGTATGCATCAGAGGAAGAAGTCAGCAATTTGAAGGTAAAAGACAAAAGATTCTAGAGAGAATGGGAATAATTCAAGGAGCAAGATTCCAAAGGATGGCAGAGAGATGGGAGAAAAAGTATAGGCAAAAGAGTTTAGCCTTGTCTACACAGTGGACCAATTCTTTCTCTAAGAGGAAGGAAGACTGATCTTTTACTTTGCCAATACCAGGTGGGAAAGGATGAATGACACAGTCCACGACTATTACATCATGCATATAAGCATGGTACTCACTGATCCACACTCATACATGCATGCTCACACACATATCCGTAATGATGGCCAGAAATTCCTTTTAGAATGTGAAGCTGACATGCTAGAAAGACTCATATTTAGTAAAGTATATTCAGTAATACCAATAGCCCTCACCCATCTCTGTCCCCCCTATACAATGACATCTAATATAAGACAGGAGTCTGAAATGGAAATATAATAAACATTATCCAGAAGGCTGAAGTTGTGTTTTCGAAGAAGAAATTCACTATTGTAGTTGCTGATTTCATTTGTCAGAATTGGAAACCTGAACACTGTTAAAGGTTGCTTTACCCTTTATTCATCGTCTTCCCCCCCCCCCAGGTGTAGCTTAATCCTAATGGAATTGAGAAAATGATGACTAATGAAATCCTGAGTATGCTACTGCAAAGGTCAAGGATGAGGAAAGCTTTTTGCAAAAAAAAAAAAATTTAGAAGACTCTTTACTTGTTCAGCTCAGTGAAAGATTGCAACTAACCCATATGTGCCAAAGGGAAATCAAGCAGAAGGCAAACGAACAACCCCCTTGGAGATTACAAGTTATCCCTCGTCTGTGGAGCATGTGGGATATTGCTTGTCCACCTTTGGGGTTTCAGTCATTCTTACAAGTTTCGTTGCTCAATTTCTTGTCTCCAAATCAGCCAAGCAAGTGTAGGAAGTTAATGTGGTCTGAAAATAAACTTATTTTTACTTAAGGGAGGAAAAAAATGAGAGAAAAACAATCTTTGAAAAATGCTGATGAAATGTAACTTTCCCCATAATGATCTGCTGGCATTTCATGACAAAGATCCCCTCTTACTTATAACTTTCCCTGAATCTCATTCTTGGCTCAGTTGAAACCAAAGGAAATGACAAGGGAGGGATATTAATATATCTCACAGCTGTAAGGGAGCTGTTTTTCAAGTGAGACAGAAGCAATGAGTGTTTTGAACACCTCAATATTTCAATGAAATCCAATTTTCTCTTACAGACTTCACTCAGTGGCAAAAATGCACTCACAAGGCAAAGCTGGAGATCTTAATAGCATTCATCAAGAAGGAGAGAAAGAATTCTCAGCAACTGTGTTTAAGGTTCCTTTTTCACCTGCTAATGTACTTTCTGCTTGTCCAACTTTAGGAGATGCTAACCTCTGAGGCAAACCTCAGATTTCAGCTGTTTTTTCAGAGCTTCATGTTTTCAGTTTTCCATCTCTCCTGGCTGTAGTTAATAACAATATATTCCCATCCCAGCAGTATAGAAACCCTGCCAGTGACCTATTGGCTAAATGGTAGTGTTCAAGAACATTTCCGAAAGAAGGTACATTTAAATGAGAAAAACTCACTGGGAGGACCTCAGATCCCTTTGTGGGGAAGAGGAGGGCCAGGGCAGGAGAAGGTAACTATTGATAGTGAAATCTGAGAAGCAAGTAGTTTCTTCTTTAAAAAAGCAAAACAAAGAAGATGAGTTAGCGGTGAGGTATGGTAGAAAGAGCACTGTGTTATGAGCTAGATGTCCCCACCTTTGATATTTATTACCTATTTGTCTTTAATCTAGCTAATTAACCAGTTTGGGACACTGCTTCCTTAATACAATGAAAGGAGGTTGATTTGAATGACTTTGTTTTTCAAAAATCTTTTACCTTAATATCATCAATACTATGTATTGGTTCCAAGGCACAAGAGTAGTAAGGGCTAGGCAATGAGGGTTAAGTGACTTCCCCAGGGTCAAACAGCTGGGAACTGTCCTTGATCAGAACCTATTTCCATGCTGTTGATGTTTGCACTAGAATGTTCATTTAGGGTCTATATCTGCAATTACATCCTCTTTGACCCTTGTCATTAAGCAGTTGTTCTTCTTTGGTGTTTTTACTCCCACAGTTTTTCCTCTGAATGTGGATAGTGTCCTTTCTCAGAGATCCCTTTGGGTTGTTCATGATTACTACAGAAGATTGTTTCCCAATTTGTTGTTTCCCTTCTGATTTTGGTTACATTTGTTTTGTTTGTACAAAAACTTTTTAATTTGATGTAGTCAAATTATTTATTTTACATTTTGTGACTTTTTCTAAGTCTTGCTTGGTTTTAAATTTTTTCCTTTCCCAAAGGTCTGACATGTGTACTATTCTGTGTTCACATAAATTACTTATAGTTTCCTTCTTTATGTTCAAGTCATTCATCCATTCTGAGTTTATCTTGGTGTAGGGTGTGTGGTGTTGATCCAAAACTAGTCTCTCCAAGAGTGACTTCAAATTTTCCCTACAGTTTTTATTGAATACTGGATTTTTGTCTCAAAAGTTGGGATCTTTGGACTTATCATAGACTGTCTTGCTGAGGTCACTTACCCCAAGGGTATTCCACTGATCCTCCTTTCTGTCTCTTAGCCAGTACCATATTGTTTTGATGACTACTGCTTTATAGTATAGTTTGATATCTGTGACTTCAAGGCTACCTTCCTTCGCATGTTTTTCATGATTTCCCTAGATATCCTTGATCTTTTGTTCTTCCAAATGAAATTTGTTATGTTTTTTTTCTAATTCAGTAAAAAAGTTTTTTGGTAGTTCAATGGGTATGACACTAAATAAGTAAATTAATTTGGGTACGATGGTCATTTTTTATTATGTTTGCTTGTCCTACCCATGAACAGTTAATGTTTTTCCAATTGTTTAAATCTAGTTTTAATTGTGTGGAAAGTGTTTTGTAGTTGTGTTCATATAGTTCATGTGTTTGTCTCAGAAGATAGATTTCTAAGTATTTTATGTTGTCCAGGGTGGTTTTAAATGGAATTTCTCTTTCTAATTCTTGCTGTTGAGAAGTGTTGGAGATACATAGAAATGCTGATGACTTAAGTGGGTTTATTTTGTATACTGCAACTTTGCTAAAGTTGTTGATTATTTCCACTAGCTTTTTAGTTGATCCTCTCGGATTCTTTAAGTAAACCACCATATCATCCACAAAGAATGAGAGCTTGGTCTCCTCATTGCCAATTTTAATACTTCTATTTCTTTTTCTTCTCTAATTGCAAGTATTTCTAGTACAATGTTAAATAATAGCGGTGATAATGTTTCACTCCTGATCTTATTGGGAATGCATCTAGTTTATCAACATTGAAGATGATGTTTGTTGATGGTTATAAATAAATACTGTTTATTATTTTTAGGAAAGACCCTTTTATTTCTATACTTTCTAATATTTTCAATAGGAATGAGTGTTGTATTTTGTCAAAGGCTTTTTCTGCATCTATTGATATAATCCTGTGGGTTTTGTTGGTTTTCTTGTTGATATGGTCAATTATGTGGATGTTTTTTCTAATATTGAACCATACTTGCATTCCTAGTATAAATCCCACCTGATCATAGTGAATAACCCTCATAATCACTTGCTGGAGTCTTTTTGCTAATATTCTACTTAAGATTTTTGCATCTATGTTCTTTAAGGAGATTGGTCTATAGTTTTCTTTCTCTGTTTTTGACCTGCCTGGCTTTGGAATCAGTACCATATTTGTGTTATAAAAGGAATTTGGTAGAACTCCCTCTTTGCTTATTAAGTCAAATAGTTTGTATGGTATTGGGATTAGCTGTCCTTTGAATGTTTGATAGAATTCATTTGGGAATGCATCTGGCACTGGGGATTTTTTTCTTAGGTAGTTCTTTGATGACTTGTTCAATTTCTTTTTTCTAATATGGGACTATTTAAGTCCCATATTTCCCCCAATGGTTCTTTTGTCTTACTCCCCATCATTATAGAATCATATCAGATTCCTCAATCCCTACCACTGGTATGGTGATTAAGATGTTATTTAGTTTTTTCAGTCATATCTGACTCTTCATGGTCCAATTTAGAGTTTTCCTGTCAAAAATACTAGAGTAGTTTGCCATTTTCTATTTCAGGGAAGTAAATAGGATTAAGTGGCTTACATAAAATCACATATCTTAGAATTATTTGAGGCTAGATTTGAACTCAGGAAGATGAGTCTTCCTGATTTCAGGGTTGGTGTTCTAACCACTATGCAATCAGCTGCTAAGGTAATTATTAAGAAATTAACTAAAATCTGAGGTCAGATAACATTTAATAGTGGCAGCTAGGTGGCTCAGTGGATAGGGAACCAGGCCTTGTGTTAGGCCCTGGATTCAAATCTGTCCTAAGCTATTTCCTAGTTGTGAGATCCTGGGCAAAACACTTAATCCCCATTGTTTAGTCTTTACTTCTCTTCTGCCTTGGAACCAATACATTGTATTTATTCTTTTAATGAGATAAGGGTTATTTTAAAAACCAAACAATCGTGTAACCTTGTTTTCCTGAAGAAGAGTCTCAAGATTACCCTACTCTGTTGGGTTAATTCCATATTACAAATTATGATAAATGTATATTATTCTTCCCAGGGAGAATCTTTACCCTCATGACAAAAGAATAAAAATTACTTTAGGCTGCTATCATATCTTTCAAATACATATAAAATGGTACTTCACTTGGGGGAAATTAGGAAGTGAAGATTATTGGATTACTCCTGCAAGAAGGGAAGGAGTACTTGGGATACTGTGAATGACCAGATGTCTTTCATCCAATCAAACACGGTGTTGGATCCATGCCAAAATGCATCATTTCCCTCCTATCTTTCCTCAGTGTTTAACTTGTTATAATGCATAGAGATCTGCTATCTACTTGGTATGCCCTTATAGGTTTCCAAATGAGCATCAAACAATTAAATGAGATATGTTTTCCCCTAAAATTCAACTTCCCACCAAAAATGAATAAATACAAAAGAAAGAGCCAGGTGTTCCTTGACAGAAGGAAGCATTTACATTTTCCCTCTGTTTTCTTTGTCAATATAAGTCATATAAAGCGGTTGGTACAGTAGCTGGTAAAATTAGCAGATGTCTGAAGTTGCATCAGCAGAAAAATGTGCTGCCCCACCCCATGTGATCCCAAATTTTTGGCAAACATCAGCAGTCTTGCCAAATCTAACTAAGAGATACTCAACATCAGACTCTTTTATTTCTCCCCAATTCTCCCAGTCCTCCAACATTAGTGCAGGGTAAGGCTGCCTCTCTGGATTTAACATACCTAGCTCTAATCATATGGCATCACAAATAGTGTGAAAAAAAAATAAGGTGAGGCACATCAGAAATCTTCAAATTTCTCAGGAAAACATGTTTTGTTTTTGTTTTTCTTTTTTTCTCTCTTCTGCATCCCCAAGAGGATTCCACAAAGCAGGAGAAAACATGATAACACCAGAGACCTGGAGCACCCAGGAGAAATGATAATAACTGGGTTTTTGTCTCTTATTCTGTCTAGAAGAAGAAAAATTCTTGCAAAATTTCATTCTATAAAACAGATTGGTTTAAGATTCTGGCAGTTCCCACCCTCCCTCTTTCCCCCATCTTTCACAGGAGTCTGGTTTTCCATACTAAAGTCTGTTACATAAAATAGGGTCAATGACCTGCCCCTAATGGCTGCTAAAGTTGGGAGCTTTGCTTTATGAATCAGTTTGTG
The DNA here is from genome assembly GCF_027887165.1 of Monodelphis domestica. Lineage (NCBI taxonomy): Eukaryota > Metazoa > Chordata > Mammalia > Didelphimorphia > Didelphidae > Monodelphis > Monodelphis domestica. The sequence goes on along the minus strand of NC_077232.1, from coordinate 262,296,057 downwards.
GGAATTTAGTTAAGGATTATTGAAGGCTGCCAGCTTTCTCAACATTATACCATGCTTCATTGCAGTGTTAGGGGCTAGACATCCCTCACAGACAGACTGATAACCTTTTCTCTACCTATACCTACTCCCATCACCCACTTGGAATCAGCAACTGGGTAAAGAGATGAGACATTCTGGAAATGCAGGGTCTTCTCAGATTCAGGTTCTCTGACTTTATGCTTCTGTCTCTGTGTATCTCTCCCTCTCTGTATGTGTCTATCCTCCTCTCCCTTTCTGTTTCTATCTCCTCTGTCTCTCTCTGTATGTCTGTTTCTGTGTCTGTCTCTGCCTATATCTGTCTGTCTGTCTGTCTATCTGTCTCTCTCTGTGTCTGCTTGTCTCTGGCTGGCTGTCTGTGTCTCTCACTGTCCATCTCTCTATCTCAGTTTTTCTGTCTCTGTTTCTGTCTGTCTGTCTCTTATCCCAGAGTACTTGGGGGAGAATGAGCAGCTTGATTGGAAGGGGACTGGGGCTCGGATGAAGGTGCTTAAATGAGAAAAATGGTATGGAAGCCTATGAAGCAAGCAAAGGCTCCCCCTGAGATGACCAGTGCTCCCTTCCAAGACAAGCAGAAGAGGCCACTAAAAGCCATTTGGAGAAAGATGGCAGCACTGGATTTCACCTTCTTGACTATAGTTGTGGAGATTATTTTTCATTTTCTCTCCTCTCCCTCTGAAAGTTCAATTGTAAATTGTGTCTGACTCTTCTTGACCCCTTTTGAAGATACTTGAGTGGTCTCCATTTCCTAGATGAAGAAATTGAGGCAAATAGGGTTAAGTGACTCTCCCAAGATCACACAGCTAAGACAAGGTCATATTTGAATTCAGGAAGATGAGTCTTCCTGCTTCTAGGCTGGACACTCTATGCCCTATAGTGTCACCTCGCTGTGCCCTCCCCCTGCCTAAACAGAATTAAGAGAAAATCCATTTCCTAGTTTTCCTCCCCCAGTTGTAAGACTAGTGTTCTTTTGTAGGAATGAATTTATTCCCATCTTAGGTGGGTATGTGATTACTTGTGATCACAATGATCATTGAAGGCTTTAGGCTGTATAAATTCCTATAATGTTATAGTATATAAGCTAGAGGAGCAACTGAATGGTACCAGGGATAAAGGGTCAGGCATGAAGCCAGGAAGACTCACCTTTATGAGTTCAAATCTGGTCTCAGACATTTATTAGCTGTGTGATCCTGGACAAGTCACTTAACCCTATTTGCCTCATTTTCTTCATCTGTACAATGAGCTGGAGAAGGAAATGACCACTTCATTGTCTGCGAAGAAAATTCCAAATGAGATCACTGAGGGTAAGACAAAGGTGAAAATACTGAACAACAATGAATACAAGCCAGAAACTTCAAGTTCTGGTTTGGGGAAATCGCAAGACCCTATTAGGGGAATCTATGCTAGAGACTATGAAACTAAGCTAATTTTATCAATTACTATGTGACAAGTATACTTGAGGCTAACCTCAGTAATCTAGGATATCCTGATGAGTGCTGGGGTGCCTTCTTTTTCTATCTCCATCAGTTCTAGACTAGACTGGCTGTGCTTTCCCCATTGTTAGGTGCCAATGACTAGCATCCAATTCAATAAGTAATCATAATTGTAGCTAATGTTTGTGTAGTACCTACTATGTGCCAAGCACTGTGCTAAACATTTTACAAATGTTACCTCATTTATTTGATCTTCACCACAAACCTAGGAGTTATGTACTTTTATTATCTCACATATCATCAATTAACTTTTACCAATTGATATTTACTTCAAAGAAATAGCAAGAATAAACATAAAAATATTTCCTCCCCAACACCTGGGGGCATAATCTTCCCGTTACCACCTCTTTGTCTGGAGGGGTAGATTCAAAACTTAATTCAGTTCCTAGTTAGGGGGATCGAGAGAAGTTCTGGAACCAACTCCAATTTTCTCCAAGAGTGAGAGACTAGAGTTTACTGTTAAATTTTTAGTACAAACATTTATATTTTGGGAAATTAGCAAATGCCTCAAATTAGGGTGTGACATTATTTTGTTGATATCTAGACTTAAAAATTTATGGGGGAAATGTTAATAATTAAGATTAAACTTTTTAGTATATAGTACATTCTTTTTTTTTTTTGAGAACTGGTTATTAACCATTTACCAGCTCAACACCACATTAATCCCAGCAAGTTTACATCCAGATAAAGTATGATTACAGAGTGGGTTTTCACATTAGCTTCCACTGGCATGGATCCAGAGGTCCCTCCCAAAGGTTGCTTTTTCTCCCCAGAATATTCCTACTGTGCTATCTGCCAAACAAAATTCTAGATCCCCTGGCCCCTAGACTTCCAAACTCAAGATTCATTCCTTCACCTTAAATCCACAAGAACAAACCCAGGGTTCAAGGACTGAGGCCACTGGGTCTCAGAGGTGAAAAGGCCCTGAGGTCCTTAATAGTATGCATGGCCTCTCACTGGACATCATCCAATAATGAATAATACTGCTGAAAAGACTGAGGTAAGAGAGCCTGGGAAGAAGTAGGCTTTTTGTGGAGGTATTTTTAATACCTGCACAGTCAAACAGTCTTCCCATTCACCACATGGGTAAGTTGACCAAGAACCAGTTACAGAATGCTTTTGCACACTCCACAGTCTCTTATATATAAACACAACTCTTGGCAGTAAGTCCCCAGCCTCTGCATGAAAAGATATTCTCTGATGCACTCTATGAATTCACTACATCCAACTGTCCCCAAAGCAGAAAGTTTAAGGAAATGGATTTGGGGAAATGTAAATATTAATGAATGATGTGAACCTGAAACTCATGATTTAGGCCAAAACAAAACCTCCCCCTTCTATCTTCACAGGGCTGGAGAACACAGAGGGAAGAATGGACTGGCACCAGGAGGGAAGGCTCATCCCAACTGGTTCCATTACAAGTAGCTAGGTATAGTCTGTGAAAATCTCTATCTCACTCTACCCCATTTCTGGCACAGAGGAAATGAGGAGAGCACAAACCCTCTAATGCTCTGCACCATTACTTAATGCTTCCAAAGCAAAAAGAACTTCCATGTACAAATATCCATTCTATTACAAATAATCTTCATTTGCAACAATCTGAATACTTATACCTCCACCCAGGTCCATCTCTGTCCTCCCACCTAGAGAGATCCAGGAGCACCTTTGTAGGAGACTTGGAGTACATAGTGAATCTATGAATTCAACCCTGAAGGAAAGGAAGAGCCTGAGAAAAGCAATAACCCCACCAACTTACATTCAGGCTGTCTTCCCCTTCCCCTTCCCCATAATATCCTTGCCCAAACTGTTGGGACTGCTACCAAGAAGACATTCTTTTGGGATATCAAGCAGCCTTATCAAAAGCTGTAAATACCTTGAGGTCATGGGCAACTAGGTTGTGCAGTGACTAGAATGTTGACCCTGGAGTCAGAAAGATCTGAGTTCAAATACAGTCTTAGCTACTTTACTAACTAGGCAACCATGGACACATTATTTAATCCTGCTTGCCTCGGTTTCCTCATCTGTAAAATAAGCTGGAGAAGGAAATGGTAAACTAATCAGTATCTTTTCCAAGAAAACCCCAAATAGGATCACAAAGATTGAGATATGACTAATCAACTAAACAACAATAACTCTAGGTCAGACAGTCTTAATCTTTTTTTTTTTTATTACAACATGGGCATTGGCAGTCTCCTGAGCCCTTCTCAGAATAATGTTTTTAAATACAAAAAATTTAAAAAATTAGACCACAAAGGAAAACAAGCTTAATGAAATAAAGATATAAAAAAATCAGTTCATATGCCCCAGATTAAAAACTTATTACTCAAAAACATTTTAGTATGAATTAATTCCATTAGATAGCTGCCTTCCTCAAGTTCAAACTAGTTGCTCTGAGGGAGTTTTGATGAAAAGGAAGTTGAATTTAAAATACAGAATCTTAAATATTCAAAGATGATGCAGGGTACGCCTACTCTGATGTAGTAGGAGGTTGTCAGCACCATTAGGACATTGGAGTAGGGTAAGATAGGCACAAGAAAATGAGACAGAAAGGAAGTGGGAGGGTGATAATGGCAAATGATAACAATTCTGAAAACTTGCCTACAGCTTATCCCACACAAGGAAAGAGATAGAAGACACTTCCTTCTCTTTCTATTTCCTGAACCAGATGGTACTTGGCTATTAAGACCCAGAACTCAGGGTGCTATTATTAGGACATTATTTGTTCAGCTTGATTTTGAGGTAAATAGGTTTTGTGAGAAGATCAACCATTCTAACCCCCATTGTCAACATCCTTTCTATAAATGACTTTCAAGTCAAGACATCAAGTAAGTTCCACTTACAAGAAAATTTGGAATTCCAATCATCAATTGGAAACTACCTAGAAATAAAATCCATATCTCATCTAACATCTTCCACAAATGGCCTACTGCAATAACTCCACACAAGTGTGGCATTAACCTTCAATTCTCAAAATCTGTCTTCCTCAAGTTTAAATCAGTAGCTCTGAGGGAGTTGCTAGAGGAAGTGAGAATTGAAATATATAATTTTCAGAGAAGCTAAAGCACAGAGAAGTTTTATCAGGCTGGAAAGATTGTTGGTTTTGATTTGTTTTTATTTAAACCTTTATCTTCTATCTTAGAACAAGGCAGAAGAGTGGTAAGGGCTAGGCAATGGGGGTTAAATGAGCTGGAAAGGTTCTGAATACAGGTCCGCTGACTATGTCTATTTTCTGATGAATAAAATAAGGCAACGACATTGTAGCTAAATGGAATGATAGCTCAAAGATTCTCCTTGGAGAGGTGAATGAAGGAGTTAACAGAGTTGATTTCAGAGTTCCAAAGACAAGAAGACATCATTTCATCAGACACTTGTCCTTGAAGTGCTATTTCATGGGCATCAGCCAACAGAACATCATGAATATAATCAGAGCTTATGACCTACCATCTGTTGCAAAGGATGTTGAAGTAGATAATTCTATAAGAACTTGAAAAGATCCTTAAAGATAAGTCAACATACACCTTTATCTTTGGTGCCATAAATTCAAAAGAAGACATGATAAAAGACAGGCTACAAAAGATGGGTCAACATTAGCATATGAAAGTAACCAAATACATACTAATTTAGTATACATATATATTAAGCATGCTAGTATGTTTTCCTCAAGTCCTGAAACAGAAGCAAAAAAAAAAAATAGGTGGCAGGGAAATGAGCTTCTTTGGAACTGCCTAGAGATTGCCAGCATATAAGCTTAACTCCTTCCTCATCAAATACTAGTTCCACAAGGTACACACATCTATTTATCCAAGACCACAGCAAATTGAAGAGAGAGAAAGTATATATTCCAAGAGAATATATACCAGATAATATAAAGTGAATGTGCTCTCAGTTAGATCTAGAGTCCTAGATCTCACCCAAGAAGGAGTCCCTCAAAATCTCTATTGAATCATGCTGGCTCTACACCCAGGGTCATGTTGAAGATAGTCAGAAACTCTCCTGTTGGCTTTTTCCCATTATCACTCCCTTCAGCAACCTGGGCCCATCCATGTCCTTTCTTGAATTGAGAAACTAGAAGAGCCTAAAGTGACAGCAGAATCCAAAGGGATTGAAAAACCTGGAGATAACTGAACAACTCTCCTTTTTCCCTACTCTCACAGACTCTCTCTACATCACCCTGCATTTATGCTCAGGTCACTGATTCTCCATCAATGAAGAGAGAGTCCTATGCCAATGGGCTTTGAGACTGGGTTATATTCCTCCTCCATATGGGAACTCTTTGTAATCCTTTGCAGATAGGAGATAGGGTGAATCTAAAATCCTATAACTATTTAATATAAACACAGACATTACTAAATTGACACAAGGATAATTTTCTTGGAATCTCAGGTAACTATTCTCTAGAACTATTGAAACAGAAATAAAATAAATGCACAATAAAAAGTTATCCAGATATGGCATTAAACAGAACATCACCTGGTAAGTCACTACAATAAAAACATACCTAACTAGATCTGGGAAAAAACATATACACATTTCAGAAATATATGTATTCTAGAGTAGACAGCAATCAATTAAAAGGAATAATCATGATTAACAAAGTAAAGCTAATTAGCTGCACCAATAACTATTAATAGACCTATAGACAAAGTACAACTTACCTATAATCCATAGCATGTATGCAAAGCAGTTAACAATAGACATTGCATGGACATAATGCAAAATATAATTAAATGAACATAATGACAAAATAAAAAAATCAAACATGCTCAGCATGGACAGCAGTAAAACTGTTATAAACAAGACACATTTGATGTGAGCAATCTCTAACATCTTCACCCCAAAACATATTATCTGTAACATTATAACTTAGCTTAATGACTTATCTAATTGCCCTGGTACTCCTGTCACTGAGTCATCCCTCTGCTCCCATTCCAGAGCTAATAGTAGATATGGGCTGAACTTCAGGATCATACAGAATTTTGCATCTAAACTTGGGTTGCCAACCATGTCAGGCTGTCTATCAGTGTTTGAGCTCTTTATCTCTCTCCTAAGAGTCGGTAGCAATTTGGGAGGGGTAAAGATTTGCTTCTGGGTTTAATTTTCCTGACCCGTAATAATCTACACAGTTTCCTTCCCTGGATACATTAAATACAGTGCCCATATCTGAGTCAGGAAGTCTTTGTACAGTTGATGCACAGTCTTTCCCTCAACCTCTGCCGAGGTAAATGTCTGGCCATTTTCCCCAAGTATTCATTAGAAAGTCCAACTGACTCTCCTATGGGCAATAGGTGGTTGCAGTAAATAGCCCTGAGATGGCCTTTTCCGTTCTCTGTGGCTATTTTATAAGCAGGCAAGCTGTAATACAAATAAATAAAGAGGAAATAATCAGCAGAAGGAAAGCACTGGGGATATGAGTGTTTGGACAAGGTTTCCAGTAGGAGCTCAGTCAGATGGGTCAATGGTACTAATTGTACAAAAAGGAATACACCAAATATTTGTAGAAGAGAAAAGATATGTCAATATTTCTAGAGAAAATAGGTCTCATCCTCAAAAATTGTGGAATTAATACAACTGGACTCCATCACCTCGTGGCTCAATGTGCCATGTGATGATGTAGGCATAGCATGGAAAAACAGGCAAGAGTAGTGGAACTTTATACAACCTAAACATTCGGTGAAGTTGATTGAGATAAATCAGTCAGTTTGTTATTGTGACAGGTGAAATCTGAAATAACTGAGGAAACAACGATTCAAACTTCCAAACACTGATTTATTAAGAAATTGAATAATAAATATATAACAAATAATTAAAAAAACAAATTGGTACTAGGCTTCCTTAGCTTAGCACTGGACCCTGAAGTCCAAGGGGAGACAGTGTTTTATGCAATAAAAGAAAACAATAGGATATAAAACAGAATGTAAGACTAGGTATCTGATTTCTATTTGGAGGAAAGATAGGGGCTCTCTGAGTAGAAAGGGAAAAAAAAAAACAAGTAGGTGCAATTCCTTGAAATTAGAAAAAAAAATGTTCTATTTCCCTCACCCCACCCGGAGTATATTAAACCAAAGAACATGGAATCACTAAGTGTCTAGGATAGGGCCAATTTTCAGATAAGACATGGTGGGTTACTTGAGATGTATGGTAATTTCAGGGGTAAAGCAATGATATCATCACTACTACTTTATGTTGTTCTAAAAATGTTTGCAATAGCAAAAAGAACTGAAAAAGAAATTGAAGGAATTAGAATAGGCAATTTGGACCAAAAATTATCACCCTTTGTAGATGATATGATGATATACCTAGAGAATCCTAATGCTATATGATTGTAAGAGAATTCTTTGCATCAATATTCAGATATGACTGGGTTTCTGGCCAATATAATCTAAGTCCTTAGTAAAGTTCTCTATACAGTGGGTAGAGATGGTACAGCTTTCCCACCATGTAAAGCTAAGATCATACTATGCAACATATGCTCATAATTTCTATAATTGAATAGTTTCCTCACAAGATAGAAATTGTATTCAACATATAATTGAATATAAAGGGACCTGATCTATAATTGAGTCACAAAATGGAATCAGTATGGCTTACTTGATTTCCACAATTCCCACACTACCACTTCAAGATAATATTTCCACTGAGTTGTGAAGAAGGATGAGAACTCTCTCATTTTTCTTTCTGAAAATCCAGAGGAGTAAAGGGAGATGGAAAGGTTGAAAAGGAAGGATAGAGTTGTTTTCACATCCCTGCTCCCTCCAATAGAAATCCATCCTACTGACTCTACATCCAGACAATTTCAGCATATTACTAATACTTTGGAGAGCAAACAGAATTTCCCTTTGTTATTCCAGCAAGGCTCCATCTAAAATATCTAGTCCAGCAAATTTGGTTGACCTCATCACCCCTCCTTCATAAAGAAAAAATCTCTTCTGGAGGCACTGAAGAGATCTTGCTTTCCAAGAAGCCTCTGACTGGACAGCATCAAAAGAGAAGAAAAGATCATAGATAATAAAATCACAAAATAGCTAACTGAAAGGAGACCAGTAGTTTCTTACATACATGACTACTTCTTTATCTATAAATTTTGTTATTAAAATAGACTATGCCCACATCAAAAATATTCTTGATGGAAACCAGAGAATGAAACAAGCATTCATAAATACTTTTTACACCAGGGAAAACTTTCACCATTGATCAAGAGATGGAGAGAATACACAATCCCACTATATTCATTATAGTAGAACCACAGAAAGACATTTTAAAGAAAATGATAACATTATAAATAAATTAGTACCCATGTGCAAGTTAAAAATGTACAACAGATCATATTAAATTTAATATTAAATATAAATATATGGATACATATATTTATAGACCTTTCTTAAAAACAAATTCTATAAAACAACAAAAACAAATTCTATACAATTATAGTTTCTCATACCAGCCTCTATAGTTTTCCTCCTTTTATATTGAAATGTTAAAGTTCATTGATGATTGCTAAATTCACAATAAAAAAAAGAAAAAAAAACTTTTACAAAAATCCATAAGAGATATCACCCTTCAGAAAACTGACAGCTTTTAACTAAGGTATAAAACAGGAAAATATGCATTTTTCAAGTCTTAGGTCCATGAAGGATATTCTACATAACACCCATCTAAAAGAGTGGTTGTCTTTAAATGATATAGTCCTCAGGTGCTTCTGTTTATGAATGATGTGATTTTGATTGTACCAAACAGAGAATATTATAGGGCTTCCTCAGTTCTATCTAGGATCTTTCAAAAAATGTTAACCTAGCAGTTTTCACAGGAGAAAAAAAGGTGGATATAGACCAGATTATGACACAAATTTGCATAAGCAGTATTTTAAAGAAGTTTATTAATGCATATCTCTTGGAAAGATATTGTCTGTCATTGGACAATGGGTCATATTTGGACCTGAATAAAGGAAAAGAGATTAAGCTGGATTATATTCAGGGAATTGTTCAGGGTTTCAAAAGCAACAAGTGACTTCTGGTTACAAGAATCTTATCAACAAAAATAAAATAAAATAAAATAAAAATGTTCAGTTATATTTATGCTCAATGAAGAATGTGGGGTGTCAGTAAGCTATACCATATCACTAAAGTTAACTTACTAGTAAGAAATAAGGTAGAAGGGAGAAGAATAGTGGCTACTTTGTCATACACAGTCTATCCCTACAGCACAGGAAAGGATATGTCTCCTAATTTTATGCTTCACTTGATATTGACAACTAGAGAGGGTGAATTGGATATAATCCTAAGCACGGAGTCTGGAAGATCTAAGTTCGAATCCAGCTTCAAACTTTTACTAGCTATCACCCTGGAAAAGTCACTTAATTTTTATTTGTCTTGTTTTCTTCAACTATAAAATGGGGGTGAGGACAGCAATGTTGTATGTGAAACTACATAAATGCTAGCTGTTACTATTAATAAAGATATGTAATTTGGGAAGTCTCCTTATTGGAAGATATATTACTAAATAAAATGTGTTTTTCAAACAATGAAAGAAACAACGGTGTCTTGTTTTCTCTATGTTTACAAGCTGACTATAGGGAAAATAAAGATACAGTTTGATGTAAAATATAATAATAATAACTCACGTTTATAGAATACCCACCATATGAGGGCACTATCTCCTTTAATTCTCACAACAACCCTGGGAGGTAGGTGCCATTATGACCATTTTACAGTTGTAAAAACTGAGGTAGAATTTCAATGGATTATTAATTGGGGGGAGGAGGTTTGCTGTCCTTCCATTATCATTCTTAATTGGACCTCTGAACAAGATTTTTAAAAGAATAGTTGTTGGATTTTTCCCACAACTTCTCATTCCTTTATGAAGCAATGCTGCTCAAAATCTTTTGCCATTACCTTCTATGAGATTTTACAAAGAATCTTATGTTCTACCCCAGTGATGTCAAAACTTTTAGAGACCATGTACTGTGCCCCACCCCCCCCAGACCCTAGGCTGTGGTCCACCCCTCCTAGACCAAGTGCCATCCCACCCCTTACCCCAGATAGGGAAGGGCTGCTGGGCAGAGGGATGGGTGAAATTTGGAATGTGAAGAGGGACAGAGGAGTGGCCAAGTGTCAGCTTGTCTCTATCTCTGCCACCTGTGAGCCACCCACCTTACCCCAGACAGGGGAAGGAGTAAGGGTTCCCAGTGGGCAGAGGGGTGGGGGATGTGAAGAAATGTCCTCAGGCATGATGGAGAGGGGGAGAGGAACAGCTCTGCCTGAGTCCCTCTGTCTTTCTATAAACAAACTCTGGCAGGTGACAGCACCCATGCCCACAGAGAGGGCTCTCCGTGACCTCTTTGGCATGTGTGCCATAAGTTCACCACCATGCTTCTAACACATTACTACCTTTGATAGTAATATCTCTATATTTGGCAATAATATCAAGTATGGGCCGGCTTGAGGTAGATTATTGGCACTTTTGACTTTTGTATTATGATGATGGACATTAGTCAAATTTCCTTTTTGTTACCACTGCCATTGTTTGTCCCTTTATATATTTCCCATTTTATTTAGTATTACTAGCTGATTTAAATGGATCAATTTGGAATTATTTTAATTACACATCTCATTTTATTCTTCTAGTTTGGTAATGAATTGAATCTTCATTCTAAAAATTCTATGATCTGATTCTATTCATAAATATTAGTTTATATCCCAAGGCTTTATCCTGAGACCTCTTCTCTTCTCCCTCTATGCATTTTTTATGGTAACTTTATCAGCTCCCATGGGTTCAATTATCTTCTCAAATCAAATTATTCCTATATCTCTATATTCAGGCATAACATTTCTCCTCACCTCCAGTCTTGTGTCTCCAACTTCCTTTTGGATGTATCAAACTAGTGTTATAAATAAAAATTCTGTGGGCATCTCAAACTTCACATTCCTAAACATTACTCATTATTATCTTTCTCCCCAAACCCTCCTCTATTCTATACCAAATTTCCCAATTTTGTGATTTCAATCCCATCCTTCCTGTTGCTCAGGGCTTCCAACCCTTGAGGTATTCAATGGTCCTCTTTTACATTCATTCCACATGACCAATCTGTGGTCAAGTCCTGTCACTTCTTCCTTGACAACATCTTTCCTATATATTCCCTGCTCTACACTTATATAGTTACCATTCTACTATTAGTTTTCATCAACTCATATCTAGGCTACTGCAGTTCACTTTATAGAAGAGGAATCAGAATTCCAGAGGATGGCTAACACCAAGAAGAGTAAGAGAATATGGACCCAGAGGGGGGATTTTATGGCAAATGAAGGAAAAATTATCTTGGGAAGGACAAAATTTAAAAATGAATTTCAGAATCAAAGACAGAAAAAAATCCCAACATGGAATAATTTTTCTCTCACATGAAGGATTTGATAGGACAGGCCCCACTATGATAATTGGATCTGGATACAGCTGAAGCAACAGCTTCTGGAGCTCTCAGCCACAAACAGGAAAGGAGGTCAGATAACTGCTCAGAATAACACCACAGGGTTGCTTTTCCTGTCACTGGGTGTAAGATTCTTCTAGAACTGCCCATAAACAATAACAGTTCCAATCTCAGGTTTAGGAGGAACACTAGCAGACATCAGTACTTGTGGCCACATGGAAGCAGGGGACCCAAGTCACAGTTCCAAAGAGGGAAATAATGCTTAGGATTACTCACAAACTGGAGTACAGGTTGGGATAGTATTAAACACATCTCTCCTTACATCATACCTCCTTGGAAGAACTGAAAGCAGATAGATCCCCAAAGCCAACTTTGAGGGCAGATACACAAAAAACTTGAAGCTTGAAGTTTTTCTCCTTTCACCACAGTTATAGAACACAAGTTTAACATTTTTTAATTAAAAGAAAAAAAAAGTCAGGAAAATGAGCAAAAAATAAAAAAGAAACTCAATATAAAAAGTTGTTTGGTGACAATGCAGACCAAAACGCATACTGAGAAGAAAACAAAGTAAGCACTGCTGCATCCAAATCCTCCAAGAAAAATATGAATTGCTCTCAAGACTAAAAAGAATTAATGGAAGAGCTCAAAAAAGAGTTTAAAATTCAAATAGGTGAGATAGAATAAAATTAGGAAAAGTAATCAGAATGGTACAGGAAAATCAATTATAGAGTCAACAGTTTGAAAAGAAGGCACAAAAAAGTTACACATTAATAACTAAATTAATAACAAATTAATAACTTAAATAACAGAATAGAACAATCAGTAAAAGAGGCATAAAATCTAATAAAGAAACTTCCTAAAAATCAGAATTGGCCAAAATGGAAAAGATATACAAAAATGCATTGAAGAGAAGAATTTCTTAAAAGGATGAAATATGGAAAAAAGAGGTAGACAAATTAACTAATGAAAAGAACTCTTTTCCAAGTAGAAATGGTCAAATGGAAAAGGAAAGGCTAAAGCTCACTCAAGAAAATAATCCCTTACAAAGTAGAATTAGGAAAGTAGAAGCTAATGACTTCATAAGACATCAAGAAATAATCAAGTCCCCTGAACAATCTGCAGGGATCTAAAAAATACTATCCACAAGCAGAGGACAAACTGTGGAAGTAAAAACACCGATGAAAAGCAACTGCTTGACTACAGGGGTGGAGGGGATATGACTGAGGAGAGACTCTAAATGAACACTCTAATGCAAATACCAACAACAGGGAAATGGGTTTGAGTCAAGAACACATGTGATAACCAGTGGAATCGTGTGTCGGCTATGGGAGAGGGAAAGGTGGTGGGAGGGGGGGCAGGGAGGAAAAGAAAATGATCTTTGTTTCCAGTGAATAATGTTTGGAAATGACCAAATAAAATAATGTTTAAAATTAAAAAAAGAAAATTTAAAAAAAGAAATAATCAAGTCAATTCAAAAGAATAAAAACTAGAAGAAAATGTGAAATATCTCATTGGAAAAACAATTGACCTTGAAAATAAATTGCAGAGAAATAATCTAAAAATTTATTGAACTATATAAAAACATGATAAAAAGAAAAAGAAAGCTTAGACATTATCTTTCAAGAATTTATCAGGGAAAACTGCCTGATATTCTATAAACAGTGGAAAAAATAGAAATTGAAAGAATCCACCAATCATTTCCTAAAAGAGATAACCAAAGGATAACTCCCAGGAATATTACAATCAAGTTCCAGAATTCCCAAGTCAAGTTGAAAATATTGCAAGAAGCTAAAATGAAACACCTCAAATATCATGGACCATAGTCAGGTTAGAACAATATTTAGCAACTCTGACCTTAAAGATAGGAGGGTATGGAATATAATATTTCAGAGGGCAAGGGAGCAAAGACTTCAATCAAGTAAAATTTACCAAGCAAAACAAAACATAATCTTTAGGTAGGGAAGAGGAATGGGTATCAAAAAAAATAAAGGAATTTCAAGCATTCCTGATGAAAAGACCAGAGCAAAATAGCAAATTTGACTCTCAACTACAAGACTCAATAGACGCAGATGAGATAAACAGGAACGAGAAATTAAAAGACATTCAATAAGGTTAAATTGTATACATCCCTACACAGGGAGATGATTCTTATAAATCTAAAGAACTTCATCAGTATTGGAGCAGTTTGAAGGAATATGCATAGATACAAGGCGAGAGTGTGAGTTGAATATGATGAAATGATGCAAAAATTAAACTAAATTAAGGTATGAGAAAAAAGAATGCACTGGGAAGAAGTATAAGGGGAAAATAAAATGAGGTAAATAATCACACATAAAAGAGGTATGAAAGCCCTTTTACTGTGAGGAAGAAGATAGGAGAAGTGGGGAGGGGAGTATGTGAACCTTACTTTCTCTGGGATTGGCTCAATGGGGGGAAAACATACACAATCAGTTGGATATAGAAAGCCATCTTACCCTACAAGAAAGAAGGAGGGGAAGTAGATTTTAAAAAGAGGATGGGGCTTATTAAAAAAGAGGGGAAAGTGGAGGAAGTAGAGAGCAAAAACTAAACAGGGAGAAATAGGATGGAGAGTTATACAAAGTAATCATAATGGTTCAATTTTTTTTTCATATTTCTCTAATAAATGCCTCATTTCTCAAATACATAGAAAAATGAGTCAAATATAAGAATAAAATTAATTCCCCAGTTGATAAATGGTCATAGGATATGAACAAACACTCCTCAGACAATAAAATTAAAGCTGTCTATAATTATGTTCTAAATCTAAAAAATATTCTAAATCACTATTGGAGAAATTAAAATTAAAACCACTCAGGTACCATCACATACCTATCAGAATGGCTATTATGAAATAAAAAAGAAATGTCCAAAGTTGAAGGAGATATGGTAAAGTTGAGACATTAATGTACTATTGGGTGAATTCTGGAGAACAATTTGGACCTATCTCCTAAAGACCATAAAACAATATATAACTCTTTGACCCAGTGATACCATTATGAGGTTTGTATCCAAAAGAGTTAAAAACAGGAGGCAAAGTCAAGATGGCAACTTAGAAGCAGCAAAAGTTCAGACCTCTGAAAACCCTTCCTTACCGATGACAAACTGAATGCTCCTAGGAGACTGAAAATCAAATCTAACAATAATACAGAGCCAAAAAAACCCTCCTGCTGGACTCAATCCAAAAGGTACACCCCCCCCCAAATGCCAGAATTCAAGAACACTCGGGTTTAAGGGGAAGGCAGAAGGAAGGTCCCAGGACCCCTCCCCTCCCACCTATAGAGATAATCCTCCAGTGGCAGCAGGAAACATTGGGCAGGCAAAGGTGCTGGTCTGGAGGGTGTACCATGTGGGCAGGGCTGTGCCAGTCTCAGAGCATCAAACATAGGTGGTGGGGAAGGAGCTGGAGAGGGAGTGCAGAGCAGGTAGCCTGGTCACAGAGGCAGAGACCCTCCAAATTGCTCTGGCCTTCCAGGAGGTTTTGGCTTCAGAGCACATCCAGCCCAACACAGCTGAACTTAATCCAATCAAAAGCCTCCAGTGGAAAGGAAATTTCAAACTCAAACACTCCTCCCCCACAGACTGCATGGAGAGATCTTCTGTCAAAGCTCCAAGAGGGGAGACTGACAGAAAACCCCAAAACCAAAAAAATGAGAGGAGCAAGAGCACAAACAACTGCAGGGGGTAAAGAAGGGGTAAATATGAGCAAACAACAGAAAAAGAAGAAAGAAATTACAATAGAAAGCTTCCATACAGGCAATGAACAAAGAGCAAACAGAACAGAGGAGGGATCAGCAAATGATAAATCAGAGATCGCAGCAAATTGGATACAGGCTTTGGAAGAACTCAAAATGCAATTCAAAACACAATTAAGAGAGACTGAAGACAATTGGGAAAAGAACTTAAAAATTAAGATAAGTCATCGGGAAACAGAAAATAGTGTCTTGAAAGCCAAAATCAACCAACTTGAAAATGAGGCAAAGGAGATGAAAGATGAGGCAAAGAAGATGAAAGATGAGGCAAAGGAAATAAGAGATAAGGCAAAGAGGATGAAAGATGACCTCCAAAGAAAATCATACCAGAAGGAGAAGGATGACCAAAAAGCCAGGGATGAAATCCAGTCCTTAAGAACCAGAATACAACAAATAGAATTAAGTGACCTCACAAGGCAGCAGAAAACTATAAAACAAAACCAAAAGAATGAAAAAAAATTGAGGAAAATATGAAGCATCTCATTCACAAAACAGAAGATTTAGAAAATCATTCCAGAAGAGACAATTTAAGAATCTTTGGTCTACCAGAAGACCATGACAAAAGGAAAAGTCTGGACATAATGCTACAGGAAATTATCTAAGAAAACTTCCCTGATATTCTAGAACAAGAGGGAAAAGTGGAAATTGAAAGAATTCACAGATGACCTCCTGTACTTAATCCCCAACTGACAACATCCAGGAATGTTATAGCCAAATTCAAGAACTATCAGACCAAGGAAAAAATATTACAAGCTGCCAAGAAGTCATTCAGATAGCAAGGAACTACAGTGAGGATAACACATGTTCTGGCTGCATCTACACTGAAGGACCAAAAGGCATGGAATATGATATTCTGGAAAGCAAGGTAACTAGCTCTACAACCAATCAACTACGCAGCAAAACTGACTATATTCTTACAGGGGAAAGTATGGCCATTCAACAAAATAGAAGAATTCTAAGAATTTGTAAAGAAAAGGCCAGACCTGAACAGAAAATTTGATGTCTAAGCACAGAACTCAAGAGAATCATGAAAAGGTAATTTAAAAAGAGGGAAAAACAAAACAAAACAAAAAAAGAAAAATAAATAACTTTTTAAAAGAGACTCAATAAGTTAAAATGATATGTATAGCTATAAGAAAAGAGGTCATTGGTAACTCTTAAAAATTGTTGTTATCACCTGGGCAGCTAGAACAATTACACTTAGAGGGAACAGTCACAAACTGTATAGGATGAAATAACAAGGCATAAATAGGTATTGTGAATTTCAAAACTACTCCACCCTATTCAGACCATTCTTTAGAAGATGGGATTTAGTTATTTCCTAATCAATAACAATAGAGATACTTGGAATAACAGAATCAGGTCTTGGAAACTACAATCTCCACCCTACTCAGGGTAACAAGATTAGGAAGGCCTGCCGCAAAACTCAAGATTTAATTATTTTGGGAATATGGCCTTCAACAGACATGTGCAAAAGAGGACAGACCTCTGGGAATTCCTAGGTCAAGCTAGAGACACCATTGGCAAATGTGAGATGCAGGAAGTGAGGTAGAGAACAGCCTCTGGAGTTCTCATGACTTCCTGTGAGGACGGCTAGAGGGAGTTGGAGGCTGGTGTTTGGAGTTGGAGGAGCGTGAGGACTGTTTTTCTCCAGATTGGTCATGTGAGTAATAGGGACTGATCTCTTTCCTTGCCTTGGCTATCCAGGGCCTTAAAGCCCGCTTTGGCTCAGCCTGAGCAAAAAGGGTATTTAAAACCTCTTTCTTTCTTTCCCCTTTCCTCTTCTCTCTCTCTCTCTCTCTCTCTCTCTCTCATACTTTCTTCCTCCTGTTTGTAATTAACTACCATAAAAAATGTTGGCAGCTGACTTGAGTGTTTCATTTAGGAATTACATAAGTGAATTCCTTGGTGACCTTAAATTTATATGTGTGTGTGTGTGTGTGTGTGTGTGTATGTGTGTGTATGTATCAGTCATTTAAAGTGATTTCAATATCACAGTATATAGATATATGTATGCATAAATACATATATATATACATATATATATATATATATATATATAACTAGAGCTTAAAAAGAGATTAATCTCAAAAGAAATGGGAAAAGAAACAAAAAGGTGTAAATTTATATGTCACAAAGAATCTCATGGCAGGAGGGAGGAGAACATCAATATACTGGAAGGGTAAAGAGGTTGGAGATAGGAAATACTCTTACATGCATTGAAATTTACCCAAGGAGGGAAGAACAATCTAATCTATTGGGGCAGAGAATAGATTTTCGCCCTATAGGAGAGTAGAAGGGTAACAAAAGGACTGATGGGGAGGGAAGCAGTATAAGGGAGGAAGAGGGTGGGGGGTAGTTTTAAAAAGACAGCAAAGAAAATAAGGGGGGAATAAGAAGGGAGGGGGTTGAAAGGGAAGTAAAATAAGGGTGGGAACTAGGGGGACTAATTAGAAACAAACATTGGTGTAGAAGGAAATAGTGAAAGAAAAGGCAGGACTAGGAGTAGAAATCAAAATGCTGGGAAATATAACTCTGAATGTGAATGGAATGAACTCACCCATAAAATGCAAGCAAATAACAGAGTGGATTAGAATCCAAAAAAGTTAAAAAGAAAAAGGGGAAATATGCAGTCATATTTAAGCAGCTTTCTTTGAGGGGCAAAGAATTGGATAGGGAGGATATATAGTTATCAGTTGGGGAGTGGTTCAGTAAGTTATATGACTATAATTGAGTACTATTTTGCTATAAGAAATAATAATGAGAAGCTCAGAAATCCTGAAGATTTACATAAACTGAAGCAAAGTGAAATAAGCAGAACCAGAATATTATATACAGTGACAGGAATAATGTACAGTGAACATCTTTGAATAACAGCTGTTTTCAGCAATACAATAATCCAAAACTATCCCAAAGCACTTATCATAAAAAAATACCATCTGTTTCCAGAGAAAAACAACTGATAGAGTTTGAGTCCAAAGAAAAACAAACATTTCTAATTTTCTTTCTTAATTTTTCTTTCAAAAAATGATAACTATAGAAAAATGTTGTATATGATTACACATGTAAAATCTATATGAGATTTCTCAACATCTCAAAAGGGTTAAAGAGGCTTGGGGAGAGGGAAGGAGAAAATTCAAGGCTTGATAGTCTGAAAAAAGTTAGAAACTTTTTACGCATAACTGGGGGAAAATAAAATAAAATTTAATTTTTTTAAGTAGATTAAGTAAATATAACTGAAGAGACAAAGCACTGTATTACAAAGAAAGAGGGGGGAAATTCTAAGTCACAGAGCAAAAACAATATTAGAGACAAATGTAGAAAAATATAAACCTCATCATTTTAAATGTGAATAGGATGAACATTTCAATAAAAAAAAGAACGATAGATTCAATTAGAAAAACTAAACTAAACCTTTTGCTTCCATACACATATACACAAACATACACAAAAATGAGATATATTCAGAATAAGAAGCTGGACCAAATTTATTATGCCTGAAATGATCCCAAAGTGAAGAGTTGCAATCATGCTATCAGACAAAGAAAAAAATCACACAATATAAAGAGATAAATAAAGATATTACATTATGCTGAAAGGAAGCACAGATAACAAACCATGTGCCAAAATTTAAATTATAGTTCCAAATTCCTTAGTATCTAAATTTATAAGGAAAAAATAACTGAACTACAAGAAGGTATAGATTAATACAGTATGAAAAGAGATTTCAATGTCTATTTCAAACAAGGCTAACATTTTTTTAAAAAGGAAAAATATAGAATTAGTCAAATTGATGAAAAAATCAAACTATAAGACTACAAGTTTTCCCTAAAAAGGACTGCTAAATAATCTACATATTTTTCAGTATCACATGGGACTTCTAGAAAAGCTGACTGTGTGTTAGGGCATAGAGATACCACAACAGAATTAGTGCAAATTAATTTAAAAGGGAACAAACAGTAAGCACATCATTTACAGACCATTAAGAAACAAAAAGAGTAACAAGTCCAGAAAACAAAAGTGAAATACACCATCCAATATGCAGATTTATCAATAAAATCTTTACTCCATGAGTCTCAGAACAAATCTTAGAAACAATGAATAATTGGGTGAAAGAAATTTATAAAGATGAAAAAATATTTTTAAAATTCTGCAATACATATAAAAGTCTTATTAAAAGAATTGTATTCTACATTAGTACTCATCAAAAATAAAAATCAAGAGGATTAATGAACTAAATACGAATTTTTGAAAATAAGGAAGTAAAAAACGAACCTAACAGTTTTTTAAAGAGAAAAAAGGAGATACATTAAAAATTAGAGAATAGATATATTGAAAAAATTATAGCAATGATAACTAAAACTAAAACCTGACTATTTTTAAGATCAACAAAATGGGTAAACTTTGGGGCAATCTGATTAAAATTAAGACAGAAATCAAATCAATAAAATAACGAATAAGCAACAAAGCACAAAAAAGGAAATTTTAAAAGAATTATCAAAGTGAAATATATGTATACACACATACACATATATATGTGTATATATATATATGTATATATATACGGGTATATGTTAAGAAAACTGAAAGCACCTATACAAAAAGATTATCTTAGAAATAAAATACCCTAACAGAAAAAAAAAATAAAGACCTTCAATATTTTAATCTCAGATAAAGAAATTGGTAAAGAAACAATAAAAGGGGGCAGAGGGAGATCCTTGGTTCTAATTATTCACAGGAAAATCTAACAAACTTTTCAAGAATAATTAATATTATTCTACAATTAGTGGGCATGCTCTGGAAGAATGTCAAGGAGACAAGGAGTAGTCAGAGAGAAGATTCTTCCTGGGGACCTTTATGCATATCTTAAAAAAAATGAGATCTGTGTGACATGCTTCAATAATCCCCCAAAGTATTTCACCCTCAACAGAACGCACTCAGGTGACCACTAAATAAGGTACTTCAAAAGTTGTGAAGTCTAGAATCCATGCTAAGGGAAGTTCAACGTTTCATAGGATTATAGAACTAGGAGGAACCTTTCATTTCACTTGCCTTATTTCCCTCATTTTACAGAAAAAGAATCTGAGGTCCAGGGAAGGAAAGTAACTTGGCCCAAGACCAGTAGGTAGTAAGTCCAAGGGGCAGAAATTCAGTCCAAGTCCTCTGACCTCAAATTCTTGGCCTTTTCTCTAGTCTCCAACAAGGGCTTCTATATACTTGTTTTAAATTAAAGAGTGAACATCATGTTTCTTAAATATTTGCTTTTTAATTTTATGGTTCGTTCTCCCATTGCGACCAGTTATATTTTGATCTTTTTGTTTGTTTGTTTTTTTCATTTCTTTCTCCTACTTCCCTTAGAAGAAAGGGTACTCATTAGGATCTAAGGAGAAAATAAGGCAGGGGCTGCTGAAATGCTTTTCATTTATTCAGTAAATAAATGAAATGAAAGTTCTCCAAAGAAGTCTTGGAATTCTATTGGTCTTCATTTGAAAATACCTTATCTATTTTGTTAGAATATGAAGCAATTGGAGGTGTGGAGGATTTCTCCCTCCCTTATCCACCCCATTCTCTTCCTTAGAAAATTGAAGAATTTTGGTGTTGGAAGGGACTTAAGAGGCCATATATAGTATATCCCTAAAACAGATTCTCTGCGTAATATCCCTGCCAAGTAGCTTTTCCTTAAAGACATGAAGTTAAGGGGATTTCTGCTTCCTGAGGGACCCAATACCACTTTTGTAGAGTTCTAATAGTAAATTTTTATTTATATCAAGACAATACTTGTTTCTTTAAAAGTTCCCCTCATTACTCCTGCTTCATCCTTGAGACCAAATAGAAAACGTCTAATCTCCCTTCCTTAAGATGTCACTTCAAAAATTTGAAGGTAGCTCTTATACCCCCAGGTGTTAATTTATAATTCATAGATTTAGAGAAGGAAGTACTCTCAAGACTAGATCTTAAAAGACCTAGTCTAGTCTACTTAATACATGTATGATCCTGGTCAAGTCACTCTGGGCCTCAGTTTCTTCATCTATAAAATGAGGGATTTTCTACCCCTCTCTAAGAGAACAGAGAAATACATAATGATCATAGCTCCTCATTTTGTAGTTGCAGTGACCTGGGAAATTGGCATGACCATCCTTTGGGGAACAGTTGGACAGATTATGACATAAGAATGTAATGGAAAACCATTGGGTCATAAAAAATGATGAAGGGGAATGGTTTCAATATGAAATGATGCAGAGTAAAGTAAATAGAAATCAGAGAATAATTTATATAATTTTGTTCACTTGGAGTTTTCTTGAAAAAACATGGGAGTTGTTTGCCATTTCCTTCTTCAGCTCATTTTAGAAATGAGGAAACTAAGGTAAGCAGGGTTATATGATTTGTCCAGGATCACATAGATGATAAGTGTCTGGGGCAGGAGTTGAACTCAGGAAGTAAAGTATTTCTGGATCCAAGCCTGGAACTATGTCCACTGTGCCATCTAGCTGCTCCAATTTATACAATAACTACATCATAAGCACAAACAACATTGAAAAACTTTAGGAACTCCTTTTGATGTAATGACCAACCACAATTTCCAAAGGACTCATGATGAAGCCTGCTAACCATCTCTTGATAGAAATGATAGAGTGTAGATGAAGAAGACCAATATTTTTGGATAAAGCAAATGCAAGAATTTGTTACAACTTAATTTGTTAAAAGGGTTTTGTTTATCTTTTTTCCCCCAGTGGATAGGGGTATGAATGAGTGAAAATAAATGCTACTAAATTGAACAAAATAAAATGTAATTAAAAAATAATTAGTACTAATATTGCAAATATATAAATAAAATCCTAAGAGAATACAGCATTTATTTAAAAAAAGTAGTATCATAATCAACTTGAGATACTTGAATCACCATACAGGAATCACTTTCAAAATAAATAATCAACATAGCCATATTTTTAAAAATACCCAAAGTTACATGATTATCTCAACAGATATTTAAAAAGTCTTTGATAAAGTACAATATTCATTTATATGAAAATGAAATCAAACCAAAAAAAAAAACTCCAAAAAATGGGCATGCATAGGCCTTCTTTAAAATAATGAAAAGCATCTAACTAAAATAAAAACATTATATGCAATGAGGATATACTAGAATCTTTCCCAAAAATATGGGGATAAGTCACAAATGTCTACTCTTCCAACTGCAATTTTATATAGTTCTAGAAATGCTAGAAGTAATAATAGGAAAAATCCTGAGGGTAGAAAAATAGGTAAATGGGGAGATAAAATTCTCCTAATAACATGATGGTTAACTTAGAGGAATTCCCTTAATGAGATCAACATAAGAAAGAAAAGACCTAGATGTACAAAACATTTTTAACAGTGTTCTCTTTTGTGATGGCAAAGAATTGGAAACTTAAGGAGATGCCCATCAATTGAAGAATGACTGAATACGTTATAGTAAATGATTGTGATGGAATGGTATTGTGCCACATGTGATGAAGAGGTTTATTTAAAACAGAAAGGGAAATCCCATTCCAAAAACCTACAAAATGTATCATATATTGGGGGGGTTGAACTACCAAAGTACATAGGGTACCTCAATTGATTGAATTACCAAGTGTTACTTAAAGAAATAAAGAAGGGGGTCAGATTCAAAAGTTTCGAAGCAGCAAAAGTCAAGTCCTCTGTGAAAACTCTTCCACATCAATAAAAAACAAAGCACTTTGAGGGGGACAGAAAACCAAATCCAACAATAGGACAGAGCTGGGGGACCCACCCACTCAATTCAACTTAAAAGGTACACAGAGAAGGTTGAATTCTCTGATTTTATAAAAAGAAAGAAGGAAGGTTCAAGAACCCTTCCCCTACCTACTGTGCTGAGACTTGGGCAGTTGTTGGGATCTCTGGGGAAGGGCTCCAACCTGATGAGAGTGCCTTGCTACCACAACTACTAGAGCCTTAGGGTTCTGACCATAGCTGGCAGGGAGGATGCTGTAAGAGAGGGGTAGAGAGGAGGGCAGCCTGGTCAAAGCCTTCAGCCACACCACTCTTCCATCTTGGGACTCTGCCTCTAGAGGTTTTGGCCTCAGGGCAATTCAGCTTGCAGATAGCTCAATTTGCTTAATCAATTTGCTAATCAATTTGCTTAAGGGAATTGGACATAGGTTTTGGAATAATTCAAAAAATAATTAAGAAAGCTGAAGAAAATTGGGAAAGGAACTTAAAAAGCAAAATAGGTCATCTGGAAACAGAAGCACATGAACTAAAACATGAAAATAGTACTTTTAAAGCCAGAATTGACCAGCTTGAAAATGAGGCAAAGAAAGTAAAAGATGACTTACAAAAAAAAAAAAAAACAGATCAAAAGGAAAAGGAGGATCAAAAAGCCAAGGATCTTAGTCTTTAAAAATTAGAATCCAACAACTAGAAGCAAATGACTTCACAAGGTAGAAAGAGTCTATAAAACAAAATCAAAAGAAATGAAACAAATTGAGGAAAATATGAAGCACCTTACTGATAAACAACAGACCTGGAAAACAGATCCAGGAGAATGATTTAAGAAATAAAGAAAAGTGTTCAATGTTTGGATTTGGGCCTTAGAAATAGAATAAAAATAAGGATCCTACCAAAATTAACTTACATTTTTAAGGCTGCTCCAATCAAGTTATCAAAGGTATACTTTAGAGACCTTGATGAAAAATTCATTCATAAAATTAACAGTTTTAGAATATTAAGATAACATGTAAAGTGACAAAGGGCAAAATGCTGTCATTCATCCTTGATTTTTCAAGAAAACCAATGACATTATGGGATGATATCTGATGTATTTATGAAGTGGATTTAAGTGAGACAAAGTTGTGCAAAGCCATAAGCCTCACTCTTTCTTCCAGGGTCTTCAAGGTCCAGTGGCAAGACAAAAGTCAGGAAGACAGATGGCCCAGGATTCAGTAGATGAGCTTGGCATCTTCAAATTGACCAAACTCCATGCACTCCACAGCACCTGCTTCAGTCTCCTTCATAGTCTCTGGATCATATTTTCCCATCCAGCCATTCTACCAGAAGTTTTCTTATGCTTGGAGTAAACATCCCCCTTACTTAGTGACAGGTTTGATGACTATCAGTTATCCTCGAACTGGTTTAGCCAACCTGCCAAGATGATTTTTCTAAGGTGTTAAAACTGGATAAGCTATAGTTTCTTTGAAGTTATAGATGCTCTTTGGGTAAAAGGCAGACACGAAAGGTTGCTGAACAACTCTGAAAAGGGCCCAGCAAGCCTCTCAAAAGAGGTAATATTTCTCCCTGAACACCCCAAACACCCTTCCTTCAAACCATATTATAAAGCAGAGTCATCAAACCTACCTGGCATTTGCCAAAATATTTTCTGGTTTACCAATGGAATAGACTAGACAAGGAAGAATCAGAAACAATGGAACTCAATAATCCAGGGTCCAATAAACTGGAAAATCTGAATTACTCAAGATTTACTTACTTTGATATTCTGGGAAATTCTGGGAAAACTGACAAGAAGTCCAAAAGAAATTAGTTTTTGACCAATATCTTGTACTATATTCTACAATAAAATTCTATATTAATTTGCTACTATAATATTAGAGATCATGCCATTTAAAAAAACAATTTGGAGAGAAACAGATCATATGACTTTTTTAGATAAAGGAACAATTACAAAAGATAAAATAACTTTGATTGAAAGAAACTAAAGAGCTTCTAAACACAAAATTAACATGCATTGGAAAATAAGGGAAGTAGTTGAATGGGAAAAAATCCTGGTGTCATATTTATCCAATAAGGATTTGGCATTCAAGATATATAAATAATTAACCTATATAAATAAAAACCATTCTCCAAAGATTAACAATTATGAAAGAATGGTCTAGCAATAATTCCTCATAATAGAAATGAAAATTAAAACAATCCCAAAATTTCACCTAGCAGTCTACAAATTGGCAAAAATAAGGAAATAAAAATAGTCAATTCTGGAGGGGTTCTACAAAGATAAATACACTAGTATACTGTTGATGAAACAGTGAATCAATACAAGCCATTTGAATTTTTGCAAATAAAAATAATTAAAGTATCCATACCTTTTAACTCAGAAATTCCAATACTGAGGTTATATTGCATACAATTAATATTATTTTTAAAACCTTTCCTTCTTTCTAAGAATCAATACTAAGTGTTAGTTCCAAAGTAGAAGAGTGGTAAGGGTTAGGCAATTGGGGTTAAGGAATTTGCCACATAGCTAGAAGTATCTGAGGCTAAATATGAACCCAAGCCCTCCCATCTCCAAGCCCAATTCTATCCACTGAGCACCTAAATGCCTCCACTAATATATTCATAGCATTGGGTTGTGTGTGTGTGTGAGCACGCGATAGCAAAGAAATGAAAAAAAATAGTTTTCATGCCAACTGGGAAACAAGTTGCAGTACATGAATGTAATGGAATATTATTAGACTGTTAGAAGTGAGGACTAGAATATGTAATAGATGGCAATTTGTGGTGTATATTTGATTGATACTAGATGACTAATGGATCAAGTTCTGTATACCCTCCTCCTGTTTTCCTCCCTCTTCCTCCCTCTTCAGAAGCCTTTCAGCTTCCCCTCCCCCTTTTCTTCAGTCTCCCTCAAATCACTCTTTTTTTCTCTTTTTAACTCAAGTAAGGGTTTATTTGGGGAAGACAGGACAAAGATAGAGGATAAGGTAAGAGGAGTAGGATTTCCCTATTATCTACAAGGAGTGTTGGTTTGGAGGATATTGAGGGAAATGGCAATTTTGTCACAATTGTGTAACAGAGTTAGTTAGAGAGATATATAAGGACCACTGTCTTTTCTTCTGCTTCCTCCACCTCAGCCAGCAGCCAAAAGCCTTCAGCTTCAGTCACCACCATCAGCCAAAATCCAAAAGCATCTCATCCTAGTCCAGCCATTGGCTTGACTCCAACTGCTTTTCCTGGTAACATTCCAAATGGAATTTTCATTTGACTGACAGCTTCTGTCCTTTGCATGTCATGCCTTGTAAATTCTCTCCTCCACATATACCTCCCTTTTTTGTCTTAAAAAAAATTTGCACCCAGAAAATTTTAATGATACTCACCTTTTAGTTATTCCTACCTATCTAATTCTTTACCTTGTACTATCTTAAATATTCCTTTACCCTCCCAAAATAACAAATCCTAAACTTATTCTAACTATTCTGTCTATCTAGTTCTATGCTAAGTTTGGGTATAGGAAAATGGTTTAGGTAATAGGGATTTACATGAACATGATTTTGACATAATAACAAATCATGTAACGATTTTAAACAATTACAACAATTTCAATAGCATTTTGAATATGTAACTGTCTTATCTGCTAATGTATATAAATTCAATTAAGTAAAATTTTCTATCACTAATAATTGCTAACCTAAAATCATAATGCGATCTAACGTCTATACGTAAGTAGTTTCATTCCCTGAGACTTTGAACAAATTCTCTACTCTGTCCCTAGAGTTAGTCATTAGAACATAAATAAATTATTCTAATATAGTTAGCTTGTTGGTACATCAGTATCTACATGTGTACATAAGTTATACCTATACAGATTTACATATGTAAATCCATATATATTGTTCTAGATTTCTGTGCAAACTCATGCAGATAAGAAATATCTTAGTCTGTTTGAAATTTTCCACAGAAATGTATATCAGTATGACTTTTGTTTTGCAACTATGTTGTATACTTAAGAAATTATTCAGAATAAAGTAATCAGAGCGAAGAAAACAATATATACAATGACTTGTAAATGGAAAGAACAACCAGATAAAAATCAAGAGTTGGTGTTACCAAATTATAATGAACAACCAGAGCCCCCTGAAAGAGGTATGAAAAGATACTTCTGGAGACAGCTGGGTAGCTCAGTGGATTAAGACTCAGGACTAGAGATGGGAGGTCCCAGGTTCAAATCTGGTCTCAGTCACTTCCCAGCTGTGTGACCCTGGGCAAGTCACTTAAACCCCATTGCCTAGCCTTACCGCTCTTCTGCCTTGGGACCAATACACAGCATTGATTCCAAAATGGAAGGTAAGGGTTTTTAAAAAAAAGATACTTCTACCACATCCCTTTGCAGAAACAGGAGGTTTACATGTTAGTCTTAATACAGATTTTCAGAGGTTTTCAATGTTTTGATCAAGTATACTGATTTTTTCTCCTTTTTTTATTTTTGCCTATAAATTATTGGTTAAACGGGATGGCTTTCAGGGGAAGGCAAGGGAATAATACTAGGAAATATTATGGTAATGTAAAAAAATAAAGACATCAATAAAAAACAAAAGGTCCCAGTCAGACTCATCTTATTTATATAACTCTTAGATTTTAAAATAATAATAATAACAATGACTTTCTGTTGCTTGCTGGGTGAAGTTCATACTTCTTTTCCTGATATTGAAGGTCCTCCACTAACTGGCTTTTATACTTTGTCAATTTATAATTATATGGTGCTTATAATATGATTTTTTGCTCACATTACATACTCTTCTATATACTGCATAGTCAAATTAGATGATTTTCTTCCCTTTTGTGTACTCTCCACTCAGCCATTTTCAGTGTGGTCAGGGGATGTGTGGGGTCCTCTGAGACTATTTCAGGAAGTCTGTAAAGTCACAACTATTTTTATCATAATGCTAAGATTTTTTAATTTCCAATATGCTAAAAATCAGTAGCTATAACTCACATAAAGTTCTTTGGGGGTAAGTAAACGTTTTTAAGAATTTAAAGTGGTCCTGAGACCAGTAAGTTTGAGAGCCTCTCATTTAATAGCTGGGCTGCTAGATGTTACAATAAATAGAGCATGGGGTATGGAATCAGAAAGATCTGAGTTCTGATCCAGATTCAGATACTGTTTGCCTCAGTTTCCTCACCTGTACAGTGAGATGAAGAAGGAAATGAAAAACCACTTCAGTATCTTTATGAAGAAAATCTTAAATGGTGTCATGAAGAGTCAGACATTCCTGAAAAAAAAATTAAACAAAAACATCTAATAACTAGGAAAAATTATCAGTATTTCAGGCAGAGTCCTCTCATGCTAAAATTGCATTCTGACAAATTTATTTTAAATAACCTCAAAAGTTACACCAATGTGTTTGTTCTTATCTTCTGTTGTTCTTATAAACTGTCAACTTCAGAAAGCATAAGGCGAATTTATATACTTGCTCATCTGTTGGTTGTAACCTAATAATTGAATCTCAGTAGAAATAAAACAGAAGCACTTAGATTGTTTGAATGGCAAAATTTGAATTTAAGAACTAAATTCCTCTTGTGGCTCAGTTGGTATCAAATGAGGAAAAAGTGGGGATTATACAAAATGGCTTCAATTTCCATTTTCACTTGGGATTCTAAAGGGAACTTCTCATACTTGCTCACCTTCAGTTTGTTCTCTAGGCTGTCTTTTCACAAGGTAAGGACTGCTTTCTGACAGAAGGATTCCAAAGGCACCTTTGAAAAGGGCTACACTTGGATTGAGAACTAGATTCTCCTACTCCCCCACCTGTATCATTAACTTGACTTTGAGTAAATAACTTAACCTCTCTGAATATCAGGTTGCTTATTTGTAAAATAAGATGATTGGATTAAATGACTTCCAAGTCCCTCCTAGCTATAAATTTCTGTGATTCAAAAATTTCTCTATTCATCACCTGAAATGATTTATGTTTTATATCACTTTAAGACTGTATAGAAGCACTCTACTAGAGGGCTTACAAGTTGAGCCAATGAAACCTGGAAGAAAAGAACTGTTTATATCTAAAACATCCACTTTGTAAAAATATATGGGAGACTGAAAAACTTATATAGCAATGGATTTGATTATTGATTATAAACTGATTTTAGATATTCTGCTTGCTGTACTCACAAAGTATCCCCAGTTTATATAAGTGAAGTGAAGCTCATAAATTAACTCTTCAGGGTAAGGTGCAAGGACACTAAAGAGACTCTGGTTATAAAAAATAAAATATTTATTGAAATATATGAGGATAAAAATGGATTTTTAATTCTAAGGAATTCTAACTCCACCCAAATAAAACTCCCTGGTACCACAAGGAAAGGCTTCTCACATTCTTCACAGTGGTCTACACTAATTCTTCCTGATCTGACTAACTCAAATTT
Organism: Monodelphis domestica; assembly: GCF_027887165.1. NCBI lineage: Eukaryota > Metazoa > Chordata > Mammalia > Didelphimorphia > Didelphidae > Monodelphis > Monodelphis domestica. The sequence goes on along the minus strand of NC_077232.1, from coordinate 262,266,187 downwards.
TCCCTTTTCTATAATAAACTGTACCATTATCCTCATAATTTTTAATTCACTTCCAAGTTATAAAAATAACAAAGGCTAGCTGGTTGAGTCTCAACAAGAATCAAGTTAGACTCTGAGCCTTAGCAGACCAGGTCTTTCTTTGGTCTTCTCAGAGTTAAACAATCTAGAAAGACAGTAACCAACAGTCAATAGTGTTTCCCAAGTTGGAAAAAGAAAACACTTAACTCCTTCAGGTCTTTACCTCAAACAGAGAGAGAGAGAGACAGAGAGAGAGAGAGAGAGAGAGAGAGAGAGATGCAAAGATATTATCTCCTCAAAGCCCTCAGAGCCAGAATATCTGTGTGTGACTGCCAACTGCCAGAGACCAACTGCCATACCCAGAGAGAGTAACTGTCACAGGAAAACCATTAAACTGTCAACATTTGAAATTGACACTCTCATATCTGCTACAAATTCCAATTCTTTCTTAAGCCAGTTTCTCTACTTCTTATCTCTAAACTAATATAACATGACCCAATTTCTATCATCCTTATAGGTCCCCCCCCATTCTTGCATATGGAGAGATAAAAGATTCCACCTGTATGCTTGCTATTGCTATTCTATGTAATTCTAAAGCTATACCTAACATTATTATTATTATATTTCCCAAAAAATAGTCTTAATATTATGCTTATCTTATCCTATTCTTATTGCTACACCTATCTATGCTAACTTGTACTAGGGGTATAAATCAAAGAGAAGAAAATTTCAATGAAAACAAATAATCAATGAAAACATAATTGCAAAAATGAAAGTGCAAAACATACAATTACAGAAATTCAAAATGTAAAATACAAAATGCAAACTGCAAACTTTTGAAAAAATTTTGAAATAATAAAAAGAGTTACAAAAAAATTTAACTTATTTTTTACAAAAATTAAAGCCTATCTAAAATAACAACTATGCAAAACTCATGCAAACTCCATCTTAGGAATCCTATTTAACAAATTCAAATGAAACTTTTTACTATGCTAAGACCTTATCCTATCATTAATATAGAAAACCAAAACTAACTACATAAAAACTCAAAATTAGCTTGTTATACTAATAAAATCAAAACTTTGTAACAATTTAATTCTATACACATCTATAGAAATATATATATATCTGTAGAATTTCTACATCTATGTATATGTTATATACAAATTATTTACATGTTGCAGGAGGAAAATAAACTTCCCCCCTTAAGATAGTTTAAGAAAACCTTAAAGATTTTCTTTAGAAAGATATGTATGTTCTCCTGATGTCATCTCCTAGGAACAAATAGAATGTTCCTGTGAGATAAGATCTTATTAATTTAATGTGCCCAATCATTATTATCTTCCCAAGGTGATTTCTGTATTCATTTATTTCCAGGAATACTCATCACCTGGTTATGATGTTGGAGAGTTTGTGAGAAATGTGTACTATATGTGTATGTTATTTTGTAGTGAATACTTACCAAATCTTTAAAGTCACCCATTCTGCTACTGTCTTCTGTCTTCATGTTACTATGTAGTGTTTGCTTGCAACTATAGTGAAAGTATATAATGTTAGAATGGTTCAAAAATCTTACAGTTCGTGTCTGTAATCAGTCTGTGCTCTTCTCCGTGTTGATTTTTTCCCTGCAATGTCTTTGTTACAGTACAATTGTCCTTTTTGCTGTCATCTTCTCTGTTTCTTCAATGTTGTCTTCTCCTTTGCCTCAGTCTTGATCTCTGTCTCTGTTTTCTTCTTCTTCTTGAACAATTTCTTCTTCTGATATCTTTTTGACTGCAGCCATGTTGTCTGATGTAATCTCTTCTGCTGTCATTGATTTTTTTCACATGTACTTATGACTTTCTCTGGACTTCCCCACCATAACTTAGCTCCTTCATCATCCTGAAATTTCTCTCAAAAACTTGAGTTTTTTAACTTTGGGGGATCCTCTATCATGCAAGGAATTCCTTTCAGGGCCACCATTTTTGGTATAATGCCAGTCTGGCCATGCTTCAATTCCCCTCCCTGTTATGCTTTGACCCATTCTCTGATTTTTTCAGTTTTATCTCCATCTCTTAGCTCTTTATGGGCAGAGACTGTCTTTGTATCTACAATACTCATAATAATCCCTGGGACAGAGTAAATGCTATAACTCCACTCCCATTTTGGAGGTTTCATTACCAAGGCTACAATGAGGACCATAGTTACGCTGCAAAACAATAACTTAGCTCCAAATATATGGTGATAAAGTGATTTCTCATACCACTAGTATGAGTTGGATTCAAGTTATATTAAGTATACTTTTTTCAGGCCTTGGCTTGTGATTTCATTGGTATAGTGCATTCCCAATAAGGAATTTCCCTCTATTAATGCAGGGCTTTGAGAAGTTGTGACATTGAACTAGATTCACATAAAGCTGGTATTTGTCAGAAGCAAAATATTACTCCTGGTCTTTCTGTTGCCAAAGCCAGCACTTGATCACCTACACAAGCGTGCCTTACAAAAATAAAATTTAAAAAAGAATAATTTGTGACATGAGACATAAAGTGGAACAGTAATAAAAACTCAATTTAATTTGCCTTGTTCACCTTTTTTAGTATCTTTGAGCTAATTGCTTGGTCTGGTCTCCTACTCTACACTTCTCTACCACAATTAGTACCCTTAATTCACTCTGGAACTTTTGATTTTCTTTTCCTTTGTTTATCACATAATTTCTTCCTTCCTTCATTCCTTCATTCCTTCGTTCCTTCGTTCCTTCCTTCCTTCCTTCCTTCCTTCCTTCGTTCCTTCCTTTCCTTCCTTGCCTTCCTTTTCTTCCTTTCCTTCCTCCCACACCCTTCCCTCCCTCCTCCCTTTCCTCCCTTCCTCGCTCTCTCCTTCCCTCCCTTCCTTCCTCCTAAACTGAATAAAGAAAATAATTTAAATAAAAGAAAAAGGGACTTCCAGGTAAACATGGCAGCAGTCTAGATGCAGGACACATCCTCTTCTCTGTACCTGAAGATATAGACTACCTCAAAATAACAAAAAAAGACCCAAATTCATATGAACCAAGGGACTGTAGAGTAGGGCGCAACATTGAAGGTACATGGGATTTGGGCATTTCCACACTATAAGGGGATGAAAAAGCTTCCACCAAAATGTGAGCTGATCTACCCTCTGCCACTCCACCTCCAGAGACAGAGTCAGAGCCAGTGTACCTTAGAATAAGTGAGTGGGGGGGCACCTCTAGACCAAGTGAGGGGTCCTTGGCAGCTGACTAAGTCTAGCAAAGACCTACCCCTGAGAGCAGCTAGACTTGAAACCCCAGAAGGCTGAAGAGCACAGACCATGGGCATCCACAGGGATATAGCACAGAGAAGGGCAGCAAATAGTAGAAGTGGCAGAAATTTGAGAGCTGGGCTCAGACAAAATCCTCACTCCTTAGCTCTATACACAGAGAGCCTGCCATCTTCACTCAGATTTCTGTCTGGAAAGGGAAGGAAAAACCACCATATTAATGGCAAACAATGCCCAGGAACAACTTCCCAACACAAAGAAAAACAAGAATGGAGTGATGTGGAATCATTTTATGGAGGAAAAATCCAGACTACAGTGGAAATAAAAGAGAAAATACAAATAAATGCACCAAATCCTTCCAAAATTAGAAATTGGCCACAAGCTCTTGAAGAAATTAAATTGGAGCTTATCAAAAAGATGGAAGTCTTCTGGCTAAAAAAGTGGGACATAGTTCAAAAAGAAAATAATAGTTTAAAGGACAAGAGCTCCCAACTGAAGAAACAGATAGAAGCTACAAAAAGCAGTATAGACCAAACCAAAAAGGAAAATCAAAAGATTATATAGCAGAAAACCCGGCCTTAAAGATGAGAATTGGGCAATTGGAAGCCAATGATCTTGCAAAACATCAAGAATTAATAAAGCAAAGTCAAAAGGCTGACAAAATAGAAGAAAACATAAAATATTTCACTGAGAAGATGACGAATCACCAATCATGAAAAGACAACTTGAGAATCATTGGTCTACTTGAAAACCCAGAAATAAACAAAAATATTGACATCATACTACAAGAAATTATCCAAGAAAACTGCCATGATGTTCTTGAACAAGGGGGAAAAATAGACACTGAAAAAGTTCATAGAACACCCTCTACACTAAATCCTCAAAAGACAACTCCCAGGAATGTAATTGCCAAATTCAAGAGCTTCCAAAATAAGGAGAAAATTTTACAAGAAGCCAAGAAGAGACAGTTCAGAAATCAAGGAGACCCAATCAGGATTACACACGATCTGGCAGCTTTTAAACTAAAGGACCACAAGGGAATATGATATTCAGGAAGGCAAGAGAATTGGGTCTTCAACCAAGGATCACCTACCCATAAAAAATGACTATATAATTCCAGGGGAAAGTATAAGCATTCAACAAAATAGAAGATTTCCAAGTATTTATAACGAAAAGACCAGAACTAAGTGGAAAGTTTGATATCCAAACACAAAGATCAAGAGAAATATGAAAAGGTAAATAAGAGAGGGAAAGGGGAAAATGTTTTTATTCAAACTTTCTTCTTTAAGGGCTTCAATAAGATCAAATTGTTTATTTTAGTATATAGGGAAAATGCTATTTGTAACTCTCAAAAATTATATTTACTATTATAGTAATTAGAAGAATCATTCACAGGAAAAGATTGGGGTAATAAGTGGTATAAGATGATATGCAAAAAAAAAAGTAAAAGGGATGGGAGAATCAAAGATGGCACCAAGAGATACTTGAAGAAATAAGATAAATAGAATAATCTTTATTACACAAAGAGACACATGGGAAGGGGAGGGGAAGAATACTTTTATAAGAAGGAGAGGAAGAGAGTACTAATAGGTAATACTTAAACCTTATTCTCAGTGAAATCAATTCTGAGAGTGAAGAGCATATAGATCATTATACACAGAGACTAATACACTGTGGTACAATTGAAGGTAATGGACTTCTCCATTAGGGTCAATGTAATGTCCCTGAACAATCTGCAGGGATCTAAAAAACAGTATCCATAAGTAGAGGATAAACTGTGGGAGTAAAAACACCGAGTAAAAGAAACTGCTTGACTACAGGGGTGGAGGGGAAATGACTGAGGACAGACTCTAAATGAACACTCTAATGCAAATACCAACAACACGGAAATGGGTTCGAATCAAGAACACATGTGATACCCAGTGGAATCATGCGTTGGCTATGGGAGAGGTGGTGGTGGGGGGAGGAAAAGAAAATGATCTTTGTTTCCAATGAATAATGTTTGGAAATGAACAAATAAAATAATGTTTAAAAAAAAAACACTAGCAGTAGCTATTAGAGAAGAAAAAGAAATTGAAGGTATTAAAACCGGCAATGAGGAAACCAAGCTATGACTCTTTGTGGATGATATGATGATCTTCTTAAAGAATCCTAGAGAAACAACTAAAAAGCTAGTGGAAATAATCAACAACTTTAGTAAATTTGCAGGATACAAAATAAACCCACATAATTCATCAGCATTTTTATGTAACTCTAAAACATCTCAGCAGCAAGAATTAGAAAGAGAAATTCCATTTAAAAATCACCCTAGACAATATAAAATACTTAGGAATCTATCTGCTAAGACAAACACAGGAATTATATGAACACAAATACAAAACACTTTCCACACAATTAAAACTAGGTCTAAACAATTGGAAAAACATTAAATGCTCGTGGGTAGGATGAGCTAACATAATAAAATACTCCAAAGAGATAATGAGGAAAAATACATGTATAAGAATATTTATAGCTGTGCTCTTTGTGGTGGCAAAAAAATTGGAAAATGAGGGGATGCCCTTCGATTGGGGAATGGCTGAACAAATTGTGGCATATGTTGGTGATGGAATACTATTGTACTCAAAGGAATAATAAACTGGAGGAATTCCATGGGAACTGGAATGACCTCCATGAATTGATGCAGAGTGAGAGGAGGAAAACGAGGAGAACAATATACACAGATACGAATACCATAATAGGTAGCTTATCATTATCCCTATTTTATAGTTAGGGAAACTGAGTCAGAAAGAAGTTAAGTGACTTGTGTAGGGTCACACAGCTAAGTGTTTCTGTAAAATTTGAATTTGTGCTCCAGACTGTGGTCACAGCCCAGTATGATTGTAATGCAATACTATTATGCTATAAGAAATAATGAGCAGGAGGATTTCCATAAAAACTTCAAAAGAATTAAATGAAATGATGCGTGAAGTAAGCAGAAACGGAATATTTTACAAAGTAACAGCAATATTGTATGATGAACAATTGTAAAATGTTATTATTTTATTTGAATATAATGATCAAAAAATGCAATCTCAAATTTCTAATGATGAAATATGCCATCTGCTTCCAGAGAAAGACCTAATGGAGTCTGAATCCAGACACATGCTATTTTTTAACTTTCTTTCATTTTCTGTTTTAGTTTTCTTTCACAAAAGGATTAATATTAAAAAAAGTTTTACATGTTTATGTATGTAAAATCTGTCAGATTGCTTACTGTTTCAGTGAGGAGGAAGGGGAGGGAGTAACATATTTTGGAACTCAATTTTTTTTTAAATCCAAGTGTTTAAAAGTTTACATGTAATTTGGGAAAAATGAAATATTATTTAAAAAGAAGTAGAATCAGGAGAAAACATGCCAATCCACCGACTGTCCCAAAAAGGTTGGGGAAATATAGATTATGCAGACAAATTAATCTGAACATTACCTAAATCTGTTTATATAACTAAAGAAATTATATTTTACATAAATGAAGAAAGTAACTGTGTAGGTATCAAATTAAATTCATATGTTATTTTTTCTAGCAGAAAACATGATTAATTATTCTTTTTGTGAATTGTGTTGTTTCTCAGTCGTTCAGTCACATTTGATTCTCTATGATCCAATGGACTTTGGCTCTGAGTTTTTCTTGGCAAAGATACTGACTTTTTTTATTTCCTACTCCAGTGTGTCTCCATTTTAGAGATGTGGAATTCAGGCAAATAGGGGTCAAGTGATATGTCCTGAGTCACACAGCTAGTGAGTATGTAAGGTCAAATTTGAACTCAGTTCTTCCTAACTCCAGATTCAGTGTATCCACTGTACCACTTTGCTGCTCCATGCATCAGTTTATCCATATGGAAATAAGAAAAAAACTTTACCTACCAGATTATTTCTTCACAAGGATCCTACTTAATAATATCTCTCTAATCTTAGACTAACTACTTTACCTCTTCATGGACCCAGTTTTGATATCTGTAAAGTAAAAGATTTCTACCATATAATCTCTAAAGTCTGGATTTTAATCTATAATTAATCTATGTATAGATTATCTATGTATAGAAACTCATTTTTCTAAAAGGAAAAAAAGCACAAAACTTGAAATTAGGGGAAACCTTAATTTGAATTTAATAAGTAAAATGCACTAGCTATGTGACAATGGTCAGTGGACATCTGCAGGCCTCAGTTTGTTCAGCTGCACAATGGAAATAACTATAGTCTCTACATTACTTTCTTAAAACTGTTTTTGCAAGGACCAAATAAAATAAGGTCTGCAAAAGGATCTGTCAAAGTTGATACACTCTATAGCTGTCAGCCATTACTATTAAGACTAAGGAAGTCTGTAAAGATTTTTTTGCCTGAGGAAAGAACTACACAAACACAATTGAATATCCAGTCTTTTTAGTAACTTTTAGTGGTACAAATAAGAACTCTACTGGAACCACCAGAGGCTATCTTTTAAAAAAACAACCCTTACCTTATGTCTTAGAATAAATATTAAGTGGGGGAAGTTAGGTAGCTCAGTGCATAGAGAGTTAGGCATAGAGATGGGAGGTCCTGAATTAAAAAATGGTCTTAGACACTTCCCAGCTGTGTGACCCTGGACAAGTCTAATTAATATTTTGCCTTGAAATGAATATACAGTATCACTTCTAAGATGTAAAGTAAAGGTTTAAAAAAATAATGAATTCTAAGTATCAATTCCAAGGCAGAAGAGAGAATTTTTGAGGCCTCCCTAACAAAAAAAAAAATTGTTCATATAGATATATATCTATGTTATAGTATTAAACATAAAAATGACTTAGCATTTTTATAAGAATAGTTTTGACCTTACAGACTCCCTGTGTAAAAATGGAGATTTGAACCCCGGACTTCAATCCCTAGAAGTCCTTGGCCACTTCCCAGAATGCTTTGTAACCTCACCTGAATTCCCACCTGGGCTGAGAACAGAAATTGTATTTAAGCTGACTCTCCACCTATTTCGGCCTCTTCCTGCTTCGACTTCCAAGCACACGCTGCTCTCAAGATGTAGTAAGTGAAATAGAATAGTCCTTTCGGCCCTCCTAGGCACGTGCTATCTTATTTTTGTATTTTATTTCTTAATCTTTAAAAACCTTCATAAAAATATAATACTTTTAGCAGAGAAAGGGATTGTGATTTTTAAATTTCCTCCATCTTGCTTGGTCTAGCACCCAAGAATGTGCACGCCCACACTACATGGGCCTGTGCTAGTTAATGACAACTCAGAAATAACTAACTGCCCCCCTGGGCTGTCCTAAACCAAGCTTGAGTCACCATTGGCACGTGAGACTCACAGGAAGTGAGGTAGAGAACAGCCTCTGGAGTTCACTCACTTCCTGTGGACAGGGCTAGGCGGCAGTTGTGCTAAGAGCTTGAGCAGGGAGGAGACCTGCAGGTAGCTTTCCTTCAGATCGGTCACGTGAGTGAAAGGACTGATTCCCTTCCTTGCCTTGGCCCTCCAAGGCCTAAACTCCCTCTGGCTCTTCCAGAAGGTTTAGTTAATCTCTTTCCTTCTCCTCTTCTTTCCTTCTCTCCTTCTCCTTCTTTCTTACTCCTGTTATAATTAAATTACCATAAAACTCCATTCTGATTTGAATGTTTCATTTAGGATTTTCATAAGTAAAATGCTTGGTGACATTAAATTAATATATATGAGTCTTTAAAAGATTTCCTTATCAAACCTGAAAGGTCTCAGGACCTCACTTTGAGACCTTCTAGTCCAGACTATTAGAGAGGATTTCCAACACAAAGTTTAAGCTTGGTGGGAGAACAAGATACTGCAGTTACTCTTCTTTGCAGATGATCTTGTACTGATCATACCAAACCCAAAAATGTCCCATCATTCTCCAAATAGCATACTTAGGGGAACTGGAAAATCTTCATTTGCAAGTTTTATCTCTGTGTTAATTGGGCATGTCATTTATCCTCTCCTTGCCTCAATTTCCTCAACTGTAAAATGGGAACAATACTGGCACCTACATCCCAAGATAAGTAGATCAATTGAGAAAATATCTTCAATGATATGAATAATCAAAAGGAAGCCATACAAGCATTCAACCAACTGGATATATATATATATATATATATATATATATATATATATATATATATATATATATATATATATATATATATATATATATATAATTCATGAGTTGAGAGGCCAAATTTGAACTCAGATCTTCTTGCCTCTTGTTTGTTACTATTAAAATCTAAATCTTATATTGATAAGATAAAGCTTGTATAACTATAAATCATCTAATGATGATATTGAGTATTGATAGCCAAATGGTAATGGCCAGCTGTTATAATAAACTAAAGTTGTCAAGGATTAAACTATTTGCAGGTGGTGGATTGAAGGTCAGAACAACTCATTTATTTTATTTTTGAGGGGAGGCAGGGACAGGACACAGGAGTTAGGAATAGGACAGGATATTCCATAACCTTAATCTAAACTTTCTAAATAACACCCCCCCCCAAAAAAAAGAAACTGGTTGCTTTCTTTGCAGCTTCTTCTTGTCTGAAGGGCAAACCTAACTTAAACTTACTCTCAACTATTTTAAATAATATGTCTCTATCTAACTAAACTGTTCTAATTAATAAAATCTTCTTTAACCTCCTTAAAATAAGTATCAGTTTTTTCAGCTCAAACTGCCACCAGTCAACCGTCAGAACTCTTGACAGACAGAGAGACTCAGACCCAGACCCTCTGTCCAAGTCAGAGAATGTGAACAGAGGCCTTCTAACAGCTCCTTCCCCTTTCAGGAGAAAAGCTCTCAGTCTAAGGAACTCTTCCTCAGCTTCTTAGGTGTTAATCAAACTTCTCAAAGGTAACTCTCTCAAAATACTAACAGATCATTCTCAGAGAAAATGATCCAGCAACATGCTCCCAGAATCCTCTTTTTTATCCTCGGCCTCTTAAACAGCCCTAGGATTATTTAGAAGACTTCTGCTCTTAAAGAGTTGAGTGTTATATTACTTAACTTTTTCTAACCTAGAAACTCTGCTCCTAAGGAGACAGAAAGAACATTTAATAAATTCCTTATACCAAAGTCATGATGAATAATTTACTTTTCCTGTCTCAGAATCCTCTATTTTCTCAGCTCCTCATTTCTCACTACTCACATCTCCATTTGTGTGTGTGTGTGGTTTCTGTTCCAGTCCTGCCAATGATGGAATGTAATGGTAGCTGGGGTAACCTAGAAGACTAAACAAGTGCTGATTTCATAGTGGAGAGAGTTTGCAAAGAGATGAAAGGTTATTTCCCCCCACTTCCCCTCCTCTGTTTCTTAGGAACTCATTAATTTCTCCCTCTTTGCTATATTCCTTTATGAAAGCATTCAGATGACATGGAAAATTAAGTTTTGAAAAAAGAGCATATAAATTTAAAAGAACAAGACTGTAAATAGTACAAAACAAAAAGAACAAGACTGTAAAAAGAACAAGACTTTAAATCATTAGACTGTAAAGAAATATTGAGGAGGGGACTAATCATTCAGTTGCTCTTTACCTTCTATTTTTCATTCTAATCCTCATCTTCCACAGTCACCACTAACATTCTAATGTACTGGATTCAGAAGATCAATTACATAAGGAAGAAGTACTTTCTTCAGTCCTATTCAACTGGGATCTTTAAAAATTCCAAAGGACTGTGTTCTGGGTAAGGAAAATCAACTTATGGAAAAGACTACAATAACCAATAAATTAATTTTGCTTAATAATCTCTCTCGATTCCCTGTGAATCAAAATTTTGGAAAGTCATCATTCACTACTCAAAGTTCTATTAACTAAATCAGAACACAGAAGATTGGAGTTGCCTACTATTTGGATTGTCACTAGTCTCATGGAGTTTTTCTTCCCTCCTAAAACAGAACTGATGGGCTTAGGACTTGAAATTCCTATTTAATTTGAATCCTTCAAAAGGCCATTTCTGCTGTTCTTTCACTGACCAAAAAAAAAAATTAAAATCTCTGAGCAGTAGTCTAATTTTAAGCCCTTAGTGTTCAAATCCCATTGCTATATACCACAATTTATAATTTCTGTTTTATTTTATTTTCTAAAATCTTTACCTTCTGTCTTAGAATCAATACTGTGTATTGGTTCCAAGGAAGAAGAGTGGTAAGGGGTAGGCAATGGAGGTTAAATGACTTGTCCAGGGTGTAATATTTATTGGGAAAGGATGGGATGAGTGAAAAAACAAGGGATAATGGGAGTTTTGTATGGGGTATGGAGGAGTTGAGGGGAGAGAGGGAATATTGCTTGGTAAGGCAAAGGAGAGAGATGCCCCCACCAACTGTCAGTCTTGTTTCCTTTCCACAAGGGTCACACAGCTGGGAAGTTTCTGAGACCAGATTTGAACCAAGGATCTCCCATCTCTAGGCCTGACTCAATCTCTCAATCCACTGAGCTACCCAGCTGCCCCCTCAAGATACCTTTTAAAGATCAGTTTGGGAAAATATTCAGAACTGTTTCAGGATTTCCCTGCTACTATGCTGCCATCTTGGCTCCACTGATGATGAGAGTTTGTAGATGGTAATTTTGTGAGCGGAGGGCAATAAATTTTTAACATATGAGAATGTGAGAGAAATGACAAGGTTTATTTGGCATCAGATTAGATATGGATGTGAGATTGAGAAATCAAAGATGATCCCAAGGTAGGCAGTTTCTTAGACTTAGAATATGGTAGCCCCTCAAAAGCATTACAGAAATTGGGAATAAAGAAGAGTTTTTGGGAAAAGAAAATGAATTCTATTTTGGACACATTTTGTTTGAAATGCTCATGGGATATTCAGTTAAAGATGCCCAAGGGGTAGTTGGCGATATGGGATTCTAGTTCAAGAGAGAAACTAGAGATGGATATTTAGGTACATCATGAATCTTTTACCTAGAGATAATAATGGAAGCTTAGGTTAGGCAGCTGTGACTCAGTGATTAAGAGCATTGGACCTGGAATTAGGAAGGCCTGAGTTCAATCCAGCCTTAGATATTCCTAGCTGTGTAAGCTTAGGCAAGTCTCTTAACCTCTTATTGCCTGACAAAGAGATCCACTGGAGAAGGAAGTGACAAACTGCTCTAATATTCTTGTTCAGAAAACCCTATACATAACGGTGACTAGGTAGAATAGTGGTCAGAGTGCCAGGTCTGGAGTCATAAGTACCTGGTTCAAATATGGCCTCAGATACTTCCTGTGTGACACTGATCAAGTAACTTAATCTCAATTGCCTAGCCTTTGCCACTCTTGTCTTAAAATTAACATTAAGACAGAAGATAAGGATTAAAACAAAATGAAACAGCAAAATGGATAGCTTTGGTCCACAGGGTCATGAAAGTCAGGCATGACTGAATGACTGGACTACAAAATAATTGAAAACCTGGATCCTAAAAACTACATGAAATAGAGAATGCAAAAAAAAAAAAATCCAAACAAGGCTTAGGGTGCATTAGTAGTTTAGTAGGCATGATATAGATGAACAAGTAAAATAAATAAGTCCTTATCTCAGCTACTTTAAAAGGCCTTTCCTGATTTTCCTAGCTACTAATATCTTCCTTTCATAGACTGCTTTACATTTATTCAGTTTATTTATATGTTTCTATTTATTTTTGTGTTGTTTCCTATGTTGGAATTTAAGCTCCCCGGGGTCAAGAATGGTTTGGGACTATTAAAGTTTATTTATTTTCTTTTATTTTTTTTAAAGATATTTTATTTTATCAATTACATGTAAGAACAATTTTCTACAGAATTTTTCTGAAGTTATAAGATCCAAATTGTCTCCTTCCATCCTTTTCCTCCAACCTCTCAGAGATGCTATGTGTATTATCAGGCAAAATCTATTTTCATATTTTTCATTGTTGTAAGAGAATACTCATATAAAATAAAATAAAAAACAAAATAAACTGAACTGAAAAATAATTTCTTTTGTCTTCCAACTCCAGCAGTTCTTTCTCTGGAGGTGATTAGCATTCTTTTTCATAAGTCCTTCAAAATTATCCTGGATCATTATGTTGCTGAGAGTAGCTAGGTCTATCATAATTGATCATGCCACAGTATTCCCATTACTGTATACAATCTTCTTCTGGTTCTGCTAATTTCACTCTGCATCAGTTCATGTAGGTTTTCCCAGCTCTTTCTGAAATATCCTGTTCATCTTTTCTTACAGCACTATATACTACATTTTACTCAACATCCCACAATTGATGGACATTCCCTCAATTTTTTATACTTTTCTTTTTAAATGAACTCAGCACTCAGCATAGTCTTGGTAGAAGGTAATGCTTAAAAAATGCTTTTTCACTGATTTCTCCTCTGAGCCTAATCACCACTGTGTATCATGGCACAATTCACATCTAAGATAAGAGTTAGCCAGGTAAGAGTTCATCTTTTTTTTAACACCTTGGCTACTAGTCTAAGCTTTAGTTCTTTTTGAGAGGAAATAAGACCCTTATAAATATAGCTGCCAGACTAGAGAAAAATCCTCAGTTCTATATCAGTTTTCTATCTAGAATGAGAGACATTTGCCAAGTTTCAGAATAAAGGTTCCAAGGATCAAGGTGTTTTTTAGGAAAACAAAATAGCCCATGAAATAGAGACCTCAGGAATTTACTCTGTCATTGAGCCCAATTCCTACATAAAATGGGAAGAAAGTCCCTGCCTTAACTTTATATCTGACTTCTTAGGGTCAGAAAGTCCTCTTTAACACTGTCCAATTCCTTATTGTCCTACAAGATTCCTCAAACAAATTTGGAAAACTGCATTCTAACAAACTGAATCTTCTTTAGATATGAGGCATTGTTGTTCCCCACAGTATACTGAAATCTCTGTATTACCTGGAAAAAAATGAGTAAGTTGAAAGTGATGGGGAAGGGTAAGAACAAAAATAATAAATGGAGTGCATTGTCCACTTGAGCCATTTTTTCTCTAAATTCCTGTCTTTATCATCTGAATGTGGTTGGAAATGAATTCTATCAGATTTTCATCTGCTCTACTTTTAAAATAAAGAAATTGGATTATATGACTTAAAAAGTCATATAAAATTTATAAAGTCAGCTCTAAATCCTACAAATATATGTTTAGAATGGGATAGATTAAAATGGGTTAGGAGTTGGGATTATCTCTTGATACTCTTGAATTTTATTATTTTTTCTAGTTCTATAAAATAATTATTTTATAGTTTGACTGCTATGTCATTAAATAAGTAGATTACATAAAATCATCATTTTTATTTATATTAGCTTGGCCTACACATGAGCAATTAATATTTTTTCCAATTATTTAGATCTGACTTTATTTGTGTGAAATGTGTGTTGTAATTGTGTTCATATAATTCCCATGTTTTTCTTGGTAATGTGAAGGAAGGTGGCCTAGCAGTACCAGACCTCAAACTGTACTATAAAGCAGTAATCATTAGTTTCCTAAGAAATAAAATAGTAGATTGATAGAATAGATTAGATATACAATATACAGGGGGTAAATTATCTTAGCAACTTAGTATTTGATAAATCCAATGACCACAGATTTTGGGATAAGAATTTAACTATGGATTTCAAATTCGTTCTTTTTCTAGGTTTTTAGTTGCATACCCTATTAATTGATCTGCATTTCCCCTATTTTATTGATGTAAGCATTAGAGATATAAATTTCCCCCTAAATACTCTTTTGATCCTCTCATGAATTTTGATATATTGCCTCCTCATTGTTATTCTCTTTAATGAAATTGATTGCTTCTATAATTTGTTCATCCACCCCCTTTTTAGAATTAGATTATTTTGTTTCCAATTAATCTTAATCTCCATGGACACTTAATGATTATAATTCTATTGCATTATGATCTGTAAACAATGTGTGTAATTAATTTCTGTATCCTGTTCTGTATAATAATAAATTCTGTATCCTAGAACTCCAATTCCAAGCACCCCATGTTCCTTCTCACATTATGTGCTGATGTGGGTAGTATATAAATTTGGTGTAGCCCTGCCTCTTGCTCTCTCTTTTGGTGATAGAGTGGTGTGAAGGACAGAAATCGGAGATAATAGCCAGGAGAGTTTTTGCTCATGTGGGTTTACTTTTTGTTAGATAACTAGGTTTTATACCTTTCACTTCAAGTGATTATTAAAAGAATTGTATAAATATAATTCTTAGAATTATTGATATCAATTTAAATCTTACAAATGTATTTATTATTTCTGGTTTTTTGCATTTGGTTATAGAGTTTTTATGCCCTCATGCATGATCATTTTTTGTGTATATGCAATGTACTGATGGAAGGAAGGTATATTCCTTTTATTATCATTCAATTTTCTGAAGAGATCTATTAAAATTTCCTAAAATTTCATTTGCTTCCTCCACTTCTTTCTTGTCTATTTTAGTTTGTTTTTTTTTGTTGTTAAATTTATCTAGTTGTGAGAGGGGAAAGTTGAAGTGCCCCATTAGTATATTTTTCCTATTTTCTCTTTGAATAATTTAATTTAGTCTTTAAAAATTTGGATGCTATATTATTTCATGTGTATATATTTGGTATTGATATTACTTCATTGTCTATGATCCCTTTCATCAAAATGTCATTTCCTTCCTTATCACTTATTTAGATTTATTTTTCCTTTAGCTTTGTCTCCTTAAAATCTCACTTCCACCAATACCACTCTTTTATTATTTAACCCTTACCTTCTGCCTTAAAATCAATACTGGGTATTGGGAAGTGTCTCAGGCCAGATTTTAACATAGGGCTGGCTCTCAATCCACTGAGCTACCCAGCTGCCCCCTAAATTGCTGTTTTAAAAGAGACACTGAAGTATCTCCTAGGGACTCATCTAGGAGAGGACAACAGGCTGCAGAATCTATACGTGCCTTGGCAAAAATTAAGAAATGGATGTTTGAGTCAAACAATGGGATTTTTTTTTCTCTTCATATGACACATTTAAGCATCAAAAGCAATGTACTCTCTTCTCCTGCTAGCAAGAATAATGAAATTCAAGTTTTACCTTTCCAGCAGCTTCCTCCTTTGAATCTTGCAAAGAGGAAATCATCTTCTGTTTGTAAGCAGGGGTAACCCTCTGCAGGGATGATGCCAAAATCCTGGAAAAAAATTTCTAACACTAATTGGGGATTGAATTTTAGAGTTGCTTTAGAAAATCTGACTTCTTTTGAAGAGAAATAGAAAGGACTTAGGCAGTGAGAAGAAGGGACAGGCT
This sequence comes from Monodelphis domestica, assembly GCF_027887165.1. Lineage (NCBI taxonomy): Eukaryota > Metazoa > Chordata > Mammalia > Didelphimorphia > Didelphidae > Monodelphis > Monodelphis domestica. The sequence goes on along the minus strand of NC_077232.1, from coordinate 262,249,693 downwards.
TCCTTGCACTCAGGCTAGTGGATATGTCATTTGCTTAAGACCCTTGCTTCATTGAAGTTGCCAAAACAACCTTTGAATTCCACTCATGATAAACACTGTTCCCAAACAAACAAACAAACAAAAATAGCTAAGAAGATTTCTGTCAATTTCAAAGATGTCTGCAACCAATTAAGGAGAGCTTTGCCACTAAATTTACAGCTAGAAAAACAAACAAACAAAAAAAGTCATATCCTTAAAAGTAGTTTTCTTGACTTCTTTATGTGGCTAGTTCTATTCTTTCTTAATTCATATATTTGATAGAAAATAAATAATTGGTTCTACAGTTCTAAAATCTGGGGAGCAATGATATGTATGTTAAGAATAAGATAAAATGGGAAATGTTCCTAAGATTACTATGATCATTGCTCTTTACCTTCTAATTTTTCATTCTAATTCTTAATTGCCTGCCCTTGCCATACTTCTGCCTTAGAACCAATACACAATATTTACTCTAAGATGGAGTGAAAAGGTTTATTTAAAAAACAAAACAACAAGTAAGAAATTAAAAGAAAGTAAGAAAATACCTAGATTCACTATTAAGATTGACCAAACTACATTATAATAGATCTAAATTATGCAGGAAATTATCAAAAGCATATAATGGGAAAAATCAATTGCCATAAATAATTGAGCAAAATATTTATTTTAAAAATACTTCTTAAAAGAAGAAATACTAAGTATCAACAAACAAACACCAGAATGCTCAGAATCACTAAGAATGGACAAGCTAAAAAAATTCTACATTTTCTACTTCAAGCCAGATAATAAAACTTCATTATAGAATTTTGCTATAAACTGAATATAGGTTTCAAAGTCAATCTCCCTCTCTCTCTTTTGAAAATGGAGAGAACATTTTTCTTTCTCCAATCCCATGGTACTTCTCCACTCTTAGTGTGTCAGACAATCTATGACTGTCACAATTCATTTCATAAAGTTTGATTTGTGACAGTAATGATTTATTACTAGTTTATTAAATATAATGATATATTTGCAACCACAAATGCCATTATTCCTTGATGGATGTAAAGAAGCCAGCATTGCTTCCTAGAAAATGTATACATGCATATATTCATTAGTAACTGTCTGCTGAACTGTGTCATAGATTCAAGACACCACAGTATGTGAGTTATTGAACAAAAGGACATGTTCATTGCTTCCACAGCTAACATTAGTCTCTGGAGCCTGGTTCAGGAGAATTGAGTTTAATAAGAAATTCAGGTCACAAAAAACTAACTGGCATCTCTGTTCTTGTTTTTCCATAAGGGTTTGTTATGTGTTAAAAGCAACCAATGTGAAGAATGAACCAGCCTCTGGATTCTGAGACAATTTCTCAGAGTCCAGCTCAGGTCCTGAGTTCAAACTCTGCCTCAAACACTTAATTAGCTGTGTGGATTCTGGAAGAGCTACTTCATCTCATTCAAATTAAGTTTCCTGATCTGAAAAATGGGTATAATAATAGCACCCACCTCTCAGTCTCTCCCTACCTCACTCCACTGAAACCTATAAGCTTTTTTCATTCCTTTATTGAGTGTTTGAGTGACCCAGGAGTGAAAGCAGCTCTGTGAGGCACAGACAGAGGCATGGCCCTGCATTTGAAGTTCTCCTGAGGTGGTAAATAATATATTTCAGTAAATCTCTTCTAGACCCAAATCCGTATGTGGTTTTCTCTCTTTCCCTGTCTAGCATGGGCACTGGCTTACTACAAAACGTCCTATTTCAAGAAGTATTTGCTGCCAAATATATGAATCAATATAGGTAAGAGGACTTTTCCAACTGTCCTCTTTTCATTTTTAAGGGAAAAGTCCTACAGATCTTGAGTTTTTTTTTCTTTTTTCATTATCTTTCAAAGACCATGATGGTGTTTTGGCAACCATATCTACTACTTCTGGTACAATGGACCAAGTACTTAGATTAGGCGTTGGAAAGAGAAATTTGTATTCTAGTCCTGCCTCAGAAACTCACCAGCTCTCCTACACTGAGCTAGTTATTTTCTGAGTTTGAGTTTCCTAACATACAGAATGATTATGTCTCATAGCATTTACTTATTGTTTTGAAGATATGTTATATAGTGCATTAGGGGCAGTGAGATATTCCTTTTATCTCTTCACAATTCCCCTTCAAGGGGAAGGGGGAAGAAAAGTAAGCATTTTAAAACAACAAATTAGTTCTTAATTCTCTCTTGCCCACCTACCCCCCTCTCCTTCCCATGGAGAAAGCAAGAAATACAATACGCATTATAGATATCAATGCAGACCACATTTCCACATTGGTCATGTTGTAAAAGGGCAAAAATAAGCAAGAAAAGTCAAGTGAAAGAGCATATATTTCAATCTGCATTTGGAGTTCATCAGTTCTCTTTCTGTCACTGGTAACATTTTTCATCATGAGTCCTTTGGTTCATTGCATTAATAAGAAGACTTAATTCTTTAATAATTATCATTGTAGTATTGCTGTTATTACACTCTATTCTCCTAGTTCTAACCCCTTCACTTCATATTAGCTCATAACAGTCTTCTTAAACTATCCATTTTATTCCATCATAATCATACACCACAATTTCTTCAACCATTGCACAATTGATGAATATTCCCTCATTTTCCAATTTTTGAAGAGCTGCTATGAATATTGTTTCTACTTTTTCTTTTCTCTTTCATATTTATGACTTAGAGACTTAGTAGTGGCATTACTAGGTCAAAAGGCATGAACAATTTATTTTTAAACCTTTACCTTCTGTCTTAGAATTGATATCAGTTTCAGACAGAAGCACAGTAAGGGCTAGGCAACTGACATTAAGTAAGTTGCCCAGAGGCAAACAGCTAGTAAGTGTCTGAGACCTGATTTGGACATAGAATGTCCCATCTCTAGACCTGGCTTTCTATCCACTGAGCCTTTGTTAAGCATTTTGTAAATATTATGAATGTTGGCTATGTGACCCTAGATGAATCATTGAATCTCTCAGTGACTTGAGTAACTCCTTAACACTATGAGTCTTCAAATCTGGCCTCAGACACTTCCTAGCTGTGTGACCCTGAGCAAGTCACTTAACACCCATTGCCTAGCCCTTACCATTCTTTTGCCTTAGAACCAATTATTGATTCTAAGACAGAAGGTAAGGGTTATAAAAAATAAAAATAACAAAAGACTGTAAGTGGCAGAGAAGTTACTGATTTGCTTTAAGTGAGGAGGTTTCCTCAATACTCCAGTTGCTATCCCTCTTCTCTTCTCTATCCAGGAGAATGCATTTTGGACTAAAAAGTACAGAACAATATGTGACCATGGACAAGTAACTCAGCCTGCTTCAGTTCACTCCGACTATTCTTCATTTCAGTTAGCATCGTCCCAAGCAATGGACCTATCCTTACCTTGATTTTCTTTTGCCTGGTAGAGCTAAATATTTATTTTCCTTAGTGTCTATATTTGTGCATGCTTTCCTTACCTTTCCTTTGACAGCCTCTGCTTATTCTGAGCTTTAGTGTTCCTGACATTATTTTGCAGGACCATGTCACATGTCTATACTTATTTGCGGCTACCTGCTCCTTCTTCTATCTTTCGTACATGTCTTTTTTCTAAGTCTGTCAGTTTAAGAACTCCTTGTCCAACAATATTGATCTCTTTGAACAACTTATATTCTTTTCTTCACTGAATGTTTTTCATGTTAGAGGTCCAGGATTTAATTATGGAGAGTTCCCATCTGACTTAGTCTGACTTTCTATGAAGAACTGCATTTTGAAGGATTCTATGTATCTTTTGTCTGAAATCTTTGAAATCTCTTTTCTCCAAATATATATATATATATATATATATATATATATATATATATATATATATATATATATATATATATATATGGCTATGTCTGCCCTTCCCCTCCTGCATCACAAACTAAGCTGGAAAGATTACAGATTTCTAAAAGAAATCAGTTTCTCTTTCTTCATAAGAATCAGATCTACAATCCATCTATTGAATCTTCCACCTTCTGAAGGATGAAATCATAATTCAGGCAAATCAAGAAAGTAAAACTTGCTTTGCCTTCACATGGCAAGGGATATGATAAACGTTTTAAAGATTAATGCAGAGATTTGTTATTATTCCTGTGTTGTACCATAGCTTGTTTAGATAATTCATTTAAAAAAAATGAAAAATTATAGGTTGTCTTCTTTTGATAGGGGGACTCCAGCAGGTTTCTAAGTTGCTGAATTTTCCCAATAAAGTTCTATCACACATATATCCAGGTTTTTATTCTATTTCTCAAATTGCTTATTTTTTTCTCCTTTCTTTCCAGGTAGTCTGAAGTATATTCTGATGATAATTTTTCTTCAATTTCTGCCTCTGATGGTCTTCATTCTAATGGTTCTTCATCATCTCTTAGGTTCTTGCATTTCCTCATATATGTATATCTAACTAATATATAATGCGGCCATGGGCTCATTTGGAACCTTCCTCTTTTTGAGACATCTTTAAAAATTGGCTCAGAGGGTTTTGAAAATTGCATTTCCTTAATCACAGATTCCTTCTATATATAATCAGATACAGTTCTTTCTGCCTTCATACTAGTAAGTAGCATTTCAGTTTTCTTTTATAGGCATCCCAAGAAAGTCTAAATGTGATACCTACACCACGAATCAGCTTGAGGATGAATTATTTGTAAGCATAGCCCCAACATCTCCATTTTTCATCTCTTCGTTGTGTAATATATGACCAGAAGGAGGTCATACACTCATACACTGGGGACCTGGAGAGAGAGTGAGAGAACTGAAGAAATGGAGACAGAGAAGAAATTCATCCTTCCCTCTTTTCCCCTGGGGAAGATAGCACTATTTGTCTTCCTGAAGGACAGAATATGTCTCCTCAGATATTGGGTTTAAGAGGTGGAGGTTAAGGACTGGAGGAGAAGGTCTTAGAGAATGACTCACTGCCTCTCTTCTTGATCTTAGCTTTTGTTGAGAGGCAGGTAAATTTCCTGATGCTGGATCCTCCCAATATCCCAAATGCTACCTTCTCTTTGAGACCTAGTTCACTCCTTAGCCCTGGTATTGAACATATTCTCACTTTTGGGGAATGATATGATTCCCCCCCATCTTCAGTCTCCTTCTTTGATATCAGAAAGCAGGCAAGACCAGATCTAAAGGGTAACACTTTATTCTTGAGGACACACAGGGGAGGGAGGATGAGGGTGTTTGGTTGAGGAAAGTGGGAGATAGGAATCCATATAGATTAGCAACTGACCTCCCCCCAAATCCTCAGGGGTTCAGGCTGCCTGCCTGACCCTATAACCAGGAGATCCCACTTACAAAATTAAACCTAAGGATTCTTATATACCCACTTAGATAGGACCCTCTTTTCTAGGCATAAAAACATCTGGCAAATCTGTGCTCTGAATTCCCCAATCTATATATGGGTCATGTTGATTCTACCCTCTGACCCTGCACTTAGCAACAATGTTTTGTTGACTATCTCCTTAGGCTTTGTGTCTGTTAGGCTCTGTAGAAACATGTATGTTGAACAATGATTGTGTGCCAGAAAAGCATGTACTCACTGAAGCTATAAAATAAACCAAACCCGGTGCAATGGCAGAACACTGAGTGATGCCTAAGCACAGGTCTGAGCATTCAATTGTCTCTCATCTCTTATTCACCTGACTACTTCATCTAGTCAGAAGGACCCCCAACTTTGGGAAACTATGGGCTCAGCTCTCAAAAACTTCTGAATCCTCTCAGCTTCTCAGTTCCTTCCTAGAATCTTGAGTCTTTCTTGCCCTTTTCCCACTTGGGCTGTTCCTTTGCCCTATTGGATTTGAATTTTTTGTCTTCTTTTGGAACTTTTCTCTTATAATCATACACTGAGGTTCTCCTTTGATGCTCTCTGGAAGAGCTTCTGCATTTGGTCTCATATTTATGATTTGCAAGTTTGATTCATCCTTCAGTTATTTTTTCCCTGTTTTCTGAACAAGCATTAATTATAATTTTCAGACATCTTTACTATTTTGCAAATTAATTTTTACTCTAGTTTCATCTTCACTGTGCTTCCTTGATTCTCCATTTGACAGAAAGAGTAGATATTTATTGCCTGATGCTATTTCTAATCTATCTTGGCCTCTTGACTGTAGAGATTTTTATTATATCTAAACTCTTAAAATGACAACAATCAATGTCTTTCCTTTTACCCATTTCCCATTGGAGGAAGTCATAGCTGGTTTAAATAGCTTGGGTTGCCATTGACTGGAGAATTATTGAATAAATTGTAGTTTATGATGGTGATGGAATATTATTGTTCTGAAAGGAATAATGAACTGGAGGAATTCCTTGTGAACTGGAATGACCTCCAGGAATTGATGCAAAGTGAAAGGAGTAGAACAAGGAGAACACTGTAAACAGAGACTGATACATTAGGACACAATCAAATGTAATAGACTTTTCTACTAGCAGCAATGCAATATAGTCAGACAGTTAATACATATCAGGACCAAGATTTTATCTCAGGGCTCTGATTCCAAATACTGATATAGTCAATGAAATGTTGTATGTTGATATTTTTTGCTGTTTTCCACTTCTAGTCCTCTCCTAGAAGACTTCCCAGCTTAGTAGGACTCATTAAACATTTCAACAACCTTCCAAAAGCCCAGGAAACCTCCATGTCATAATAAAACATCATTGTAGGACTTCTATCTGTTAAGTAGCTCCAAATGTGAAGTCAGTATATCAACATCCTGGCAAGCAAGGTAGTATCATGTGAATTTGATTAGCTTTTCATCCTTTTGCTGAGTGATTTAATAAAAAAAAAATAGATTTTCATACCTAAAGAGTTGACTCAGGAATTCTGAGTCTGGAATTGTACATCAAAGTACAAACACCTCTTAAGCATTGCCAAAGACTCAAAATAATTCCATCAGAGTCTAAAAGAAGCTGAGATAGAGAAAGTATATTTTGCAATTTTTTTTTCAATACATACTCAACTAATTTTCTCTCCCTACTTAGAAAATGGATTCCCTTATCTCACCCTAGTGGCCTGGGTCTTTTCACATCACATAATTAGTATTCTCTTTTCCTTCTGAGACAGACAATATACATTTCAAATCTTTGAACTCAAAAGTAACTCAGCTGACTATCATGTGTTTTCCCCCCAAGAATATAGCACAGTATTTCCTTCTAAGTATACTATATCACTAGAAATTAGAGAAAAAATAACTGTGGTATTAATATATGCCAATACTTCTAAAAGAGGAAGATGAAAAAGAAATAATTGTACCTTTAGCACTGGAAAGGAACAATAATTTCATGCCAACCAACTTCTTCCTTCTATAAATGAAGACACTGAGTAGGGTGTGGTGACCCAGTTAATTAACATAGTTAAACAAATATTATTAGATGTCAGAGGAAAGATTAGAAATCAAGTCCCTCCAAAGAAACAATTATCTATCTTCTGTTTCACAACACTGCCTTGCTACTTTGGAAGTCATCTAATCCCATTAGTTCTTTTTGCACATGAAAAAACTGATCTCCAGAATGGAGGAGTGATTTGTCCAAAGAAGAAAAGGTAATAAATATCAAAGACAGAAACTGAACCAAAGTCCTCTAACTTAACATCTGGTACTCTCTCTAGTTCACTACAATGAACCAAAAATTTTGGGGCTCCATGATGCCAAAAGAGTTTAATTATATTTTAATTTATATATTTCTTTTTTACCTCACCTTCATTTTTGAGTATATCTGCCTCTCTACCCAGAGGAGAGGTTTCTTTTCCCCATCCTTTTGCAGCAAAGAATAAAAAAAGAAGAAGAAGAAAAAAAAGGAATCCAGCAAAATTTTCCAGACCATTCTGAAAGTTTAAGCAATGTTTCATATCCAAAGACCCTCACCTCTGCAAAGTGTGGTTGAACTATTGTGTGTGTGTGTTTTTTACTTATTCAGTCTTTTTCTTATTGCTTTCCCATGTAATCAAGTTTTACCCTACATTCTGACCCACATTTCTCTCTCTCTTTTTTTTTATTTCATCATTTCCAAACATTATTCATTGGATCCAAAGATCATTTTCTTTTCTCTTCCCCCCCCCCTCATCCCATAGCTAATGCGTGATTCCACTGGGTATCACATGTGTTCTTGATTCGAACCCATTTCCATGTTGTTGGTATTTGCATTAGAGTGTTCATTTAGAGTCTCTCCTCAGACATGTCCCCTCAACCCCTGTAGTCAAGCAATTGCTTTTCCTCAGTGTTTTTACTCCCACAGTTTATCCTCTGCTTGTGGACAGTGTTTTTCTCCTAGATCCCTGCAGATTGTTCAGGTACATTGCATTGCCATTAATGGAGAAGTCTATTACATTCGATTGTGTAATCAGTCTCTGTGTACAATGTTTTCCTGGTTCTGCTCCTCTCACTCTGCATCACTTCCTGGAGGTTGTTCCAGTCTCCATGGAATTCCTCCACTTTACTATTCTGTTGAGCACAATAGTATTCCATCACCAACATATACCACAATTGATTCAGCCATTCCCCAATTGAAGGGCATCCCCTCATTTTCCAATTTTTGGCCACCACAAAGAGCGCAGCTATGAATATTCTTGTACAAGACTTTTTCCTTATTATCTCTTTGGGGTACAAACCCAGCAGTGCTATGGCTGGATCAAAGGGCAGACAGTCCCCACATTTCTCTTTAAAAAAATCAAAATTAAGTTAAAGATTTTGTTAACATCCTTTTCATGCCCTCCTGATTCTTTATATAATGTTATAGTTTTTCTTGGACCATTCCACTTTTTTTCCTGTAGTCATGGAAGATTATTTTCAAAAGTTGCAATCCCTCTCCCACCCAAATATTTTATTCCTTCATTCAAATGAGGCAAAAGGGGAGATCATTTTCAAAGGGCTAAAGGCTGAACTTTGTTAAACATAATGTTATTTCATTCATTAAAGTGATTTTAGGAAGTTATTAAGAGTTTCTAATGCTTATGTCTCAGGGACAAATATGAAACAGTGGTTAGAAAATATCCAGAGGTAATGCCTCAAGAGGTAATGCCTCTCATCCTCATTCCTCAGCACCATCCATCCAAACACACTCACACCAGATGGCATTCTCTATGAAGCTTGTCTCTCTCTCTGTCTCTCTGTCTCTCTCTGTCTCTCTGTCTCTATCTCTCTAACTCTCTCTGTCTCTCTCTGTCTCTCTCTCTCTCTCTCTCTGTCTCCCCCTACCCATAAAAAATTCCACTACTGCTAAACTGAACCAATGGGCTGATTTTAGTTGCAGAATGAAAGGATAAAAAGACTTAGAAAAGTAAAAATTCAATTAGGGACTGATTTAAACTTTACCCTTTCTGACAAATTAATTGAACCCCATTCTCATACTGAATGAACAGAACAGGATTATCTGTAAATTTAAAATCATAGGATTAAAACAGATCACCTAGTTCATTCTGATTTTCTGTTTATTACATTTAAACTATCCTAAGAAGAGATTTGTATCCAATTTAAATGACTTAAAAGATATTTGCATCTCATTCTAGTATTTTACAGGCTTAGTTTAATAACTGGGAAGTGTATGCTTGGTCTTTGCCATTGAAATAGATGTGATGATATTGACCTAATTTTTGAAAGCTGCCCTCATCATGTCCTCCCCATAGTGCCACCACATCCACCTCCCTCCTCTTGGATGTCTTTCTCAGGCGTGGTTCCATTCTGCAATTTAGTATTCTCTTTCTAAATCAAGTGTACCCACACATGAAGTGTGAAGTTGGGTTTTGTCTGCATTTGGTAATTTGACCTAAAATAGGAGGGGAAAATATGGGAAAGATGTACTTTTCCAAGTTTCCTTCAGGTAAAGTATTCAAGCTTTTTTAGTTTTCATGCCTTGAAAATTAATCTCCCTTTGGACAAAATATTGTTTGCCTTTTGGAGTGTCTTGGATTAATAGTGGGCCCATGGGGAAGAAGATGAGGTGGTGTTTGAAACTCAATCAGGTATGAAGGGACAGCAGGCCAAAATAATATACTCCCAGAAACTGGCTCTCCAGATTAAGTTCCTCTAGAAAACGTCAGCCTTGGCCATCAATTCCTATTTAGGCAGCCATCTGGAATATAGTCCAAATGGTGCCCCTAAAAGATAGAGGGTAGAAATAAACCCAATAGGGCCTTAGTTCTGAGCACTCCAAACCAGAGTTATTTTGACAAGTTGCTAGAGCAGGATATATAAAGAGAAAAGTGGATGCAAAGTTAACTATTAACCTACAATACAATCATGAGTTTTGTTTATCTCAATTTTCAGAAGACTACTGGGGGAAACAACATGCATGGAAAATCATTTACACAACATCTGTTCCAACCACTGCTATAATCCTCTGAGAAGTAACTGAAAGAATCATCATGTAAAGACTTCATGTGAGAACAATGTGTTCTATTGGAAAACACCAGGAGTGGGTTAGGAACCATGAAGTGGCAGCATGAATAGGAAAGTTGGAACAGAAAAACAAGAATAACTTTACCCCACTCCTTGGGAAAGAAACATAAACTCACAGACCCTTCAAGTCAGAGAGAAATTCAGGAGCCATCTAATCCTACCATACCTGAAAAAAAATTTACCTCTACCCTTTTCTCAGCAAGTAGTTACCTAAACTTTGCTGAAACACATCAGCTGAGACAGAATCCACGTCCTCCTGGGGCAGATGGTTCTCTTTTGGAAAGTTTGGAAGGCTTTTTTTTTTAAGACTAAATTTCCATCCTTCATACCTGGCACTAGAAGGATCTAGTACATCAACTGATGAAAAAATGTGCTTGATCCTTCAAGGTATTCTTAAATTCTGTTCCTTCCAAAGCCAGCCCTACCCCCTGGGGCTAATCAGAATAAGTCTGTTTCCCTTTAATTCTTAGAAATGTTTGAACAGAACTACTATATCCCCTACTCCCAACATTCTTTTCTTCATATTAAAAATTCTCAGTCATTTCAACCAAAAGACAGTCCCTGCACTTAAGGAGTTTACAACTTAATGGGTGAGGCAACATGCAAACATGCAAAATTGGGAGAGACAAATATATATACATATATACAAAGTAAGCTACATACAGAATAAATAGGAAATAAGTAACAGAATGAAAACATTAGAATAAAGATTGGGACTTAATGGAAATAGGAGAAATCAGTATTTGGATCAGAGAATGGAAAATGTTCCAAGTATAGGTGACAGAGAGTACTTACTCCTCAAAGTTAATTTTTACCAAAGCCTTTCTAAATCATCAGTTATAGACAAGTTATTGTGCTAGATACCATGGATAAAAACATGGAAAACATGGGGCAGCTAGGTGGTTCAGGGAACAGAGTGCCAGGCCTAGAAATGGAGGTTCTGCATTCAAATAGAACCTCAGATGTTTCCTATATGTGTGATCTTAGACAAGTCACTCAGCCTCCACTGTCTAGCCCTTACCACTCTTCTACCTTGAAACCAATACATAATTGATTCTAAGATGGAAGATAAGGGTTTAAAAAAATATCGAAAACACCACATCCTGGACCTTTTAGAAGGTTAAAATTTCATAGGGGGAATGTGACAGGTACAAAAGTAAATATGATCTAAAGTAGGAGTGGAGAGAACATCAAGAAAAACTTCATGGAGAAGGTGGCCTCTGAGCCTTAAAAGAAAAGAAAGATTCTGTAGGTGAGGAAGAGGAGAGGGGATGTTCTAGGCATTGGCAGTGGTCTGTTTAAAAGCACAGAAGTGAGAATACAAGAAGAATTTGGGAAATAGGAAATAATTGGTTTAAACTGGCTTAAAACAAAGACTAGGTGAAGGGTTGTAAAAGAGCTGTCCACCTGTTTACTTCCAGAGCAAACATTATAATCACAAAAGCCACTCAGAACCAGTCTTGGGACTTCCAATGAACTACATAAAAGGAGGAACTTATATAAAAAGTAAAGACATTACTGATATAAACAATGAGCATAGGGGGAAAGAGAGAGGAAGGGAGAGAATCTGAACTCCAAAATATCAGAAAACAATTGTCAAAAATTGTTTCTGTTATTGAAAAATAAAAATGAATAACAATTAAAATTTAAAAAGAAAATAAAGTCATTACTCTAGTTAATTGAATTCATTGGAGGTTGAATAAGTATGCTTGAGATTTTGATTGTCATCAGCTGAGTCCTGTCTTGGGTGATTTGACAGGTAATTGAGGATTTAGAGTTTGATCTCAGATGAGGATCAAACAGAGGGTTTCTTGCAAACAAGGTTGTCAGAGCTCGGAAACATCAATTCTAGTCAGATTGTGTAAGGACTTAAAAGTTAGATGATAGAGTATGATATAAACCAGGGACTTTCAAAGTGGTGGTCATGACCTGCCTCCAAGCAGCATAAGATCAGTAAAATCAGACAATAAGAAAATGGATCAAACTATTAATAAGCATATGAAGAAGTGTTCTAAATCTCTTATAATCAGAGAAATGCAAATCAAAACAACCTCACACCGGTGGTTTTTTTTTTCTTTTGCAGTGCTCATTTATGTTGTCAGTGATATAGAAATATATGTTTTATAGATACATATATATGTGCATATATTAAGTTAAGCTTCTGGACTCGGAACTGACTTCTCATCTTCTTCCTTTCCCCATCCCCATTTAAACAACAACAAAAATAAGCCCCCACACTTTTCCCTTTTTCAAATCTCTCTAAATGATATACCAACAAAAGCCAAACATGACATAATGCTAAAGGATAAAGAGTTAAAACTATCTAGAAAGTCTTGGAGATAGTCTTTGATGAGCTCTAGTTTCTTTTTGGTCTCCCACACACCTAACTCTACAAGTTTTGTCCTCCACAGAATATTCTTTGGCTCTGTGTTTGGCAAAGTACAAAAATCTCTGCCTGAATCACTTTCCCCCTCCCTTAGGATGAGGCTGGCATCCATATCTGTGCTCACCTCTCACCTAGCAGATTGGCTAACATGACAGCAAAGGAAATTTATGAATTCTGGAGGGGATGTGGCAAAGTTGAAACATTAATTCATTGCTGGTGGAGTTGTGAACTGATCCAACCATTCTGGAAGGCAATTTGGAACTATGCCCAAAGGGCGATAAAAGACTGTCTGCCCTTTGATCCAGCCATAGCACTGCTAGGCTTGGACCCCAAAGAGATAATGGACAAAAAGACTTGTACAAAAATATTCATAGCTGCTCTCTTTGTGGTGGCCAAAAACTGGAAAACGAGGAGATGCCCTTCAATTGGAGAATGGCTGAACAAATTGTGGTATATGTTGGTGATGGAATACTATTGTGCTAAAAGGAATAATAAAGTGGAGGAATTCCATGGGGACTGGAACAACCTCCAGGAATTGATTCAGTGAGAGGGGCAGAACCAGGAGAACATTATACACAGAGACTGATACGTTGTGGTACAATCAAATGTAATGGACTTCTTCATTAGTGGCAATGCAGTGACCCTGAACAACTTGGAGGAACCTAAGAGAAAAACCACTATCCACATTCAGAGGAAACACTGCAGGAGTAAAAACACTGAAGAAAAACAACTTCTTGAATACATGGGTCAAAGGGATATGGTTGGGGATGTAGATTCTGAATGAATATCCTAGAGCAAACAACAACATGGAAATAGGTTCTGATCAAGGACACAAGTAATACCCAATGAAATAGCATGTCTGCTGCATAAGGTTGGCCGGACGGCAGGGAGGGAAATAATGTGATTATTGTAACCAAGGAATAATGTTCTAAATTGACTAAATAAACTTATTCAAATGGAAAAAAAGAAAACAAAATGGATCATAAGCCATCCTTATCCCATCAAACTAGAAGTTTGTTTTCAACACTACCACATCTACCCTTATTCTACAATGTTCCCTAACTCCACTTCCCCCCACCCTAAGCAGACTTCCAATCTACCACATTTTAAATTCTCAAGTAACATTGGATTCCCAAAACAATGAAAACCTAACTACTAACCTTAGCACCCATAATAGATGCTGTACAGAAACTGTTGGTAAAAATCCTGCACATCTCCAGCCCAACCTATCCTATCCCTACCTTTCTTCACCCCAACATCCATGAATGGGTATTCCAGGTGCCCCTCAGAGAACAAGCTTATGGCTAAGGGATAGGGATGGTGAAAGGCCTTATTAAAATTAAAGGGAAAATGAAGCAGCTAGGTGGAATGACCTTGGGGTAAAGTTCATTCTTAGGAGGCAGGAGGAGTAAGATGAAACAGGCATTTGGTATATGGATATAGATAAAAAAGGTATATGAATATTAATATGTGCATGTGCCTAGTATGCTAGATAAATATTGGTATTAGAAATATAACAGTGAACTCTAGGTTGTCTAAATTAATTTATCCTTGCTTCTAAGTAACTATATAGTATAATGGTGAAAGCATGGGAATGAGGTCAAGAAGACCTAGATGAAAGTTCCATACTTATCTGACAAGAGGAAAGTTATATCATCTTTCTGAGCATCAGATTTCTTCTGTTAATGGAGTCATATTTAACTATCCAAGTGATTTGTGATCTCAATTTGGGAGTTCCATTAAAGGATGCAAAGTAACACCCATCCATATTTGCTTATACCAAGGACATGCTGGAGGCATTCCTTACTTTTTTCTGACATCAAGAGAGTATCAGCAGAGTACATTGGTCATCAACCTGTCCTCTTTCACTTACAGTCAATCTTTTCATTCTTTCATACAATTCTTTGTTAATAATCTATACTCTTACTCTTCTTTGGAGTTGCTCTTTGTTTTATTTTTTTTTCAGCCAAGAAAATAGTGAGAATTTATTAATTACACACAATCAAGAGACTGGTCCAAGTGCATCTAAGGGGATATTCCAAGGCAATGACTCCCCTGAAGGCATTCACTTCCTCTAGAAGAATTATTTTTTTACATTTTTAATTAATTTAGTCAATTTAGAACATTATTACTTAATTACAAGAATCACATTATTTCCCTCCCTTCCATTCCCCAATCCTTCCATGGCCAACATGCAATTTAATTGGGTTTTACACATATCCTTGATCAGAACCTATTTCCATGTTGTTGGTGTTTCCTCTAGGATATTCATTTAGAGTCTATATCCCCAGCCATATCCCCTAGACCCATGTATTCAAGAAGTTGTTTTTCTTCTGTTTCAGCTTCCACAGTTTTTCCTCTGAATGTGGATAGTGTTTTTTTATCATACATTCCTCCAAGTTATTCAGGGTCACTGCACTGCCACTGATGGAGAAGTCCATTACATTCGATTGTACCACAGTGTATCAGTCTCTGTGTAGAATGTTCTCCTGGTTCTGCTCCTCTCACTCTGCATCAATTCCTGGAGGTCATTCCAGTTCCCATGGAATTCCTATATTTTATTATTCTTTTAAGCACAATAGTATTCCATTACCAACATGTACCACAATTTGTTAAGCCATTCCCCAATTGAAGGGCATTCCCTCATTTCCAATTTTTGCCACCAAAAAAAGCACGGCTATGAATATTTTTGTTCATATTTTTTCCTTATTATCTCTTTGGGGTCCAAGCCTAGCAGTGCTATGGCTGGATCAAAGGGCATACAGTCATTCAGCACCCTTTGGGCATAGTTACAAATTGCCCTCCAGAATGGTTGGATCAATTCACAACTAAACCAGAAATATATTAATGTCCCAACTTGGCCACATCCCCTCCAACATTCATTACTTTGCTGTCATGTTAGCCAATCTGCTAGGTGTGAGGTGATACCTCAGAGTTGTTTGATTTGCATCTCTCTGATTATAAGAGATTTAGAATACCTTTTCATGTGCTTATTAATAGTTTTGATTTCTTTAATTGAAAATTGCCTATTCATGTCCCTTGCCCATTTATCAATTGGAGAATGGCTTAATTTTTTGTACAATTGATTTAGCTCTTTATAAATTTGAGTAATTAGACCTTTGTCAGAGGTTTTTGTAATGAAGATTGTTTCCCAATTTGTTGCTTCCCTTCTAATTTTGGTTGCATTGGTTTTGTTTGCACAAAACCTTTTCAATTTGATGTAATCAAAATTATTGATTTTACCTTTTGTGATATTTTCTAGCTCTTGCTTGGTTTTAAAGTCTTTCCTTTCCCAAAGACCTGACATGTATACTCTTCTCTGTTCACCTAATTTGCTTATAGTTTCCTGCTTTATATTCAAGTTATTAACCCATTCTGAGTTTATCTTGGTGTAGGGTGTGAGGTGTTGATCCAAACCTAATCTCTCCCATACTACTTTCCAATTTTCCCAGGAGTTTTTATCAAATAGTGGGTTTTGGTCCCAAAAGCTGGGATCTTTGGGCTTGTCATAGACTGTCTTGCTGAGGTCTCTTACCCCAAGCCTATTCCACTGATCTTCTGTTCTGTCTCTTAACCAGTACCATATTGTTTTGATGACCACTGCTTTATAGTATAGTTTGACATATGGGACTGCAAGACCTCCTTCTTTTGCATTTCTTTTCATGATTTCCCTAGATATCCTTGATCTTTTGTTCTTCCAAATGAACTTCCTCATGATTTTTTCTAATTCAGTAAAAAAAGTTTTTTGGTAGGTCTGTGGGTAGGGCACTAAATAAGTAAATTAATGTGGGTAGGATTGTCATTTTTATTATGCTTCCTTGTCCAACCCATAAGCAGTTGATGTTTTCCAGTTCTTTAGATCTAGTTTTAATTGTGTGGAGAGTGTTTTGTATTTGTGTTAACATAGTTCCTGTCCTTGTCTCAGCATGTATATTCCTAAGTATTTTATATTGCCTAGGGTGGTTTTAAAAGGAATTTCTCTTTCTAATTGTTGCTGCTGAGATGTTTTGGAGATATATACAAATGTTGATGACTTATGTGTATTTATTTTGTAGCCTGCAATTTTGCTAAAGTTGTTGATTATTTTTACTAGCTTTTTGGTTGACTCTTTAGTTCTCTTTAAGTAGACCATCATATCATCTGCAAAGAGTGATAGCTTGTTCTCCTCAATGCCAATGTTAATACCTTCAATTTCTTTATCTTCTCTAATCGCTACAGCTAGTGTTTCTAGTATAATGTTAAATAATAGAGGTGATAATGGGCATCCTTGTTTCACTTCTGATCTTATTGGGAAGGCTTTGAGTTTTTCCCCATTGCAGATGATCTTTGCTGATGGGTTGAGATATATGCTGTTTATTACTTTTAGGAAAGGTCCTTCTATTCCTATGCTTTCTAGTGTTTTCAATAAGAATGAGTATTGTATTTTGTCAAAGACATTTTTCTGTATCTATTGAGATAGTCTTGTGATTTTTTGTTTGTTTGTTTGTTGATATGGTCAATTATGTGGGTGGTTTTCCTAATATTGAACCATTCTTGCATTCCTGGTTTGAATCTTACTTGGTCATAGTGATTAACTCTCATGATGACTTGCTGGAGTCTTTTTGCTAGTATCCTATTTAAGGTTTTTGCAACTATATTCATTAAGGTGATTGGTCTATAGTTTTCTTTCTCTGTTTTTGACCTGCCTGGCTTTGGAATCAGTACCATATTTGTGTTGTAAAAGGAATTTGGCAGAACTCCTTTGTTTATTCTGTCAAATAGTTTGTATAATGTTGGAATTAGTTGTTCTTTCAATGTTTGATAGAATTCACTTGTGAATCCATCTGGACCTGGGGATTTTTTCTTAGGGAGTTCTTTGATGACTTGTTCAATTTATTTTTTTGATATGGGGTTGTTTAGGTATTCTATTTCTTCCTATAAGAGTCTAGGCAATTTATATTTTTTTAAATATACATCTATATCACACCTAGATTGCCATATTTATTGCCATATAAATGGGCATAATAATTTTTAATGATTGCCTTAATTTCCTCTTCATTAGAGGTTAGGCCTCCCTTTTCATCCTCAATACTATCAGTTTGGTTTTCTTTTTACATTTTTTTAAATTAGATTGACCAGCACTTTGTCTATTTTATTTGTTTTTTTTCAATGTACCAGCTTCTAGTCTTATTTAGTAATCAATAGTTCTTTGACTTTCAATTTTATTAATTACTCCTGTGTTTTTTAGGATCTCTAATTTAGTCTTCATCTGAGGATTTTTCATTTGTTTACTTTCTAGTTTTTTTAATTTGCATGCCCAATTCATTGACCTCTGTCCTTCTTAATTTGTTAATATATGAACTCAGGGATATAAATTTTCCCCTGATTACTGCTTTGGTTGTTTACTATGTTTTGAAAGGATGTCTCATCATTGTCGTTTTCTTCAATGGTATTATTAATTGTTTCAATGATTTGTTCTTTAACCAATTTTTGGAGAATTGTATTGTTTAATTTCCAATTAATTTTTGATTTACCTCTCCATGTACCCTTACTAATTATTATTTTCACTGCATTGTGATATGAGAAGGTTGCATTTATTATTTCTGCTCTTTTACACTTCTTTCAATGGTTTTATGCCCTAATACATGGTCAATCTTTGTGAATGTACCATGTGCTGCTGAAAAGAAGGTATATTCCTTTTTGTCCCTATTTATTTTTCTCCACATATCTACTAACTTTAATTTTTCTAAGATGTAATTCACTTCTCTTACCTCTTTCTTATTTATTTTTTGGTTTGATTTATCTAATTCTAATAGAAGAAAGTTCAGGTCTCCCACTAGTATAGTTTTTCTATCTATTTCATCCTTGAGCTCCACTAGTTTCTCCTTTAGAAATTTGGATGCTATGCTATTTGGTGCATACATTTCCTCAGATATTTCCTCATTTTACAGATACTTCCTCATTGTCTATACTGCCTTTTATCATGATGTAATTACCTTCCCTATTTCTTTTAACTAGATTTATTTTTACTTTGGCTCTGTCAGATATCATGACTGCGACTCCTGCCTTCTTTTTATCCATTGATGCCCAATAGATATTGTTTCATGCTCTTACTTTGACCCTATGTGTATCTACCTTCCTCATGTGTGTTGCTTATAGACAGCATATGGCAGGGTTTTGGATTCTAATCCAATCTGCTATTTGCTTATGTTTTATGGCTGAGTTCACTCCATTCACATTTATAGTTATGATTACCATCTGTTTATTTCCAGCATTTTGATTTCTATTCCTATTCCTGACTTTTCTTTTTTCACTATTTCCTTCTACACCAATGTTTTGTTTTTAATCAGTCCCCCTAATTCCCACCTTAATTTTACTTCCCTTTCTACCCTCTCCCTTTTTATTCCCCCCTTATTTTCTTTACAGTCTTTTTAAACTACCCCCACTCTCTCCTTCTTTTGTACTGCTTTTCTCCCCACCAGTCTGTTTATTACCCTTCTACTTCCCAATAGGAAGCAAATCCATTCTCTGCCTCAATATATATTTGATTGTTCTTCCCTCTTTGAATCAATTTAAATGCATATAAGAGTTGAGTATTTCCTATCTCCAACCTCTTTAACCTTCTAGTGTATTGATGTTCTTCCCCCTACCACCATGAGCTTCTTTTTGACATATAAATTTACCCCCCTTTATCTCTTTTCCCATTTCATTCAGTATTAACCTCTTTTTTAGCTTTAGTTGTATATGTATATATACACATATATATGTATTTATGCATACATATTTTTATATGTATATTTATGTCTTGTCATTTCATCCTATACAGTTTGTCACTGTTTCCTCTAAGTGTAATTCTTCTAGCTGCCCAGGTGATAATAACAATTTTTAAGAGTTACCAATGACCTCTTTTCTTATAGGGATACATATCATTTTAACTTATTTGATCTCATAAAAATGTTTTCTTTTGTTTTGTTTTTTCTTTTTTCCCTCTTTTTTAATTACATTTTGATGATTTACTTGAGTTCTGTGCTTGGGCATCAAATTTTCTGTTCAGGTATGATATTTTCTTTACAAATGGTTGGAATTCTTTTATTTTTGTTAAATGACCATACTTTCCCCTGTAAGAATAAAATCAGTTTTGGTGGGTTGTTGATTCTTGGCTGTAGACCTAGTTCCCTTGCTTTCCATGCCTTTTGGTCCTTCAGTGTAGTTGCAGCCAGATCCTGTGTTATCCTCACGGTGGTTCCATGGTATCTGAATGACTTCTTCTTAGCAGTTTGTTATATTTTTTCCTTGGTCTGATAATTCTTGAATTTGACTATAACATTCCTGGGTGTTGTCAGTTGGGGATTAAGTACAGGAGGTCATCTGTGGATTCTTTCAATCTCAACTTTTCCCTCTTGTTCTAGAATATTGGGGCAGTTTTCTTGGATAATTTCCTGTAGGATGATGTCCAGGCTTTTTCTTTTGTCATGGTCTTCTGGTAGACCAATGAATCCTAAGTTGTCTCTCCTGGAATGATTTTCTAAATCTTCTGTTTTGTGAATGAGATGCTTCTTATTTTCCTGAATTTTTTTATTCTGTTGATTTTTTTTAATAGTGTCCTGCTGCCTTGTGAAGTCTCTTGCTTCTAATTGTTGTATTCTGGTTTTTAAAGACTGGATTTCATCTCTGGCTTTTTGGTCATCCTTTTCCTGGTATGATTTTCTTTGGAGGTTATCTTTCATATTTTCTGCCTCATCTTTTATTTTCTTTGCCTTATCTTTCATTTTCTTTGCCTTATCTTTCATTTCCTTTGCCTCATCTTTCATCTTCTGTGCCTCATTTCCAAGCCGATTAATTTTGACTTTCAAGATACTGTTTTCTGTTTCTAGATGACTTATCTTGCTTTTTAAGTTCTTTTCCTGGTTATCTTCATCCTCTCTTAATGGTGTTTTGATTTCTATTTTGAGTTCTTCCAGAGCCTGTATCCAATTTTCTGGGTGTTCTGTTTGTTTGCTTGGTGCTCCCTCATCCTTCTCTGTTCTGTTTGCTCTTTGTTCATTGCCTGTATAGAAGCTGTTGATTGTAATTTTTTATTTCTTTTTCTGTTGTTTGCTCATATTTACCCCTTCTTTACTCCCTGCAGTTGCCTGAGCTCTTGCTCCTCTTATTGTTTTGTGGTTTGGGGCTTTTCTTTCCACCTTCACTCTTAGAGTATTGTCAGTAAATTTCTCAGTGCAGTCTGTGGTAGAGGGGTGTGGGAGTTTGAGCTTCCCTGCCCTCTGGAAGCTTTGATATGATTAAATACAGCTGGGTTTCTCTGGATGTGCTCTGAAGCCAAAACCTCCACGAGGGGTGTGGGGGGGGGGAAATATGGAGTGTCACCACAGCTGCAACTATGCCTCCCACTCTGAGTTCTGTGTTTCTCCTCTATCTGCTTCCCAACTGCCTTTGTTGGATGCTCTGAGCTTGGCACACCTTTACCCACAAGGTACTCCCTCTAGACCAGAGCCTTTGCTGGCCCAGAGGTTCCAGCTGCCATTAGAGGCTGTGGAAGAGAGGAATTGGGAAGCATGCAATAGGCTGAAGCAGTGCCTGAGTAGTGACCTTTCAGTCAAAAGAGAGGTTCTGATTTGGAATGTTACCAGAGAAACAGTTGAAGGCAAAGCCAATGGCTGGCTGAACTCTGGGTCTTTTCCTGTTGCCTTGTATCAGGGAAGGAGGAAGACAGAAAGGAATGGTGGTCCCTGGTGACTTTGAAGACAGAGGAAAGAATAATAATAGTCCAGATATCTCTCTGACTTTCTCTATTGATGAAATACAGTTCTCTCAATTTGAACTCTATCCCCAAATCCTTCAAACCTAAGGCTCTTTGTAGTGTTAGGGAAATCCCTAACCCTCTTTCCTCCATTATCTATCTTTTCCTGTCTTCCCCAAATAAACCCTTACTTAAGATAAGAGATAAAGAATATTTCATTTGAAATATCATTAACTCACCCTGAGTAATTTAGAAAGGAAAAGAAAAGAGGGAGGGAAGCTGAAGAGGTTGAAGAAGAGGGATGCTGGGAGAAGAAGGAAGAAATGAGAGGAAGGGAGGGTAGGCAAAAGGAAGATAACTGCCTGATTTGTTAGTTATCATTACCCATAAAATATAGTCTCTTATTATCATCTGTTACAATTTGGCACTCAGACCGACTGAACTTCACAATCTCTAAAACAACAGGTGGGGGAGGGGTCCCAGGATCTTCCTTCTTCCTTCCCCTTAAACCCAAGTGCTCTCGAATTCTGACTGGGGGGGAGGGGGTACCTTTTAAGTTGAGTCCCACAGGAGGGTTCCTTGCCTCTGTCTTGTTGTTAGTTTTGATTTTCAGTACCCTAAGAGCATTTAGTTTGTAATTGGTAATGAAGGGTTTCCAGAGGTCTTAACATTTGCTGCCTCTACACCACCATCTTGACTCCACCTCTCTAGAGGAATTTTCATTAAAAGGTTGCTGTCCTTTTTGTGGACGAGGGGACAAATAATGACAAGTCCTTTTCCCAGTGGTAAAGCTAACACAGTCCCTTCTAGGGTTATGCCTTCTTAAATGTTTCTGCCTTCCTGAAAATGTCACCATAGATCATTTCAAATCTGCTCCTGTGTCCCCTGTAGTCAGTTTGGTTTGGTTACTTGGACTGCTTGTCTTATCTTTCTCCCCTTGCCTGGTTTCCTATGAATTTTCTTCTTCAGAGGCAGAGTCAAGATGGTGGCTAAGAAGCAGCAGAAGCTGAAACCTCTGACTATCCTTCCATACCAATCTTTAAAAATCACTTCAAAAAAGATAGAAATCTAAACCCAAGAACAAAGACAGAGTCACTAGACTCTCCTGCTGAACAAAACTTGAAAGGCAGGCAGAGAGATTAAATTTCCATGATTTCCACAGTATAAGAGAGAAACCCAACACCCCTCCCACCCACTCAGGCTGACTATGGGATTCTAGTACAAAGGCTGCAGCTGTGATAGTATACCTCAATACCACCATGTGAAGCTCAGGTCTCTGACAGCAGCTTGCAGGGAAGAACTGGATGTGGAGGTGAGGGGAACAGCTTGCTGGGCATTCTGGGCCTCTGCAGTAACTGGTGAAGATTTGACCTCAGCACAGATTAGCTCAGCAAGTCAGCTCAACCTGTTTAATTCTGTAAACCAGTAGAAGAGGGAGAAAGACCTAAGATTCCCTTTAGGGCAGAGCAGGTCAAACACCCAGAGTAGTGAGCATACAGTTAACAAGGGGGTGGTGGAATAAAAAATTAGTAAACAACAGAAAAAAAAGGAAGTTACAATTGAAAGTTTCTATGGAGATAAAGAACAAAGAACAGAATCAATAGAGGAGAATGGGTTCCAAGGAAAATCAAGCAAAACCTAAAAAAAAAATTCAGGGAGTTAGATTCAGGCACTGGAAAAGCTCAAAAAAGAATTTAAAAATCAAATAAGACAGGTTGAAGAAAATTGGGGAAAGTAGAACAACAGCATAAAAAGCAAAATGGATCATCTGGAAATAGAGGCACAAGAATCAAAACAAGAAAAGTGTTTTAAAAGCCAGAATTGACCAAATGGAAGACAAAGAAGTTAAAGGATGGAAAGAATGATTTGAAAAGAAGAATAGATCAAAAGGAAGAGGAAGATCAAAGGGTCATGGAAGAAATTCAGTCTTTAAAAATTAGAATTGGACAATTAGAAACTGTAATGATTAAAATAGTGGAAGACATAAATTGTGGCAGTTAAAAGAGTATTTGGTTTAAATTGTGACTGAAGAAAATATGGTTTCAAGACTGTGTCTTGTTTTTTAATCAAATATAAGGTGGTCACCAGGGAAGATTACCAATTATTAAATATACCCAAGTCAGCTGGGTTTTATAGAGATTTTAATTAATACAAATGAGGAATTAATGAAAGTGAGAGAGAATAAGAGAGGAATAAGTATGAAGGGCCTTAGCCAACATCGAATAGACCTGAGTCTTAAGAGAGAGATCAGTCAGTCTTTAATCACTCACCACAAGATCTGTCCCAAGCAAAATTCTAGACACCAGTTCAGCCAGCCAGCCATCTCCAGAGAGAGATTCTTCTGACTGTCTGAGTCTCTTCAGAGGGAGTTTCAGCCAGAGTTCAGCCTCCCTGAGACTGTCCTGAGACTCAGCTTTTCCTCTCCTTATAAAGAGAATTTTCTCCTACGTCACCTCCCCTAAGTTCTCACATCTACCAATCACAGTAGACGTTTTTCAAAGGACAGACCATTCTTAATTCACACCTAAGAAGGCTTAATTTTTTTATTAAGTTCACACCAGAAAACCTCTAAGTAAGTTCTCACCTCTTTGCTCCTTGTAAATTCACAAGTTGCCTGACCTTTATAGGTACTTAGTACCCTTTTGTATTAGATCTAAAAATAGGCACAGCTTAAGAGTTTTTTGCCTTATTATAAGTATGGGTTTAAGTTTTTCATTGTTCAGAAAAAAGTGTACAACTTTATCTTCCCCTAAAGTATGCTTAAGTAGGGGTGGAGTAGAGTTCCTACATTCCTGGTCAAGTACCTTCACTGCCCAAATGGGAAATGGTCTTAACCAAACCTTATGAAGTAGGGTCTGAGAATTTTTAAGGTTCACAAAACTAATGACTTCAAGGGACTATATAACAAAACTATATGACAAAGTGAAAAAAAAAGAAAAGAAAATATGAAATACTTCCTAGAAAAAAAAAAACTGACCTGGAAAATAGATGCAGGAGAGACAATTTGAGAATTATTTAACTACCTAAAAGTCACAACCAGAAAAAAAAGCCTAGACATCATACTACAGGAAATTATTCAAGAAAAATGCACTGAAATTCTTGAACAAGAGAGATGAAAAGAATCCACAGATCACCTCCTGCATTAAATCCCCAAATGGCAACTCCCAAGAATGTTATAGCCAAGTTCAAGAATTCCAAGGCTAAGGAGAAAATACTACAAATAGCCAGAAAAAAGAAATTCATATATCAGGGAACAGTAGTCAGGATCACATAGAACCTGTCAGCCTCCACATTGAAAGAACAGAAGGCTTGGAATATGATATTCCAGAAGTCAACAGAACTGGATTTACAACGAAGAATCAATCACCCAACAAAACTGAAAGTATGGTCATGAAAGTATGTCATGAAAGTATGGTCATTTAATAAAATAAAAGATTTCTAAGCATTCCTAAAGAAAAGACCAGATAAAAAGAAAATCTGAGGCCCAAATACAAAATCCAAGAGAAGATTAAAAAGATAAATATGAAAGAGAAAAAATATAAGGGCTTCAATAAGGTCAAATGGCTTAGATTCCTACATGGAAATGTGATATCTATAATTCTTAAAAATTATTATCATTATCATAGAAATATACATAGTACTAGCAAGTTGTTTAGGATGATATGTCAAAAAAGATATCAAACTAGGGGTGAAAAGAGAGTAATACTCAGAGAAATAGTAAAAGATAAGTAAAATGTAGTAAAATATGTTACATAAAGAAGCACTGGGAGGAGAGGGAGAAGAAGACCAATATAACAGATGGGTGGAAGAGGTTGATGACAGGTAATATTTGAACCATACTCTCATTGGAATTGGCTCAGAGAGAAAAGAACAGCCAGATTCATTGAGGTATAGAATTGTATCATACCCTATGGAAAAGTAGAAGAGGAATAAGAAACAGGGTGGGGTGAGGGGAGTAATACAAAGGAGGGAGAAATTGGGGTGGGGTTACCAAAAGGTCCTAGAGTAAGAGGGAATAAGAAGGGAGGAAATATAATAATTAGGGGAATAATATAAGGGAAGGAAAGAGAGGAAACTGACTTAAAGCTTCCTTATCCACTACACTCTCATGGTACAGCAGAAGTCAACAAGATGGCACTAAGAAGCTCTCTTTGGTTTTAGATTGCAGCATACTCACTCTTCACCCACCTGAGGACCTTTTCATTACCATATTGTGATTTTCATGGGGAGTACAATGTTTGCAAATACATATCTTCCAAGATTCTTGTGTGACTCATGTAAATAATATAAAGTTCCTGTGAATGTTTTGTTGACTTCCAGGTCTACAAAAATGGCAAGTATTTTCTAACTGGCATTAGTAACACCAGAAAGAGTATATAGTATGTACTCAAAAATAATTACTGGTAGATTTGATCATTTAAGATTGTAGAAATCTTACCCATCATTACATCTCCCGGTCATTAAAAAAGAACTAGAATACCATAGCATGAGGTTAGACAGAAGCTCCTGACAATTCTTACCCTAGAAGCAATTATAATGTTCTCTGAGATGTCAAGCAAACATGTAGAGATTCCCCCTACCCCTACCCAGAGTTCCTTTCTTTTTCTTTAGATGATGGGTGAAGCCCCCCAGTAGTGAGAATGGACTCCAGTAAAATCAAAACCATGGTCTGGCTAGAATCACTCTTCACGTAAGGCCCCAAAAACCTCTCCTTTCCAACCCTCCCTTACTGTACTTGGTAATAACTGACTGTTCTTGACAAACCCACTGAAGCAAATATTTCCCTGAGAATATGGGCTAGATGGTTACATATTTACCTGTAATTTATTATCCTATAGAAAACTCTTTCTAAGCTTTGGTGAGGTAAACTAAGTTATTGTACTAAGATTGTAAATCATTATTAACAATTGTCCATGTAAAAAGCTTACCTAATCCCTTAGCCTACATCACTTTCTCTATAAAATACTAGCTGTGATCAATAAACCTTGCCTCTGTTACCAGCCTCAGTGGCACTCCTGATGCATATCATCCTTCTCACCCTGTCTCATTCTCCTCACCCCTTCAAGACCCCTGACTTTTTGTCAGGACCCTTTAACGCCTGAAATGTGTATGTTTGACTTCCTCGACTTTCACGCATCCTGGGATTTCACATCAGAGACTTTTGGTCATCTAACCATGCACTTCTTCAGAAGCCAAAAATCATTACATTGTATTTTCCTAGAATAAGAACTACATTAACTACATGTGAGAAAGATCTTTGCATTCTCCTAGCAACCATAGCTGTAAAATAATAGTCGTATCCCAAACAATGTGCTGAGAAGTGACATAATAAAGTCATTATAATGTTGTTATGACAACTAGAACATTTTCGTCTTAATGCACCAGTACCCAGAATTTAAAAACATTACCTAAGCAAATATAAAACTCTTTTGACAATAAATCAACTTGTGTTTAGTAGTTGTTTTTATTCAAGTCTGCTTACTACTATTCTTCCTTTAATTTTCCATCTAATTAGTCTAGCATTTATCCAACTTTTTTTTCAGTCAATTAAAGCATTCCAGTCATTAATGTGTATGAAATGACATTGAGATCATGTTCCTGTCAGGAGTGCAAAGCCTGGTATTGGTTTCTGTCTTTGAAATTGACATCATTACCTATTAATTTTTTTTTTAGTCCAAGTTGATTTTTTTGGTAGAAGTGTTTTTTCTTTTAGTACCATTATTTTCCCCAATAAATGCCTGACTTCATGAGCATCATCTTGATTCATAAGGAACAGGGTTATTTTTGAAAGATGAAAAAAGAAACAGCAAATTAGTACACAAATGACTTGCTCAAGATCACTTGGATTTCAGATTTTGACATTTAGAATAGGAACAATTTCTACTGTGACTGTCAGAAATACCCTTTATCCCCTATGTCAGACTCACCTTTTTTGTATTTTCAAAAGTCTAACAAATGCTAATTAAATGCCTATTATCTACAGAGCATTATGTTAGCACTAAAGGGGCTGTGAAATTTGCATGAATCATCTCTGCCTTAAAAGAGTATGATCCATCCATCAATCAAATGCCCATTATGTCTGGTACTGGGGACACAAAAACAATGAATGACTACATAAACTTACATTTTATCAGAGTTACATACAACAGTAGAATAAGTGATAGAGAATTTTCAAAAGAAAATAAGTAATGGTTATATTACATTTTAGGTTTTTAAAAGCACAGTATGCCATTGCTGGGAAAGAGCAACTGAGAGTAAGAAAAGACGGTTAGGAGGCAAAAGCAGAAAAATAATGGTTCCTCGGTTTTAGAAATGATCAAGCAATTCAACTAGGAAGAGGTGGCTGTTTGCTTTTAGATAGGAATAAAGAAATAGATTTTTAAAATTCAATGAGATTTTAATTATTGGGGAATCATAATATTCTACAGACTCAACACTTCCCAAGGATCTCACAAACTGAGATCAGTAATGGATAAGATAATTTGTAAGTCTTCCCTGAAGGGCTTTCCTTATTATAGGATCTTGGATTGAGATCTGTAAGTGTACTTATATAAGTACTTCCCCATTTATAAGTAAAGAAAATGTGTCCAGAGAAGAAAAAGATGCTTTAATGAAGGTTGTACAGGAAGTGAGTGACAAAAACAGTATTCAAACTCATTGTATTGTGATCCCTACTTTAACTTTCCCCCATTGAACTCTCTGTCTCTATGGCTTGGAAAACAAAAGAAAAAGTAATGATCATCAAAAAGGGGGAGAAGGCAATGAAGTTTTCTTTCCCCCCCTCCCCATGGTGCTAGACTTTTATTTAAAAGTTTAGTTTTGATCATTTGTTGTCTCTTTGGGCCAAAAAGTCAAAGAAGACTTTCCTTCCCTCCACAGAAAGAAATGTATCCTGTACATTTCTAGTCAAGACCTTCATAACAAGCTTACTATCAACTATATTCCAGAAAAACAATTTATTTTTACTAGTAACAGAGTATTAAAGAAATAGTATTAGATTCAGGAAAAATTAATTTGAATCATTAGCTTTTGGCTTTGTCATATTTAAAAAAAATTTTCACAAAGTGATTGTCAGAAAAGTGCTTAATAAACCTTAAGCCACTATATACATGAGTTGTAATTAGTAGTAATTAATGCTATTTCAATATCTAGAATTTCTTTCATGTTTTACCAGATGCATCAGGTGCCAAGTTATCATGATCTCTTTCCCTTTCATTGTTAAAAAATCTCATGGAATTCCACCTATTCCTGGAATTGCCTCCTTTTGTCTAGGCTCTTGAAATGTGTGCTTATAAGAGAGGGAGAGAGTAGAATGACAGAATGAGCCTGCTATCAGAATTACAGCTAAAACTGTCTTCAAAAGACCTCATTAGGGACATCATTGTTATTGGAACACTGACTTCCTGCTACACAGGGAGAGCATCAAGCAAGGCTACTAGACACTTGGCACCAGAGGGAAGACAATTTCATAAATATTTTCCCATAGCTGCCAAAGACATGCCCATATTGAGGACATTTCTCCTTGAGAACTCCAGATAATGTAGCAAAGGTCTTCCCAAATCCCTTGACACAACTTCCTGGAGAAGAGCTTTCAGGGATGTGCTTTATACTGTGGAGTCAAACACTTTTGTTTTTTTCTTTCTTGTAATCTACAAAGAGAAAACATGGAAAGATCTTTTGACTGTTTGCCTTTCACTCATGTAGCTATAAAAATATGGCCCACTAAAGGAAAGCATCTGCAAAATTATTTCTTTTAAAAAAAATGGAGCAGGCAGCTAGGTGGCTCAGTGGTTAGAAAGCCAGGCCAGGAGCAAGTCACTTAACCCCCATTGCCTATCCCTTACTGCTCTTCTGCTTTGGAACCAATACACAGTATTGATTATAAAGCAGAAAGTAAGGGTTTAAAAGAAAACAACGTATTGTTCATTACCCTGACAATTCTACTTAACTCCTCCCAGCCTATCTTCAAGGAGCTAATAGTGTCAGAAAAGGTGTGAAGCTTGTGAACAAATAATCAAAATTCAGATTCATTGCATAGGAGTTAAATATGCTCTGAGAATTATGAAATATGATGGCATCATGGAAAAGGTGGCACCTGAGCTCATTCTTAAAGCTCACTGTAGTTGGAGAAGGTCAGTAGTAAGGTCTGTTCCTAGGACAATCCAATTCAGAATTACTTATTATGGAAATTGGGACTAAACAGGAAAAATCTCCTTGAAATTGTAACACAGAACTCCAGTGAGCAGGCCAATTTGGAGGGTGACTAAACCTTGGAAAGGGGTCATAACATGAAGTCAATGTAGAAAGCTAGGTGGTAGGAAAGGAGACTCTTGAATGCTAGACTAGAGTTTCTCTTTAGAAGGAAACGGGGAGACACCAAAAGCTTTTGAGCAAAACAGAGACAAGACCATGTCTATACATTGGGAAAACTGCATTGGCTGCTACCAAAAGATGGACTGGAGAGAGGAGTAACAGACATCGGGAAAGTCAATAAGAAAGCTATTGTGTGCGTGTGATGTTGGGCAAGCACAACCCCATTTGCCTAGATCTTACCTAGTTCTTCAGCCTTGGAACCAAAACTTAGTACTAATTTCAAATTAGAAAGGGAGGGTTAAAAAAAGAGGCTACTGTGAAAGCCCAAGAAAGAGAGAGGAGAGAAGTATAAACTAAAATGGCGACAGAAGGGCTGGAAAGAATGGGGCAGTTCTTTCAGGTGATGCAGGTTCAATATGGAAGCTGTGTGGCTTGGGGGATTGAGAGCCAGGCCTAGAGATAAGAAGTCCTAGGTTCAAATATGGCTTCAGACACTTCCCAGCTGTGTGACCCTGGGCAAGTCACTTGACCCCCATCGTCTAGTCTTTACTGCTCTTCTGCTTTGGAACCAATACACAGTATTGATTCTAAAATGGAAGTTAAGGGTTTAAAAAAAAAGTCATCCTTTTATCTAAACAAAGAAGCCTACCAGGCCCCTCTACACTCTATGCCATTTTAGTGGTAAACATATGGTTCAATTATTCATGCAGATAAATGAACTCATGGTCTATTATAACATAATAAAGTGTTTTAGAAGCCACTCTGATATATTTTGCAGTGGCCTGTTAGAAAAGCCAGGGAACTGACCAACCGTTATCAACCTGTTACCCTGTTTTAAAAAGTTGAGTAATTATAAAAAGATGAGTATTCACCAAAGAGTTGAATAATATACTTCTGTGATTTCCTTATTTCTAGCTGACATGTTATCAAAGATACAAGAAGACAGAAATTCAATTACTTTTTCTCTTGGTCTCAATTCAATTAAAAGACCTTTTATGTAGTCACACAACATTTTAGAGAAATCAATGGCTATTTAGTCCAAGACCTCAGCTGAAAAAAAATTATTTTTGCCACAAATGGTCATTCAGCCTTTGCCTGATGACGTCTAAAAAAAGGAAACCTCCTTTCTTTTGGAAACAGATTGGTCCACTTTTTGTTGGCATTAATTGCTAGGAAGTTTTCCCTGATAAATCTAAATTTACCTTTTTTGGAATTTCCATTCAGTATTCTCCTTGTTTTAACCTCAGGTCTAAACAGAACAAGTTTGTTTTTTTTTTTACCAACATAGAATAAATAGTCCCATTTCCTCTTCTAAGCTGAATAGTATGAGACTAACATTCTAAAGTATATTAGGACTACTTTGTATGCCCTGAGTCTTCTCTTTCCCTTCAAATCCCCATCACCTTTAATGGAAGAATTCTCTCCCTAAATGCATAAACTCCCAAAATATTACTGCAGAGACTAATAAAAAAGTGTGCCCTTCTTAGACACAAAAACACTAAAGGCACCAAGAGGTTTGACTATTTGTTCACAATTATAAGAGAAAAGAATTAAGAAATAAAATTAATAATGATTCTAGATTTTCCTCAGAATTAGCATCTCTGGGAAGTAAAAGAAAAATGTCCCACAAATATAAGAAAAGCTTGCAATTGTATTGTGGTTATGGTTTGCAAGGTCCTTTACACATTTGATCTTCACAACAGCCCTGAAAGGTAGGACTCATCCTCATTTTACAGATGAGAAAACTGAGACAGAGGTCCAGTGCCTTGACCAGGGTCATAGTAGTGTCTGAGGCATGATTTGAACTCAGTTTTTGTAAATCTAACTCTAACTCTATCCTCTTTGTCAGCTAGTGACCCTTCAATTAAATGAATCACAAATGTATCATGGGATTATAGATAACAAGAGCTAACATTTATCTAGTGCTTTTTATGTACCAGGAACTGTGTATAAGCACTTTGTAATTGTTTTCTCATTTAATCCTCACAATAACCCTGGGAAGTAGAAGCTATTGATATTATTACATTACTATTAATATTACCATTACTAATTATACTATTAGTACTCATACTATACATAATTAGGAATTATACTATTAGTTATAGTATAGTAGTTATACTATACTATACAGGTGTTGAGGACAGAAACCAGACTTCTGGAGAGCAGAGAACAGTAGATTGTGATGAAATAGAGAAACTGGGCATAAAGAACGTCTTTGTGTGAAGGAAGGAGATGATAACTTAGCTAGAGAGCTGGATGGGACATTAGGGCAAAGGGATGTCTTTTAGGAATGCTTATCCATATTTGTCAGTACTTGAAAAGGTAAAGAAGGAGATATTAGAGATATAAGAAGAAAGGAAATGATTATTGAAACTAGAGTCCAGAGAAGAGAAGATGCTATGTATGGGATCTAAGGCAAAAAGAGAGGAAACAGATTTCTCAAAAGGAGAAAAGTTCTTTCTTGGTTTTTGGAGGAAAAGGGAAGAAAATAGGTGATGATGCTGAGAAGATTCTAAAAGTAGATGAATCAGAAGAGAAATCATCAGATGGCTTACGCTTTCTCAGGAAAAGAAAGAATTGAGTCATCTTCTGGTTTTTTATCTCCTCTTTCCTACATCAGTGGCTTGGCATATACTAGGCACTTATTAAATAATTGTTGATGGATTGATTGATTACAAACATTAGGGTATAAAGACTTAAAAGAAAAGAAAACTTTGGAACAGTTACTTCTAGAGAATGATATAGAAGTTAATAAAGGCAAAGTAGCAATATTGCTGAGCAACCACAATGTGGGCCATGCTCAGTCATGCACCATAAATTTGTTCTGGATAAAAATCAACTCAATTTTGTAACTTTCTCTAGGGACAATTCACAACGCTGAAGTAGAAGCAGAGAAAATATATGAAGAAAGCTACCCAAGGATGAGTATTAAGAGGTCAGTAATGGCAGAAAGTCAGGGGAGCAAGGGATTCCAGGGTGATGGCTCATGAATCATTAAAGTGGCAGATTATAGAATTAAAATTGGTTATGAAAGCAAATGAAGCAAGAGTGAATGAGTTGGATTCAAAGGATAGGGATGAGGTCAGGGAACAAGAGATTGCCATGAAATTTTTGGTCAAGAGGATTCAGTCTGAAATTCTAAACAAAATATATACAAATTATCCCAATAAATGAAGATGACAAATCATTTGGCACCAGAATTCCTATAAAGTTTCATACTTATCATAATCTTATCCATAAAATGAGACTTTACCCTTTTAACATTTATCCCAAAAATGTAAAAGTGAGCACAACTGGGTCATGTGTGTGTGTGTGTGTGTGTGTGTTTTACTGTTATTGTTATTTTCCAATTTATCTAAGTCCTTATAGCTATCCTTTTAAGCTTATTTCTTTTTTCCTTTTCTTTTTTCCAGATTGTATGTCAATTTTTAAAATATTCATATACTGATATCTTTGCAATCCATATTCTATCTCTTCCTTTCACCTTTCCTCCTTTCCCTAGAAGGCAGGTAATATGATATCACTTATACATGGATTATCATCCCTCTTCTTTATGTTGTGATACAATACACATATTCCTTACCCTAAAGAAAAAATTCATGGTGGAAATAAAGTGGAGAATGGCATGCATTCAGATGTCACCTGTTTCTTCTATGGCTTGTGGATATGCTTTTTCATCATGAATTCCTTAGAGTTGTCCTGGATCTTTCCCTTATTGATCATAGTTGTCACTCAAAATTGACCATCATACATTATTATTGTTACTTGTTACTATGTACAATATTCTCTGGATCCTGCTCACTTCACATTGAATTTCTACGTAGAAGTCTTTCTAGGGTTTGGGGGGGGTGATTATCTTGTTTTTCATTTCGTATAGCACAAGAGTATTCTGTTACAATTTTATATCACAGCTTGTTTATCCATTCCCTCAAATAAATGGACCTCCCTTCAGTTTTTAGTCCTTGGCCACAAAAAGAACAGCTAGAGATATTTTTGTACAGGTTGGTTCTTTTTCCTTATCTTTATTCTTGAATGGTTTGACGACCCTTTAGGCATGGTTTCAGATCTTTTTTTTTTTTAAATAGTTAACAGTTAGGCTAGACTTCAGTTTGTTCATCTGTAAAATGAGTGAGTTAGACTAGCTAAACTCTGAATTCTCTTCCAGTTCTAATTGAATGATTCCTCTGGTCCTCTAGAACTTTGAAGTTCTCTGGAACCTTTCAAGATCTTTATGTAATCTGGACTCCCAACAGTATATAGTTACAAAAATATGGAAGATAAAAGCAAAACATGATCTTAAAGGAGGAGAATGCAGCCTGGTGGTAGAAATGTGGTCCAGTATTGATGTTACCCCAAAATTATTTGGGGCCAGGAATTTTGAGGGCAAGAATCCAACAGTCTATCCTCTCTGTGGAACTTGAAGAAGCAGATAATATAGTAAACAGGTTTCAGGGTTTAGAGATGTATAATGTAAAGGTTTGAAGTATTGTAGCACAGGGTATCCTAAAGGACTCTTAACAGGACAGATAAGGCGTCTTCAGGTAACAGAAAAATATAAAAAGTTTTGATTTTCTTAAAAGTAACTCAAAAGAATAAGAAGCTATCCAAATAGTATGAATCTACCCTATCAGTTATGTGAAGGAAATGGCATTTATTTAGTACCTACTATCCACCCAGATAGTGATGTATCTTCATGTATTTTTTCTACTTGAGAAGTCTAGGGTTTTTTAAAAAAACATACAAGAATTCATTATTATATACTACTGCATTACTGCAGCATGTTAAAACCTTTTTTGTATCTGCAACTTTGCTTGGTCTCAAATACCCCATACTGTCCCTACCCTGCACTTGCCAGTTTCTTCTTATGTGTTGCCTTCCCCCATTAGGCATTGTAAATGCCTTGAGGGCAGGGACATATTTCTTTATCTTATTTGTTTCCCTTAAACACTTACTGCATACCTTTGCATAAAGTAGGCACTTAATGAATGTTCATTGAGTGGAATTAAATCTTAGAGGATTTAGATCTTAGAGGATAACAGGAGTTAGAGACCTATTTGTGACTTTTACTATAGGCATGATCCTGGGCAAATTCCTAAACTTTTTAGTCTCAGTTTCTTCATCTCCACAAAAAATTGATTACACTTATCCTAAGAACTTCATAGAGTGTTTGTGAGAAAGATGATTTGCATATCTTAAACTGGATGAACATAAGCTAAGAAGTGAAATGATTCACTAGATAGAATGATGAATTTGTAGTCAGGAAGATCAGTGTGAACCCTACTTCAAACTCTGAAAGTGTGAGTTTGAGTAAGTCATTTGACTTCTTTTGGCCTCAGTTTCTTCATCAATAAAAAATGTGCATGCAGGAGGCAGATGATGCCCTACCTCTGAAGTTCCTTATAGATTTTAAATGGAATAGTATAATTGAGAATCAGGAGAGAGAAAATGAACTTGTAGTCTGCTAGATCACAAAGGATTATGATATTGAGCTCCTGGATTGCATTTTTTTGTCAGTAACATTTGGGGGTGTGCTTGGAGATAATAAAGGGGATTACTAATGTATTTTCTATAAAGTCAATTTCTAGTAACAATGGAGACATTTCCCATGTTTGTATAACACATTTTATAATAACATCATATATCATCAAATTATGAACTGTGTGACCTATTCATAACATTTATTCATGTCCTTTTTTGAGAAATTTCAAGGGTTTAAATCTACTTTGTAAATGGAATGCTAATATCTGACATGAAGGTATATGTGTGTGTGTGTGAGAGAGAGATTCTAGATCTCTTATTCCTCCAGGAGAACACTTAAATGATAGATTCTCCCTGAGTCAGCCAAGCAACATAGTGCTTAATTAAACTCCAGTTTAAAGCAAATCTTTCAATTATCAGAAAACTGGGGAGGGGGGGGGGAAGAAATAGAAGGCAGTAACCTTGTCCTTAAAGGACATAATTTAGTTTTCAAGAAATAAAAAAGCATAACCGTATGGTAATATCAAGGATGATTATGTTGCAGTCACTATACCTTCCACACCTCCAACAGGAACAAAGCCCAATTGCTCTGTTTCCCTTTGGACAACTTTCCTGTCCTTATATAAGAAAGATGTCCTTTAATCTATAGAGGGAATACACTGCTCTCTTTGGGTCAGTCTTCCTGGTGTTTGTCTACTTAGAGATAGAACATCCAACCCTTTGTCTAGTCATCAGATAGTTATCTGGATGGATATCTACTCCACTCTCTATACTAGACAGGTCCACAGATGCCCTTGATCTGTGCATCAATTTCGGGGAGTCTATAAATTTGAATGGAAAGATAAATTTGTATCTTTATTTTTTCACCATAGGTGAAATTTAGTTTTTCTCTCAATTACAAAATTACAAATGTAAGAAGGGGTACAGAGGCAGCCAGAAATGACCTGTGATTAATTCAAAATAGATGCCTGAGATATACTTCAGAATACCTGTCATTTTGGTTTCCCTGCAGGCTCTCTGATTGACAGGTCCATGTTTTTTCTTTTCTTTTCTTTTCTTTTCTTTTCTTTTCTTTTCTTTTCTTTTCTTTTCTTTTCTTTTCTTTTCTTTTCTTTTCTTTTCTTAAACCCTTACCTTCTGTGTTAGTAAAACTCTAAAACATAAGAGTAGCAAGGTGTAGGCAATCTCAATTAAGTGACTTGTCCAGAGTCTAAAAAGTAGCAGGGGTCAAATTTGAACCTATGTCCACAGTTTATAAATTGTGAGCCTTCCCCTATATTCAAAATCCAATCTGTAGACTGGAAAGAAAGTTGTATGGTATGAAGTTCCCAAGTGTCAAAGTCACAGTGTTTAAAATTTTAACTTCTTTTTTTGTCTTCAGAAGAAAAAAAGAGATTCTTCCTTCTCTCTCTGTGCCTTGCACATTCTTTTTAGAAATTTATCAAAGAAATCTCAATATTCACTTGGGGGAGTGAAATTTGACATTTTAAAGTTCTGTTTTTGAGTTATTCATGTGCAAATAAATTAAGC
This sequence comes from Monodelphis domestica, assembly GCF_027887165.1. Lineage (NCBI taxonomy): Eukaryota > Metazoa > Chordata > Mammalia > Didelphimorphia > Didelphidae > Monodelphis > Monodelphis domestica. Next base: position 262,212,844 of record NC_077232.1, on the reverse strand, counting down.
AATTTCCCCCTCTGCAGATGAACTAAAAATGGTTCTATTTTGTTCCCAAAATTCCCTAAACTCACTAAATATGATAAAGTATCAACTTAAATGTAAACTGTATAAATGATACTGGGAGGGAAAAAAGTACTGTACAAGAACCCTCTACCCTCTCATATTTTGTCACAAATGTTCTAACACCATTATTATTCATTGTTTGTAATACTGAATCTAATTTGTAAGGGAACAATTTTGTTGGTTACAGTTAATTCCTCTGCTACAAAGGCAAAAGCAAAAACAAAAGAAAAAAAGAACAAAACATGGGGCTCTTTTGTTCTATGATGATTTGTACAAAGAGACAAACTTTAAAGGGAAAAAAAGAATATTTCTCTGCCTGTGAGATCCATTCATTTTATTTCTCCTAGTCTCTCTCCTTTTCCATGAAAAAACTTTTGTCTAATCTTCCAATGAACTAATGTTTGCATTGTCTATTCCCATAATATTAGAAGCTGAAATATCAAACCCTCAATTTTATATTCAACTCAGTTCAACTTTTAAAAATTGAGAGGTAATGTAATTAGAGGAATAAAGGATACTGCATTTGGACTCAAGTTCAAATCCAAACTCCAAAATATTATCTGAAAGACTTTGAACAAGTCACTTCATATTTTAACTTCCTCAATTATACAGTAAGGAGCTAGACAACATAGCCTGTATTCTTTACAATTCTAAATCTATGATTCCTTAAAGCACTTGTTATGTTCAAGTCACTGTTCTAAGTGATAGAAATTCAGCAGTGCATGTAGAGTAGTATCTCATCATCCAAAAGATTGTTTCAACTTTGGTACACAAAACCCTATCTGTAACTTTAATTGTTTCTGCCCTACTGATTGGAACGAGTCAAAATAACTTCTCTCATGGACTCTCTTTTTTGGAAGGCTCAGAATTTCTAGCTTATTCTTCATTTCCTAGCACTTGATCTTTGGATTTTGACTCCATCAACATTATGTTTTCTTCCAGAAAATGCTCATCACCAGAAATCTCATTATGATGGTGAAAGCTCTAGCTTTATTACTCAGTTTTTCATGTATACCTTCAGTTGCCTACACTTTTCTCTTTAGAGGGCAAAGCAGAATATTCCTCCCCAATTCTCCTTTATATAGCTCAGAATTTCCAGCCATCTCTGTTCCTTACCATCTGTTTTAACTCGACCAATTCCAGTTACTCTTTGGCAGCACCCCTGCTTTTTTCAGGATCCTTTCTTATATTGTCTTCCACCATTAGATAGTAGGGTTATTGAGAAGAGGGAATGTCTTTTTATTTTTGTCTTCAGTTCTTAGTACATTGCCTGCCACAGAGCAGGCATTTAATAAGTGTTTATTGCACTGTTGTATTTTTTTAAACCCTTACCTTCTGTTTTGGAGTCAATACTGTGTATTGGCTCCAAGGCAGAAGAGTGGTAAGGGCTAGGCAATGGGGGTCAAGTGACTTTCCCAGGGTCACACAGCTAGGAAGTGGCTGAGGCCGGATTTGAACCTAGGACCTCCCATCTCTAGGCCTGGTTCTCAATCCACTGAGCTACCCAGCAGCCCCCTGTTGTATTGTATTTAAGAAGCTAGTTGACAACTTGTCAGGAATACTGTAAAATGAGCCGATGTATTGTATAGGGCACTGAGTTAGAGAATCTCAAATACATCTTCCAGCTATTATGTTCTATGATTTATCAAAATACAGAATAATGATGATGATGATGACAGGCAGGGAAATCAATGTCAATTTCAATAGCCTGTAGAAACCACCTAACCTCTTTAGGCTATAGAATAGGATTTACTAGCAACTGTCATTTTACTTTATGTAATATCAAGATCAGAGTGATACCACTGGGACATTTTTTATTTTAGAGGATGTTGACACTTCTCTTTAATGAACCCTCACACTCTATATAGTAAACCTGAAGCTTATACCATGAAAATATCCAAGAGAATATAAATTCCACCTTCTACAAGAAACTTTTCTCCCTTAACTCTAAAATTTTCTCTCTGTTGATTCTCTTCAACGTGTCCTTTCTATATTATATTTGCACATGCTTGTATGCATGTTGTCTATCCCTTTAGACTAAACTTTTTAAGAGCAGAGCCTGCATTTTCCTTTCTTTGGATCTCCGCTGCTTAGCATAGTGCCTGGCACAAAGAAGAAAAACCTAATAATTTTTGGGGGGTTCTTTGACTATCCAGTATCTCACGTTTGCCCTTTTGTCATAACTCATGAATGTTTTACTTGAGGCAAATGGATTAATGGTTTCTACTTCTCACAAATTCACTATGCTAACTATTCTTACAGATATTGAGGGATTACATGGCACATGGTTTCCTGTATGAGCTATTTATTATTCTACTGAATAGTTCTCAAAATAATCTCCACAATTAATTAACATTAAGTGAGTAAGACCCTTGACATGGTGTTGAAACTGGACAATGTAAGAGAGATGATCTTTACTGTATGGGAGTTTTTAATTTAAACATATTTTTAAATATCAGTATGCCAATGACTATCTATTGTGGTAGAGGCATGGAGAGAGACAGAGAGAGGATTTGTAAGCCAAGATGCAAGAACCAAGGCTGGGGACCTGGCTGTCAATCAAGAAGAAGGTTCCAAATGGAATGTTCCCAAGAGTTGGCAGTTGAGACTGGCTGAGGACCCTAGTAGAGTGGGCTTGGTTTTTGGGGCTCTCTGACCAAGGGAGAAAACTCTGCTCTCTCTGAGATTAGACTGACCAACAGTTAGAGGAAAACCAAACTGAAGGAGAGACTTTTCTTGGCAGCTTTGTGAAGAAAGAAAAGAAGATTTTAACTGTTGTCCTCCATCTCTGGCTGTCTCTCTGTCACAGTTTGTGACGATACTGATTATTTCTATAACCCTCATGAATTCTTATATTTTAAGGAAACCCTCATCCCTCTTACCTCAATTTCCCATCCTTTTGTCACAATAAACCCCTTACTTGAAAAGTAAAAGTAAAGAGTATCTTTATAGTTCACTCAGGGGGGAGGGAAGAAGCCAAAGACTTCAAGAAGAACTGGGAGGTGAGGGAGGCAGGAAGGAGAGGGTTGGAGAAGGGAGGGAGTGAAAGGGAGGAGGAGGTTAGGAAATATACTGATCAATTAGTCATCAGTAGACATCAGTAAGCATTCCCCAGAGCAGTTCCCATTAGTAGCATCCCTGTACTAGCATCCCTCAGCATTTCTCATTCCTATCTCCATTACAAATAAGCAGTTTCAGGTTCCCTTAGAAGCTCTCTCTAGTCACAAGCCTGCCAGAGTAGTCATTTCAACAAAAGAAATAGTTTCCTCAGTTTACATTCTCTATTTCACTATTATATCACAGGGACACATGGGTAGTACCCATAAATGATTATTCATGCATTATTATAGTTGTTGGTATGGAAAACACAGTTTAGAAATATCTTCAGTGAATATAGATTGCCAACTTGACTCCAATTTTTAGTTTTAGAGAAGTGCCTAGGGACACTGAAGAGTTTAGTGACTTTCCCAGGATAATATGTCTACTTTGCATCAGATTCGTATCTTCAGTACTCTAATGCCAGCTCTACCCCTTTCTCTGTGCTGCCTATTTATGTGTATATAAATGTGTGAATAGTACCAATATTGACCAAACATACAATAAAAGCCATATGATAAAATTTGGGAAAATTTCCATTATTATCTCATTGATTTTATTTGACAAAGAAAATGTTTAATATGTTTGAAAGGTGTATTTAACATTTTATTCTAAGGCAAAAATTAAAAGGATTGATTTAAAAAAAAAACAATGAAAGAGTCTGAGTCAAGATGACAGCCTAGAAGGAGCAGCAGTTCAGACCTCTGAATACCATTCCTTACTGATCACAAACTGAATGCTCCTAGGGGACTGAAAATCAAACTTAACAACAAGACATAGCCAAGGAACCCTCCTGCTGGACTTAATTCAAAAGGTACAACCCCCAAAAAAGCCAGAATCTGAGAACACTCGGGTTTAAGGGGAATACAGAAGGAAGGTCCCAGAACCCATCCTCCCCCCCCACCCAGAAAAGTGAGACTCCAGTGGCAGTGGGAACTTCTTGGCTGGCAAAGGTACTGGTATGGAGGGTATATCTTGCAGGGTAGGCTGTGCCAAGTACAGAATGATCAACACAGATAGCAGGGAAGGAGCTAGAGAGGGATCATAGACCTGGCAACCTGGCCAGAGCTGTGGAGATCCTCCATAATTGCTCCAGCCTTCTAGGAGGTTTTGGACTCAGAGCACACACAGCCCAACTGAGCTGAACTTAATCCCATCAAAAGTAGCCAAAACTCAGGGAAGCCCAGGCTCCACACCCATCCTCATTGACTGCTGGACTTTGATTAAATCGAAAGCTTCCAGAGGACAGGGAAGTTCAAACTCCCAACAACCCTCTCCCAGAGACTACAAAAAGAGATCTTCAGTTAAAACTCCAAGAGGGGAGACTGACAGAAGTCCCCAAAACCAAAAAAAAATGAGAGGAGGAAGAGCACAGACAAATACGGGGAGTAAAGAAGGGGTGAATATGAGTAAACAACAGAAAAACGAAGAAAGAAACTACAATAGACAGTTTCTACTCAGCAAACGGAACAGAGGGGGAGAGATCAGGAAACAATAAATCAGAAATACCAGTGAATTGGATACAGGCTGTGGAAGAACTCAACACACAATTAAGAGAGGCTGAAGACAATTGAGAAAAAAACTTAAAATCTAAGATAAGACACCTGGAAACAGAAGCACTTGAACTAAAATGAGAAAATAGTGTCTTGAAAGCCAAAATCAACCAGCTGGAAAATGAGGCAAAGGAGATGAAAGATGAGGCAAAGGAGATAAAAGACTAGGTAAAGAGGATGAAAGACGATCTTCAAAGAAAATCAGACCAGAAGGAAAAGGATGACCAAAAAGCCAGGAATGAAATCCAGTCCTTAAGAACCAGAATACAACTGGAATTAAGTGACCTCACAAGGCAGCAGGACACTATAAACAAAACTAAAAGAATGAAAAAAAAATGAAGAAAATATGGAGCATCTCATTCACAAAACAGAAGCCCTTCGATTAGGGAATGGCTGAACAAATTGTGGTATATGTTGGTGATGGAATACTATTGTGCTCAAAGGAATAATAAAGTGGAAGAATTCCATGGAGACTAGAACAACCTCCAGGAAGTGATGCAGAGTGAAAGGAGCAGAATCAGGAAAACATTGTACACAGAGACTGATACATTGTGGTACAATCGAAGGTAATGGACTTCTCCATTAGTCTCAATGGAATGTCCCTGAACAATCTGCAGGGATCTAAAAAACACAATCCACAAGCAGTGGATAAACTGTGGGAGTAAAAACACCAATGAAAAGCAACTGTTTGACTACAGGGGTAGAGGGGATATGACTGAGGAGAGACTCTAAATGAACACTCTAATGCAAATACCAACAACATGGAAACATCTGTACTCAATATATATGCACCAAATGGCAGAGCATCCAAATTTTTAAAGGAGAAACTAGAGGAGCTCAAGGATGAAATAGATAGAAAAACTATATGAGTGGGAGATCGGAACCTTCCCCTATCCAAACTAGATAAATCAAACCAAAAAATAAATAAGAAGGAGGTAAAAGAAGTGAATGAAATCTTAGAAAAATTAGAGTTAGTAGACATGTGGAGAAAAATAAATAGGGACAGAAAGGAATATACCTTCTTTTCTGCAGCACATGGTACATTCACAAAAATTGACCATGTATTAGGGCATAAAAACATTGCAAACAAGGGCAAAAAAGCAGAAATAATGAATGCAACTTTCTCATATCACAATACAATGAAAATAATAATTAGTAAAGGAACATGGAGAGGTAAATCAAAAATTAATTGGAAATTAAATAATATGATTCTCCAAAACCAGTTAGTTAAAGAACAAATCATAGAAACAATTAATAACTTCATTGAAGAAAATGACAATGGTGAGACATCCTTTCAAAACCTATGAGATGCAGCCAAAGCAGTACCCAGTGGGAAATTTATATCCTTGAGTTCATATATAAACAAATTAAGAAGGGCAGAGGTCAATGAATTGGGCATGCAAATTAAAAAACTAGAAAGCGAACAAATTAAAAATCCTCAGATGAAGACTAAATTAGAGATCCAAAAACTCAAAGGAGAAATTAATAAAATTGAAAGTCAAAGAACTATTGATTTAATAAATAAGACTAGAAGCTGTTACTATGAAAAAACAAATAAAATAGACAAAGTACTTGTCAGTCTAATTAAAAAAAGGAAAGAAATAAACCAAATTGACAGTATCCAAGATGAAAAAGGAGACCTCACCTCTAATGAAGAGGAAATTAAGGCAATCATTAAAATCTACTATGCCCAATTATATGGCAACAAATATGGCAATCTAAGTGATATGGATGAATACTTATAAAATTATAAATTGCCTAGACTAAAAGAGGAAGAAATACATTACCTTAACAACCCCATTTCAGAAAAAGAAATTGAACAAGCCATCAAAGAACTCCCTAAGAAAAAATCCCCAGGGCCAGATGGATTCACAAATGAATTCTATCAAACATTCAAAGAACAACTAATCCCAATATTAAACAAACTATTTGACAGAATAGGCCAAGAAGGAGTTCTACCAAATTCATTCTACAACACAAAAATGGTACTGATTCCAAAGCCAGGCAGGTCAAAAACACAGAAAGAAAACCATAGAACAATCTCCCTAATGAATATAGATGCAAAAATCTTAAATAGGATACTAGTAAAAAGACTCCAGCAAGTCATCACAAGGGTTATCCACTATGACCAGGCAGGATTCATACCAGGAATGCAAGGATGGTTCAATATTAGGAAAACCATCCACACAATTAACCATATTAACAAGCAAACTAACAAAATTCACGTGATTATATCAATAGATGCAGAAAAAGCCTTTGATAAAATACAACACCCATTCCTATTGAAAACACTAGAAAATATAGGAATAGAAGGGCCTTTCCTAAAAATAATAAACAGTATATATCTAAAACCATCAGCAAACATCATCTGCAATGGGGATAAACTAGAAGCCTTTCCAATAAGATCAGGAGTAAAACAAGGATGCCCATTATCACCTCTATTATTTAATATTGTACTAGAAACACTAGCAGTAGCAATTAGAGAAGAAAAAGAAATTGAAGGTATTAAAATTGGCAATGAGGAGACCAAGCTATCATTCTTTGCAGATAATATGATGGTTTACTTAAGGAATCCTAGAGAATCAACCAAAAAGTTACTCGAAATAATCAACAACTTTAGCAAAGTTGCAGGATACAAAATAAACCCGCATAAGCCATCAGCATTTATATATATATATATATATATATATATATATATATATATATATAAATCCTCAGGTGAAGACTAAATTAGAGATCCTAAAAATCAAAGAAGAAATTAATAAAATTTAAAGTCAAAGAACTAATGATTTAATAAATAAGACTAGTAGGTGGTACTGTGATAAAACAAATAAAATTGACAAAGTACTAGTCAGTCTAATTAAAAAAAGGAAAGAAAAAGCCAAATTGATAGTATCCAAGATGAAAAGGGAGACCTCACCTCTAATGAAGAGGAAATCAAGGCAATCATTAAAAACTACTATGCACCCATTGAAGTACCAAAAAACTATTTTACTGAATTAGAGAAAACCATAACAAAGTTCATTTGGAAGAATAAAGGATCAAGGATATCCAGGGAAATAATGAAAAAAAAATACAAAGGAAGGTGGCTTTGCAGTCCCAGATTTCAAACTATATTACCAAGCAGTGTTCATCAAAACAATTTGGTATTGGCTAAGAGACAGAAAGGAGGATCAGTGGAATAGACTTGGAGTAAATGACCTCAGTAAGACAGTCTTTGACAAACCCAAAGACCCCAGCCTTGGGGACAAAAATCTAGTATTTGATAAAAACTGCTGGGAAAATTGGAGGACAGTGTGGGAAAGATTAGGTTTGGATCATCACTTCACACCCTACACCAAGATAAACTCAGAATGGACGAATGACTTGAATATAAAGAAGGAAACTATAAGTAAATTAGTTGAACACAGAATAGTATACATGTCAGAACTTTGGGAAAGGAAAGATTTTAAAACCAAGCAAGACTTAGAAAGAGTCACAAAATGCAAAATAAATAATTTTGACTACATCAAATTAAAAAGTTTTTGTACAAACAAAACCAATGTAACTAAAATCAAAAGGGAAGCAACAAACTGGGAAACAATCTTCATAACAAAAACCTCTGACTAAGGTCTAATTACTCAAATATATAAAGAGCTAAACCAGTTGTACAAAAAATCAAGCCATTCTCCAATTGAAAAATGGGCAAGGGACATGAATAGGAAATTTTCAGTTAGAGAAATCAAGAGTATTAATAAGCACATGAAAAAGTGTTCTAGATCTCTTATAATCAGAGATATGGAAATCAAAACAACTTCAGGTATCACCTCACACCTAGTAGATTGTCTAACATGACAGCAAAGGAAAGTAATGAATGCTGGAGTGGATGTGGCAAAGTAGGGACATTAATGCATTGCTGGTGGAGTTGTGAATTCATCCAACCATTCTGGAGGGCAATTAGGAACTATGCCCAAAGGGCAATAAAAGACTGTCTGCCCTTTGATCCCGCCATAGCACTGCTGGGTTTGTACCCCAAAGAGATAATTAGGAAAAAGACTTGTACAAGAATATTCATAGCTGCGCTCTTTGTGGCATCAAAAAATTGGAAAATGAGGGTCTGCCCTTCAATTGTAGAATGGCTGAACAAATTGTGGTATATGTTGGTGATGGAATACTATTGTTCTCAACAGAATAGTAAAGTGGAGGAATTCCATGGAGACTGGAACAACCTCCAGGAAGTGATGCATAGTGAAAGGAGCAGAACCAGGAGAACATTGTACACAGAGACTGATACACTGTGGCACAATCAAATGTAATGGACTTCTCCATTAGTGGCAATGCAATGACCCTGAACAACTCAGAGGAACCTATGAGAAAAACCACTATCCACATCCAGAGGAAACACTGTGGGAGTAAAAATAATAAATAAAAACAATTGCTTGAATTCATGGGTTGAAGGCATATTGTTGGGGATGTAGACTCTATATGAATATCCTTGTGTAAACAACAGCATGGAAATAGGTTCTCATCCAGGACACATGTAATACCCAATGAAATTGCATGTTGGCTGTGGCACAAGTGGGTGGAAGGGAAGGAGGGAAATAATGTGATTATTGTAACCAGGGAATAATGTTCTAAATTGTCTAAATAAACTTATTAAAATGGGAAAAAATTGAAAAAACAATGAAGGAAATATTTTTAAAAATTCATTATTGAAACATTTTAAAAATTCAATAAAAATGACTTTCTAATTTTTACAAAGCGCCCTCCTTGAAGGAATATAAAATCAGTTCAACATGTGATGTAACAGCACAATTTACTAAAATTTTCTCATTCTGATCTAAACATGTCAATCTCATCTTTGCTCAAAATCTGAGGTGGAACAACTGATTTGAAAATTTGGGGATTCAGATAATATAAGTAAAATTGGCATGTGAAAAAAGCACCAGATTTAGAGTCCTGGGATATGTAATGAATTAATAATGATGACCATTATGAGTGTTCCTGTTCAATTTAATGTAGAATGTAAGCACCTTGATGGGAGGAAATCATTCTACCTTTTTTTCCTCAAAAGCACTGTCTTGCATATAATAGTCATTTAAAGTAAGATATTAAATTAAATTGAGTCATGATTTAGTAACTGTATGATTTGGGGGCAAATTATCTGTGTCTATTCCCTTATCTGTAAAATGAGGAGTTTGGATTAACTTTAAGTGTCTTCTGACTTGATTTTATTCTATTGGACCTTTTATTAAGGAAGAGGTTGGGCTGAGAGATGGGGAAGACTGTTCATTCTCCCATTCCTTTTCCATTTTGACTCTTTATAATTGTGAAAATTTTATTTTTTTAAAAAAACCTTATCTTGGACTTCCGGTTAAGATGGCGGCTTACAGAAAGCTAAAGCTCAGATCTCCGGAAAACCCTTCCCGACCGATCTCAAACTATAAGCTCCTAAGGCACCGAAATTCAAAACGATCAACAGCACAGACCCTGGGAACCCTCTTCCTGGACCTGGACCCAGTTCAAAAGGTACGGCTCCCCTCAAAAGCCAGAACCCGAGATCACTCGGACCTCAGGGGTAGGAGCGCAGAGTCCAAGGCTCCCGGAAGCCGCAACCTGGCCAGGCTCAGAGAGCAGAACCCTCAGGGCCTTCTACCCGAGTCCCAGTGAAAGTTACTGCCTGGGGCTTCCACTGCAGAGCTGGTCTAAACAACAGCAACCCTCAGGGCGGGCAAGACAGCCTCACGGGCTGGATCCTGCTATCCAAGTCTCAGTGAAAGTCCTTGCCCTCGGAGCTTGGGAAAGCTGCAGCCCATCCCCCCCCCCCCCCCCCCCCGCAGGCCGACGAAACAGCCTCACGGCCAGCGATTCTGAAGGCAACTTCCGGAAAGCGAGCCGGGGGGAGAGTGTGGCCTCGTGGTCCGACCCTTCCATTCCAGTTCCAGTGAGGCATATTCAGTTTAACCCAGGGAAAGCTCATAGAACCATCTGCCCAGGACTAAAGCCTCTGATCACCAGACAGAGATAAGAAAAGCTAATCCTCCACATTCAGAGATGACAAACTCCACAGAAGCACAGAAGCCCCAAAATACCAAGAAAAATAAGAAGAAAGGGGTGACTTTGGACACATTCTATGGAGCCAAAATACAAAATACAGAGCAGATAGAAGAAGATATACAAGAAAATTCTCCAAAATCTTCCAAAGGAAATAGAAACTCTCCACAAACCCATGAAGAATTTGAATCAGAAATGACCAAAAAGATGGAAGCCCTCTGGGAGGAAAAGTGGGAAATAATGCAAAAGAAATTCATGCATCTACAAAACCAGTTTGACCAAACTGTAAAAGAAAACCAGGCTTTAAAGCAAGAACTAATAAAGCAAAGCCAAAACACCAAGAAATTAGAAGAGAACATAAAATATCTCACCGACAAGGTGATAGATCTGGAAAATAGAGGGAGAAGAGAGAATTTAAGAATAATTGGACTCCCAGAAAAGCCAGAAATAAACACCAAACTGGACATGGTGATACAAGATATAATCAAAGAAAATTGCCCAGAGATTCTAGAACAAGGGGGCAATACAGCCACTGACAGAGCTCACAGAACACCTTCTACACTAAACCCCCAAAAGACAACTCCCAGGAATGTAATTGCCAAATTCCAAAGCTATCAAACAAAAGAAAAAATCCTACAGGAAGCCAGAAAAAGACAATTTAGATATAAAGGAATACCAATCAGGGTCACACAAGACCTTGCAAGTTCTACTCTGAATGATCGTAAGGCATGGAACATGATCTTCAGAAAGGCAAGAGAGCTGGGTCTCCAACCAAGAATCAGCTACCCAGCAAAACTGACTATATACTTCCAAGGGAAAGTATGGGCATTCAACAAAATAGAAGACTTCCAACTTTTTGCAAAGAAAAGACCAGAGCTCTGTGGAAAGTTTGATACCGAAAATCAAAGAGCAAGGAATACCTGAAAAGGTAAATATTAAGGAAAGGGGAAAAATGTTATCTTCTTCTTTTACTCAAACTCTCTTCTATAAGGACTACATTTATATCAATCTATGTATACTAACATATGGGGAAAATGTAATGTATAAATAGGGGGTAAAGAAAGACCAAATAGAATAATGGTTCTCACACAAAGATTCACATGGGAAGGGGAGGGGAAGAAAACTCCTATAAGAAGGAGAGGAAGAGAGGGGGGGGGCGGTTTACTTAAACCTCAATCTCAGGGAAATCAACTCTGAGAGGGAAAAACATCCAGATCCATTGGGATCTTGAATTCTATCTTACCTAACAAGGGTAAGGAGAAGGGAAAACCAAGGGGGGGAAGGGGAGAGGGAGAACAAAAAGGGAGGGAAAGAGAGGGGGGAGGGGGAGGGAAGAAAAAGGGCGGGACTAAAAAGGGAAACATCAAGGGAGGGGACAAGGGGCACTGATTCAAAGTAAATCACTGGACTAAAAGGTAGAGCCGAAGAAGAAAAGGTTAGAATTAGGGAAGGATATCAAAATGCCAGGGAGTCCACAAATGACAATCATAACTTTGAACGTGAATGGGATGAACTCACCCATAAAACGTAGACGAATAGCAGAATGGATTAGAATCCAAAACCCTACCATATGTTGTCTTCAAGAAACACACATGAGGCGGGTTGACACCCACAAGGTCAGAATTAAAGGATGGAGTAAGACCTTCTGGGCCTCAACTGATAGAAAGAAGGCAGGAGTGGTAATCATGATATCTGATAAAGCCAATGCAAAAATAGACCTGATCAAAAGGGATAGGGAAGGTAATTATATTTTGTTAAAAGGGACTCTAGACAACGAGGAAATATCATTAATCAACATGTATGCACCAAATAATATAGCACCCAAATTTCTAATGGAGAAACTAGGCGAATTGAAGGAAGAAATAGACAATAAAACCATACTAGTGGGAGACTTAAACCAACCATTATCAAATTTAGATAAATCAAATCAAAAAATAAATAAGAAAGAGGTAAAAGAAGTGAATGAAATCTTAGAAAAATTAGAATTAATAGACATATGGAGAAAAATAAATAGGGATAAAAAGGAATACACCTTCTTCTCAGCACCACATGGCACATTCACAAAAATTGACCATACATTAGGTCACAGAAACATAGCACACAAATGCAAAAAAGCAGAAATAATGAATGCAGCCTTCTCAGATCACAAGGCAATAAAAATAATGATTAGTAATGGTACATGGAAAACCAAATCTAAAACCAATTGGAAATTAAACAATATGATACTCCAAAACCGTTTAGTTAAAGAAGAAATCATAGAAACAATTAATAATTTCATCAAGGAAAATGACAATGGCGAAACATCCTTTCAAACCTTTTGGGATACAGCCAAAGCGGTAATCAGAGGCAAATTCATATCCCTGAAAGCTTATATTAACAAACAAGGGAGAGCAGAGATCAATCAATTGGAAATACAATTGAAAAAACTCGAAAGCGATCAAATTAAAAACCCCCAGCAGAAAACCAAATTAGAAATCCTAAAAATTAAGGGAGAAATTAATAAAATCGAAAGTGATAGAACTATTGATTTAATAAATAAGACAAGAAGCTGGTACTTTGAAAAAACAAACAAAATAGACAAAGTACTGGTCAATCTAATTAAAAAAAGGAAGGAAGAAAAGCAAATTCACAGCATTAAAGATGAAAAGGGGGACAGCACCTCCAATGAGGAGGAAATTAAGGCAATCATTAGAAATTACTTTGCCCGATTATATGGCAACAAATACACCAATTTAGGAGAAATGGATGAATATATACAAAAATACAAACTGCCTAGACTAACAGAAGAGGAAATAGAATTCTTAAATAATCCCATATCAGAAATTGAAATCCATCAAGCCATCAAAGAACTTCCTAAGAAAAAATCCCCAGGGCCTGATGGATTCACCTGTGAATTCTATCAAACATTCAGAGAACAGTTAACCCCAATACTATACAAACTATTTGACATAATAAGCAAAGAGGGAGTTCTACCAAACTCCTTTTACGACACAAACATGGTACTGATTCCAAAACCAGGCAGGTCAAAAACAGAGAAAGAAAACTATAGGCCAATCTCCCTAATGAATATAGATGCAAAAATCTTAAATAGGATACTAGCAAAAAGACTCCAGCAAGTGATCAGAAGGATCATTCACCATGATCAAGTAGGATTCATACCAGGGATGCAGGGCTGGTTCAACATTAGGAAAACCATCCACATAATTGACCACATCAACAAGCAAACTAGCAAGAACCACATGATTATCTCAATAGATGCAGAAAAAGCCTTTGATAAAATACAACACCCATTCCTATTAAAAACACTAGAAAGCATAGGAATAGAAGGGTCATTCCTAAAAATAATAAACAGTATATATCTAAAACCAACAGCTAATATCATCTGCAATGGGGATAAACTAGATGCATTCCCAATAAGATCAGGAGTGAAACAAGGATGCCCATTATCACCCCTACTATTTGACATTGTACTAGAAACACTAGCAGTAGCAATTAGAGAAGATAAAGAAATTGAAGGCATCAAAATAGGCAAGGAGGAGACCAAGTTATCACTCTTTGCGGATGACATGATGGTCTACTTAAAGAATCCTAGAGATTCAACCAAAAAGCTAATTGAAATAATCAACAACTTTAGCAAAGTTGCAGGATACAAAATAAACCCACATAAATCATCAGCTTTTCTATATATCTCCAACACAGCTCAGCAGCAAGAACTAGAAAGAGAAATCCCATTCAAAATCACCTTAGACAAAATAAAATACCTAGGAATCTATCTCCTAAGACAAACACAGGAACTATATGAACACAACTACAAAACACTCGCCACACAACTAAAACTAGACCTGAACAAATGGAAAAACATTAACTGCTCATGGATAGGATGAGCCAATATAATAAAAATGACCATCCTACCCAAACTTATTTATCTATTTAGTGCCATACCCATTGAACTACCAAAATACTTCTTCACTGATTTAGAAAAAACCATAACAAAGTTCATTTGGAAGAACAAAAGATCAAGGATATCCAGGGAAATAATGAAAAAAAACACATACGATTGGGGCCTTGCAGTCCCTGACCTAAAACTATATTACAAAGCAGCAGTCATCAAAACAATTTGGTACTGGCTAAGAAACAGAAAGGAAGATCAGTGGAATAGACTGGGGGAAAGCGACCTCAGCAAGACAGTATACGATAAACCCAAAGATCCCAGCTTTTGGGACAAAAATCCATTATTCGATAAAAACTGCTGGGAAAATTGGAAGACAGTGTGGGAGAGACTAGGAATAGATCAACACCTCACACCCTACACCAAGATAAATTCAAAATGGGTGAGTGACTTAAACATAAAGAAGGAAACCATAAGTAAATTGGGTAAACACAGAATAGTATACATGTCAGACCTTTGGGAGGGGAAAGGCTTTAAAACCAAGCAAGATATAGAAAGAATCACAAAATGTAAAATAAATAATTTTGACTACATCAAACTAAAAAGCTTTTGTACAAACAAAACCAATATAACTAAAATCAGAAGGGAAACAACAAATTGGGAAAAAATCTTCATAGAAACCTCTGACAAAGGTTTAATTACTCATATTTATAATGAGCTAAATCAATTGTACAAAAAATCAAGCCATTCTCCAATTGATAAATGGGCAAGGGACATGGATAGGCAGTTCTCAGATAAAGAAATCAAAACTATTAACAAGCACATGAAGAAGTGTTCTACATCTCTTATAATCAGAGAGATGCAAATCAAAACAACTCTGAGGTATCACCTCACACCTAGCAGATTGGCTAACATTACAGCAAAGGAAAGTAATGAATGCTGGAGGGGATGTGGCAAAGTAGGGACATTAATTCATTGCTGGTGGAGCTGTGAAATGATCCAACCATTCTGGAGGGCAATTTGGAACTATGCCCAAAGAGCAACAAAAGAATATCTACCCTTTGACCCAGCCATAGCACTGCTGGGTCTGTACCCCAAAGAGATAATGGACACAAAGACTTGTACAAAAATATTCATAGCTGCGCTCTTTGTGGTGGCCCAAAACTGGAAAACGAGGGGATGCCCATCAATTGGGGAATGGCTGAACAAACTGTGGTATATGTTGGTGATGGAGTACTATTGTGCTAAAAGGAATAATAAAGTGGAGAAGTTCCATGGAGACTGGAACAACCTCCAGGAAGTGATGCAGAGCGAGAGGAGCAGAACCAGGAGAACATTGTACACAGAGACTGACACACTGTGGTACAATCAAATGTAATGGACTTCTCCATTAGTGGCGGTGTAATGTCCCTGAACAACTTGCAGGGATCCAGGAGAAAAAAACACCATTCATAAGCAAAGGATAAACTATGGGAGTGGAAACACCGAGGAAAAGCAACTCCCTGAATACAGAGGTTGAGGGGACATGACAGAGGACAGACTCTAAATGAACACTCTAGTGCAAATACTATCAACAAAGCAATGGGTTCAAATCAAGAAAACATCTAATGCCCAGTGGACTTACGTGTCGGCTATGGGGGTTGGGGGGGAGGAAAAGAAAATGATCTTTAACGAATAATGCTTGGAAATGATCAAATAAAATATATTTAAAAAAAAAAACCCTTATCTTCCATCTTAAAACCAATACTATGTATTTGGTTCTAAGGCAGAAGAGCAGTAAGGGCTAGGCAATTGGGTTTAAGTGACTTGCCCAAGGTCACACAGCTGCGGAGTACCTGAGGCCAAATTTGAACTTAGGATCCCCCTTCTCCAGGGCTCTCAATCCACTGAGCAATCCAGCTGCCCCCAATCTTGGAAAATTTCAACCCAAATTCTCTGAAGTCTCAGAGTGTTGGATAAGGACAGGTTTAACATTGTTTGTTGTTGGGGAAATATCACACAAAAAAATATCTTGTGATAATTGCTTATTCCTCTGAGATTCTTTAAATGGTTCTCTCAGAGGGAATTATACAAGAAAAGAGAGAAGATTCATTTATCAAGATCATATAAATAACGCATTGCGAAAGGAATTTTTGTTCTGGTTGATAAAGATAATCAAATGCAAAATGGTGTAGCAGTGCCTTAAGTAAATCCACTATGGAGAGCCTCTTCTTGTCCTCTTCCCTTTCAGGTAAGGAGACTACCTCTCAGATTATTCCTTAATTCTTTTGGTAAATCTTTCACTGGAAAAACAATCATCACTAAGCAGCTGACTAATGATTTGTTGTTCCCAAACCATTCATGAAATTAGGTTGTGAATGTTCTTTTAACTCTCCAGTAGCCACAGACAACAGTCTTAAATTTGATTTGAGAATCAGAAATATCTACTAAGGAAAAATATTTCTATACAGTTTATTTTTCCCATCAAAGGATTTCTACATATATTAAAAATAAAGATCCTAAATAAGGGAAGGAGTTGGCTTATAATTAAGATTTCATTCTCAAGTTAAATGGCATTTTCAAATCCTTACATTTTATTTCCATTTAGAGTCTTTTAGGACCATAGGATTTGTTTGAATGGATTTGTGTTTGTAAGCCTGATAATAAAAGCTATATAGTGACCATACTATTGCATGCCTGTGATGCAATATTATTTTTAAAATACCTTTTCCTCCCTCTTCTTACTGCTCTAATAAAGAAAATAAATAAAATTAGTTAAGCAGTTCCAGATTTAGCTCAGTAGGAGCAACTAATTGGGATTTGAGTAAAGTCTAAATACACATACAGTTTGAATACATTAAGATAAAAATATTCTTCAGTCAGATTTTTTAAATTTTTGGAGAGGAATAGAAAAGAGAAGAAATGTTGTACATGGTAAGATTTGGTAACCTTCCATGTTCTAGTTGATCACTTTGGCATAATGTATAAACCTGATTCAATGACCAGTCAATGTAGATTAAAACCATTCATTAGATTACTAGGCTACCTATCCATTACCAAAATATAAGATAAGAAATATTGAATATTGGATCAGAATTTAGATGTTATCTATTCTAATCCTCTGATTTCAAAGATGAGGAAACTGAGCTCCAGAAAAAGAGACTTCTCTCAAAATCATACAACCAATCAATATCATAGTCCTGACTGTTTTTTTTTTCTTGTTATTTTTTAGACTTTCTAGACTTCTTGGCACTAAGTTCACTGGTTCCACATATAAACAAGTAAACTAAAAGTATAAATTCTGAGAAAGAGACAAATCATAAAAATGCTTCTTCTCAAATTTTTGAGAGAGGAAAACAATATCCCAGATCATCTTGTTTCCTTAAGTCCACAGCTTGTGAAATAACTGGTCCTAAGCCATAACATAAACTATTAGTCCATTCCCAAATCTGTTCTTTGGAAGCAAGATGGCCCCAATCTGTGCTTTTCAGTTTAAACACTTTTTTTTTTAATCTTAAATTTTTTCTCTCAAAAACGCAATCCCACAATACATTAAAGCACTACTTTCTAAAGAAATTAATAAAGTACTTTAAATTTCTTTCTCGGTTATGCTTTACTGTAAAATTGATTGCTAATTAATTGGGTACCATTAATTCAAAGGAAAAATTCTTTGTAAGACTAAATTATACAATGGAATGCACTAAAGAAAAAATCATCAAAAGTGATACCCAGATGCTCATGAAAAATCATTTCAAATTACTTTATACTTCATCATAGAATGGAGAAATAGAAGCAACCAAAGTTATTATGGTCATTGCCTTTATGTAGTGGTCATTTGCATCCCCAAAAGGTCAGAACAAATTTCTCTGTATTTTTTAATTTTCTAATTAAAATGTGATATTTCTAAATTGACTAAGTCACTTTGATATGTGTATTTCAGACTTTACTAGTAAATTCTTTAGCATATTTCTAATTGAGGAAGATTAGCCATTTTTAATTCTAATTTCCTGTCAACAATAAAAAAAAAAGAGGTCTCCCATTCTTTAGTTAATATTCAGGAGGGGAAAGGAAGCTCCAAGGAATTAGCTGTTTCCATGAGAATGCACCACTGAGTTAATCTTCTTGATTACTTAGGTCTTGATTACTTTCTCATCCCAGAAGGGTTTACATATGGGCCAGCCAGCATATGGATGAGAATTGCAAATTTTTCTGTATGAGCTCAGTATTTGTCACTCATGGTGATGCCAGATTTCATCAGATAAATTGGAGTCTCTGGTCCAGGTTCTCAGCCCAAAGGTTTTTCCTCTAGATTCCCATTTTGAAATTTATTTCAAGCTCAATTCTATATATGCCTGGTACCATTTTAATATTCTTCCCAGTTTTAATCAAACAAGTAGCTTTTAAATTCCAGTTGTGTGCTTGGCACTGGGCTGGTGGCTTCAAAAGATACAGAGAAGTCAAATTTGATTCTTGCCCTTGACTCACGACAATAGCCTAAGAGAAAAAAATAATACATATAAAGAAATGGGAAAATATAAGACAAAATAGTATTAGTGTCCATTCTCTACCCCTTTCCCCTTCCAATAAGTACATCCTTCACATAGGAGCAATAATTGATATTCCTAAAATATGTATCTGACCATGTCACCCCCATGCTTAAAAATTTTCAAAGTCTCTCTCAGCCTGGAATGTAAAGCCCTAATAAATTATGATCACCCCTGCCTTTATTCACTTCTCATTCTCAGCTCCAATCAAATTGGTTTATTAGCTATTCTCCATAGTCAACATCTCATTACTTCCCTCTAATAACTTTGCATAAATGGTTTCCCAGGCCTGGAATCAATTCTCTTCTCACCTCTCCACATAGAATCCCTCACTTCTCTCAAATACATGTTTAGATGCTGCCTTTTATACGAGGTATTTCCTGATCACTTGTCATAAATTACTTGCCCCTTTTTCATTGATTCACTTTATATAAACATTAAATAGATTTACTTGTATACATTTTGTGTCCTCCCTCATCCATGATTTATAAGTTTGGAATCCTGAAACTTGTTTTAGTCTTAATATTTTCATAATTTTATTTCAGTGTAATTAGTTTCCTTTGTCATCCTATTTCTATATTCAAAAACATTGTTCTGAGAAATGGTACATAGGGGTCACCAGGTAACACAATGGATAGAGTTTCAGGTCTAGAGTTGGAAAGATCCAAATCTTGCCTTAGACACTTCATAGTTGTGTTACCCTGGACAATCACTTACTGATTGCCTAGCCCTTGATGTTCTTCTGTCTTGGAACTGGTACTAAGGCAGAAGGCAAGGGTTAAAGAAAGCAGAGAATAAAATAATGCATGGGCTTCTCTAGTCTACAGAAAGGGCCCATGACTCAAAGAAAGGTAAGCATGCTTACTCTAGTAGTACATAAACTTTTTATGGACAAAGACTTTTTTTTCTGTAATCCCAGCAGTTAGCACAATCTGTTGGGAAATATTAGCACTTGTAGATCAAATTGAACTGACTATTAATTAGGGCTTGGAACTGTTATTTCATTGGTATGGGGAACTCCCAAGTGACGAAATTACCTCTACAAATACAGATGAGTACCTTCTTTATATTTTCTACTCTAAGAAGAATTACCTAAAGCACTAAGTTAAGTGACTTCCCCAGGGTCACACAAGTAGAGATGTTAAGGGCAACACTTGAATACAAGTCTTCCTCATCCCAAGGTCAACTCACTGATTCATTGGGCCATATTGGCCTTCTAAAATGTATAATAAATATACAGTGTCCCCAAAGTCTTAGTATAGTTTTAAACATTAAATATCTTAAAGCTATATTAAGATTTTGGGGATACCTTGCATACTATGAATTCTGCAGATATTCATGAGGATAGGATATCAAGAATAGTCAGGACTGGGGTATTCAGAGAATGCTTCAAGGAGCTTCCATAGCTCATATTCATGTTGACCTATAAAGTTTACAAACCAGTATGAAAGAGACCAGAGAGGGAAAGGTGCGGAAGAAGGGGGATAGTCTTTAGCCAAACAGTTTAGGCAGACAGAAAAGGTGGAAAAGTGGGGTTTTGTGAACTTGGTCCTGGTAGAGAGCTGAAATGAACAAAATAAGCTATTTCTTCCAGTGGAATCTTACAGGATAGTCTTGGAATTTAACTCTGAGTCAGAGGAACAGGAGAATGATCCTAGGGTAGATCCTAGAGGCAGGCTGTCATTTCAGAATGAAGAATGGGAAAAGCCATGGTTTTCAAGACAGGTCAATATTCAAATCCCACTTCTGATGTTTATTGTATGTGTGACCTTAGGAAAATCATTTAACCCTAACCCTAATCCTCATATTCTCCATCTTGAGGCCTGGATGAACTTATTCTCTCTCCAATGTTTCCCTCATATAAATGCAATAAAACTTAGGACATCACTCTTTCTCTAGAAATTGGTTTTCTGACCACATAACTGATGCAGTGGGGGCAGTATGGATATCTTCATTGATCTAAGCTCCTTTTTGTTTGTTTATTTTTTTAAAAAAAAGGAAAATCATGACTTCTTCTGCATAAAGTCTTTCTTGAAGCCCCCAAATACTAGTGCTCTCTCTCCAAAACTTGGTTATTGTTCATGAGGTTTTCTTGGCAAAGACAATGGAATGGTTTTCCATTTTCTTCTCCAATGGTTTAAGGCAACCAGAAGTCACACCTGCCCATGGTCACACCATAAGCCTCTGAGTCTAGATTTTAACTCAGATCTTTCTGACTCCAGGTCTAGCATTCTATTCACTGAGCCATCTTACTCCCTCCCAAACTCCTTCTATATTTATATTTTTTATTTATTTTATATTTATGATATATATTTTTATTTTTCTCTTTCTCTCTCCCATTAGAATGTAAGTTCCTTGGGTGAGTAGGGGCAATTTTGCATTTCTTTTCATTTTGTTATTTTATTCTTTACCTTTAACATCTATCATGAAGTCTGACACATAGTGCATCTTATAAAACACATATAAGTAACAGAATAAATACAGATTTACTTATTGACTTAGTAGGATAGAAAGGAAAATGGATAAGAGAGAAAGGTGGCTAGTCTTAACCAAGAGTTTTGTTATTTATCCCCAGATAGTCCTGAAACTTTGGAATTGAATGGACCAGCAAAGAACATTGACTCTGAAAATGGACAAAAACACACAGTGGTCTTCTGTCAGCATCTCCTCATCACAGCCCTTCAATCGCAGAGATCTCCTTGTGAGACTATTTTCATATTGAACAGAAGCATTTTATTTGGACATTCCAAATCCTTCTCTCCCTCCTGGGAACACTGGCCAATCTCTCAATTCTGGAATCCACTTGGTTCTTCCCCAACCTCCTTACACTCAAGAACTTATTCAAGTAAACTGAGCTGTGTAGTCCTGTGTGACCTAATCACAAGCTATACCCACTTTTTCATCATATTGTTTTAGGACAGTCCTGGTTTGGTGAACATGGGATTTTGTTTGGGCTAGTACTACCTCATCCTCATACATGGGGGCCGACAATTCTACCATATTTCCATCATGTTAGTTGAAATATACTTTATGATCTCTTACCTTCTGCATAATTCCAGGATGGTAATGAATGAACTGATGCTCAAAGCCCTAGGGATTACATGTGTATGTGCAATAGCACTTGAGCATATCCTCCTTTTCTTGGGATTTAGGGACTCCTGTCACCTGGTCAATTCTTTAAGCTTCATATGTATAGTTTCTTCCCTGGAAATCAGTCTCTGTTTTGATTCTCTCTTCCCCAAGTTCTACTGCCTTTACCACCATGGCCTCTCATCTAGTGGTCTCTGTTCCTCTAATAGCCTTTTCCTAAACCCACATATCAAGAGTCTCGTGGTACCCTTCCAAGAGGTGTACAGGATATTAAGGGAAGACTAATACCTTTGATGTGAGGACTTGCTGAGCAGTTTTTCCATGGCCGCTTTCCTCCTTTGATGCCCATCTGCCACCAAGATCTCACTTGTGGTTCTAAGAAGCTGTAGCATGTGCAGTAACCATACCCTGGTAAAATTATCTTAGCAGGTAAGCTAAACCAGATTCTCTCCCAAATGTTCATGCGGGTTATTTGTACCCACCCTGCTGTAGAACCTTGCAAGCTTATATCAATCTGATTGGCCACAGATAGACACATTGTATTTTGAATCCAAAACAATGATATCATTTTGTTCATCTTTCAGTATGAAGGAAATAACCCTTTCAGACAAGGTCTCCATAAAGTAGCCACCCATGGTTTTACATTAGGCATATTCTATGTGACTGGCATTACACTAGTCTCCTCTTTGTCACAGGTAAACTGGCATCAGAAACCCATTGCACCAGATGAAGTTGAATACCTTGCAGATCTATTATTTTTTTATCTTGTCTACTTTATCACACTAGTGATTTTCAACCCTCTCATTTATGGCTTTAAAAAATAAGAACGTGAGAAGAGAACTGATGAAGTTGTTCCAGGGATATTGAAGGTATTGGAAGTTTTGTTTCCCAGAATATTAAAACTCCAAGCTCATCTTCCCTTGGTTTTAAAGCATGGCAGGGTTGAGGTAGGAGAGGGTGGAGCAAACATTCATGCTAATGTAATCCAAGGAAGTCTAGTAATGTCATCGAATATCATAGATTTTTTTTCTTTTGAAATATCCTTTGTTGTTGTACATTGGTAATACTTTCCAGCAAATCTATAAGTCTTTTGTAATCTCTAGCTCATTAGTAAGAAACTGAGAGTCACGATGGATTGGGTAATTTGCTTATTATTCAACAACAATAATAATAACCCTTCTGTTGATTATTCACATATTCGCCTATCTTCAGAACTATCACAGATTCTTGGTTAGGAAGAAAGGAGAAAATCCAGGAAGTAGGTGATTTTTTTCTATCTATGCTAATCTCAAGAAGACCTGTTTTAGATGGAATTTTATATACATGGGCACCATTCTTTAATAAGAGCAGACAAGGATCTCTCAGAACTTGAACTCCAAAGACATGAGTCTAGAAAGTAACTTCCCTTGATATAGAGGACATACATGTCAATCATCATCACCAGTATCTACAAATAAACTAAGGGAAAGTTGAGTTGACTTTTTTCACTCCTTGAAATAGTTTCCCACTGCAAGGATTTGAGGGAGGATTTGGTTATCTTACCTTCAGATGGAGTACTTTCAGTCACTACCCTCTAGTTCAAGGAATAGGTCTATGCATGTTTTTTATGGGAAAACACTGAAGCTTTCCCTTTTGCCTTTCTTACTGTTTAAAAAAAAGATATAAAAAAGGAAGGGATGTAGTCTAGAGGGGAGGCTTGTACCCCAAGGTATGGAGAGGGGGAAGGAGAAGAGAAACCCCCTTTCCATAAAGCAGGGTTCAAGGGATACAGCAGATATAACGGGCTGGCTCAGAGAGAGGAAAAGGGGTTTTGAAGATTTTCCCCCTTCTGCCTTCCTTCCTTAACTAAAGCTGCTCTCCCCAATTCACTCGTGTCCCTCTTGTCTCCCCTCCACTACTTGAGACCAAAAGGTCTCCCCTCGATCCATTTACTCACACTCAGCTTGGGGAACAGATAACTTTAATGTTAACTCAATCAGGTAATACAAACAGAATAATAGGCAGGGAAGAATGGGAAAAGGAAAGTGGGGAAAAGGGGTCCCTGTCTCTATCTAAACCCTTTTTCTCCCTCCTCAAGTTTTGGAGGGAACTCAGGCCTTGGCATCCTGAGTCCCCCTGAGAGAAAGTCAGGTTGACTCACCCCTGGGCAACAGGAGCTGAGGTAAAAAGTCTGTTCAGGTTTCTCTTCAGAAAAGTACCTTCAGTTGGGAAATGTTGGGGGGAAAGATTTCCAGTCACCAACAGGAAAAAGTGGGTAACCCTCAGGAGAAAGTCTTTATCCACCTTCTCTCTTCAAGGTCTCAAGACGGAGAGACCCTCACTGTTCTCCAGCCAGAGTCTTCTCTCCTCTGGAAATTCACTCCTGGGGCCCCTCCCCTGGTACAGGTGATCAATTTCACATACTCTTCAGTCTGGCACTTTTTCTCTAGTGCCAGCCTCTATCACAAATCCTCCATTTCCTGTTGTTCGCCACCCTGGCCCACACCAGCTACTTATCTTCTATGTCTATTCTAATCTATCTATGCTACTTATTGCTCACATCTAACCTCCCCCCTCCCAAAATAATGAATCTTATCCTAATCTGTCTATTTGCTAATCTAAGTTCCTATCTTATGCTAAGACTGAGTTGTGGAAAGAGGGTTAGGATTATGTGCCAACAAAAATGTTTACAATATAACAATTTCTTAATACAAAAGTCAATCATATTGCAATCAATATAAAATTTAAATCTTAAGTAAAATTGAAATATCCTATGCCTTATATAATGCTAAATCCAAAATAACAATTCATAAAATTTAGATATATATATATATATACATACATATTAACTTGTATCTAATGAAATCTGATTTATCCTGTCCCTATGTTACCTCTCTAGTTACAATATTCCCTTTTCCACCCTAAACTACTCTGTCCATGTGCATTAACAGTTAGTATTTTAACTCTCTTTTCTATCTAAATTACAGGAATAGATCATTATTTTATGCTTATATATATATGTATATGTATATACATATATATACACATGTCTGCTATATTTACATATTTACATATGTCACATGTTATTTAAATACATATATATCTTCAGGTAATAAAGATCTATTTACAGATATATAATTCATGGGTTGTCCTTATTTACGGCACAGCCCCTAATGTCAATGTGAAATTTGTTTGTGTTCTAGATATGTCATGGTGGATGCATATTTATTCCAATGTATATGTGAATGTACTTCCCTATATGTGAAGTTAATATGGTTGGCGATTAATCTTACATGACCCATTTTCCCGAAGTTCATTTCCCATGATGTCTTTGATTCAAAGTTCTTTCCATTTGTCCATGTGTCTTCCATCCTTTGGTGTTGCTTGAATCTCTCACAGGTCCGGGTGCCTTCTCCTTTACAGGAAACATACTTACCTGTTGTCTCACCATCAAAGATGATCTCAGGTATCTGAAACTACAGGATCATGCATGTGTGTAAGATTAACATGTGTGTGCATGTAAGAGTGAATATTTTGTTGCATGTGGGTGAAACTTTATCTAGGATGTTTGTGCCATCCTCATGAGTGCAAGTGAGATTTTTTTTTTTATGTAATGAAAGTAGGTAACTTTCATAATGTGTGATTATAAAGCGATTATTCTATTCCTATGTGGTTGATTGTAGAGGTTAATGATATTTTAGCCTAGGCTTGAGATTGAAATTTGTATATAGGTTTAATAATTCTAAGGGATTATAAATCCACCCAAATAAACACCCAGGTTCCGCAAGGAGCCGCTTCTCCTGTGTTTCACAGGCTATGCTAATCCTCCCTGATCTAACTAAACCAAATTTATACTATCTGTCTTGGACATTATTCTATTTCAGTTTCACGGTCTCCGTTCAGTGTCTCTATTTCTTCTTGTGCAATTTTGTTGGATTCATTGACTCTATGTTTATTTGTCAAGGGTTGTTCTTGGGGCGTTGGTGTTTGAATAGATTTTTGGGCTCCCATTAAGTTGTCTTTCGGTATGTTATCATGGGCATAGTGATGTTTAACGTGAGGTGCGTGAAGCCAAGAATCTTTTCCCACTACTTGGTTCGATGTAGGAGTGGTGAGAGCTACATCATATGAACCAATCCATCTGGGCTCTGTGGGTTTGTCTTTGGCAAAATTTTTTACATATACTTTGTCCTCTGGTCTTATGGTATGTAATGAGAAATCTAGTGGGACCCTTTGCACTAGTAGTCCCAGCCTTCTCAGTTCCTCCAGTCTATTTTGTATCTGTGTCAGATAGTTGTTAACTGGCATTCCCCTCCCAGCATGGAAAGATAAGATGGTTGAGCAGTCATTCCTATCCATACTGACTGTCCATACAACATCTCATATGGGGAAATATGTAAGTCTCCTCTGGGTTTCGTCCTCAGATTGAACAGCGAAAGTGGAAGAACCTCTTGTCCATTTAAGATGAGTTTGGGCACAGAGTTTGGCTATCGTGGTTTTTAATTCCTTATTCCCTCACTGCTCTCCCAGCCAGAGTCTTCTCTCCTCAGGAAATTCACTCCTGGAGCCCCTTCTCTGTTGAGGTGATCAATTTCACACTCTTCAGTCTGGTACTTTTTCTCTAGTGCCAGTCTCTATCACATTACACACTCATATGGACCTGTAATCTCATTTATGTGGGTATTCCCCTAATAGTGCAGACCAC
This sequence comes from Monodelphis domestica, assembly GCF_027887165.1. Taxonomy (NCBI): domain Eukaryota; kingdom Metazoa; phylum Chordata; class Mammalia; order Didelphimorphia; family Didelphidae; genus Monodelphis; species Monodelphis domestica. The sequence goes on along the minus strand of NC_077232.1, from coordinate 262,185,919 downwards.
AATCTATCTGTGGATGCCCAAGATTCTTGCCTCTGTCCTCCCATGAATTAACCAAAAGGAATCTACTTCTTCCAGGGGCCTTCTTTCCTTTCTCTTAGCACCATGAGGATACAAGGAAACTTACAAGTCAGTCATCTACTATCCCTCACTCTCTCTTCAGGACCAGTTTGTTTTGTTTTTTATCATATTAAAAATTAATTAACTAATTATTTTTTTCAGGAATATGTGGGGAAAGTAATTAACTAATTAATTATGTTTTCTCAGTTATATGTGGAAACAATGTTTGACAACTGTTTTCTGACATTTTACAATTCAGATTTTCTCCCTCCAACCTCTCCAAGGAGATAAATGGTCTGAAATAGATAATACCAGAACCTTCATGCAATACATATTTCCATGTTGCTTATATCATACATGTTTTGATGCCTTCAGCCCTACCACACATATCTCTACTATCTTCAGTCTAACACTCATTTTCCAATCTCCAGAGAATGCATGATTCCATGACTCACAGTTAAGTAATATTGGTTTAATATGGCTATTTTTTCTAAATGGGTCTTTCTTTCATGGAGAAGTTTGGGAGAAAAGCAATCGATCCCATTCTTCCTTTTTAATTCTAGGATTAATTCATTATCCATATAGAGGGCCTTCCAAGGTTATATATAGTGATGAACAAGCTATTTTAAGTCATCTATTTAAATTGATATAATTTGAACAATAGACCTTCTTTATCCATTTTTTAAATTTATATAGATATATATATAAATTGTTTTTCTAAATGAAAATTTCTTGTGGAAAAATGTAGCCAGCATGTTTTCAAATGGGGAAGCTAGGGTCAACTCAATAACTGGCCAATGAAATGATCCTTTTTTTCCCTAGGTTTTCAAGTGGATGTCTGAACCAGCAGAAATATGACATCTTAAAGGCAATCTAACCATAAAAACAAGAAAAGAAAAAGAGGAAGAAAAATGGGGTGAGGAAATGACTTGATTTTACAAATGGGTGCTATAATATATTGCTTATTGCTAGGTTAAGTAAACAAGCATTTAAAGCACCTATATGTTCTACACACTGGGCAAATTACTGGGAATACATAAAAAGACAACAGATCATCTGTACTCAAAAGGAGTTTACAATCCAATGGAGGAGATGACATGCAAACAACTATGAAACAAACAAGATAAATGCAGGGTAATTCAGAGAAAATCAAAAGAAGAAGGAAGTATTAGCTTTTGTTGAATCAGGTTAGGATAAAAACATGGTTCAATTCAATACAATAAATATTTACAAAGCTTCTACCTTGTATAAATCACTATGTTAAGTGCTAAGAAAGGAGTCTTCATTGATTTTATAGTCTCTCAAAGAGTTGATAGATAAGGATAATACAAAAGATCCAGATAGGATAAAGAGGAAAAACTGCTACCAACAGCATTATATTTATATTATCAGTCACAGCATTCTTTCGGGGTGTAGGAAAGATCAGATCTTCTGCTATCAGCCTAATTTCCTAATACATTGGAAAAATAAATTCCCAGGAAATGGTATTTTCTGTTGAGGTCTAATGCTTTAGAATGTTTTCCCCTACCAACTTGGCCATAAACAAAGTTGTTCTTTTTTTTTCCTGACCTTCAAGACACAATCCATCTGTTCAATCCAACATCTGCCTGAACAATGTGGGCTGAGTAGTTGGAATGAAAATGCTCAGCACTATTTTATTATTGCTACAATCTTGGTGCTCTTGGCATATGTGGACCTGTCATTCCAGGCAATCACATCTAAAAAAGGAAGTAGCAATGTACCTTGAGGAGGTCCCCTAGCTTGCCCTCCTTATTGGGCCTCATTCATTTGCAGGTTCTGGAAAGGGTAATTGAACGTGGCACCAGACCTGGCTGCTATAATCACAAATTTCCAAGAATGCTGACCACATGCTCTCAAAATATATTCAGCTTAGTAGAAATTCTGCCCTTCTGAGGCTAGCTCATTCAGCAAGCCTGCCAAGGCTATGTGTTCAGTGCATCTGAGTGAGGGATTTCCAGTTTTGTAGGATTACGACTTTTGGGAAACAGTACTATTGGCAGATGTAAGATGGGAGGCTTTTTCCCCTTTTTTTATTCTTTATTCTGTGAATTGGTTGGATCCCTGTTGCTTCTAAATCTTTCAGAATACAATTCAGTGGATGTCAAAAAAGTCAGCTTTAAAAATTAATTATTTTAGATTTTCTAATAATTTAATTTAATTTCTAAAGATCCTTGGTTTCATCAGTATGAATAGTTGTTCACCAAGGCAGACTCACACTGATCACCTTAGTAGATGATTTCATAAGTTACTATGGTAGAAAAGAAATCATCACCTGATATCCAACTTTCTGGTTTATGAATTTCTCTAAACTGCAGTGGGTTGACCTCAGCTGAGGGCTCTGCAATCTATTTTCAATGAGAGACAGCCTGGTGCAGTAAGGGAAAAAATGCTTGATTTAAACTCAGAGTACCAGTGTTTAAATCCCAACCCTACCATTATGTGACTTTAAACAAGTCCTTCCTGAGCCTGTTTCCTCATGTGTAAAACAAGGGAATTGAAGCAAATGATCTCTAAGGTTTCCATCAGCAATAAATCTATTATGGTATGATGCTTCCCACCTTGGTAAAATCTGATGGTACTTGCATTCCAATAACAGAGCCTTTGAAAATCCAAGGTTACCTCCATTCAGTGATGAGGCATTTAAAATAAGATTTCATAAGGGGAAATAAATTTTAATGTTTTCTAAAAGTCACTTAAAACACAACATTCAGTTTGTAAATTAATTATAATCATTTTATTGAATTAGTTTTTTGATTTGAGCTGTGAAAAACATGACCCATGAGTTAAAACTTTGTCCTTTCTTTTTATATGGCAGTCTCAACAACCTCCATGGATTCAATTGTTATCTCTAGGCTGATATTTCTCAATTTTGTTTATCAAGCCCTAACTTCTTTTCTCTAGGCTTTTATATTCTTGTTAGACTTCTCAAACTAATGCCCCACTCATCTCCAACTCACCATGTCCAAAACTCAACTCATCTTTCCCCCACCCAACCTTTCCTTCTTCCAAATTTTCCCATCACTGTTGAATCCCAATCACCCACACTCAAAACCTATGTGTTAATCCTTGATTTCTTACTCTTTCTCACCCCCACTTCATGTCCAAATTTTTGCCAAATGTTGATGATCTCTCATGTTTGCCCCCCATTTGCGTTGGCCACTGCCAGAATCTTAGTGAAAGCCATTATTTCCTCATTCCTAAATTATTGCAATAACCTGATGACTGGTATCCTTACCTCAATTCCCCTTTCTCTCTAGTTCACTCAACTGCACAAGTGATTTTCCCCTATTAGTCATTCAAAGCCCTTCCATAACCTGCCCATCCCTCCCTTTCCAATCTTCCTATAGTTTACATACACTCTTTCACCTTCATTTACCTTGTGATCCAGTAACACTGGCCTCCTTGAAAATACAAAAATGAAAAATTCCATCTCCTATTCCAGTATGTCATCTCCTCTTTATTTCTTTCATGTCCCAGCTTAAAATCCTAACTTCAACAGGAAGCCTTTCCCAATCCCATTTTTATTATAATTCCTTCTCCTCATTGATTATCTTCAATTTGCCTGACAATCTTCAAAATGCCTGACACATCGTTGGTTCTTAATAAATGTTTCTTGACTGACTGAGAGAGCATGAAAGTTTAGACTTCATAAACTGAAGAATAGTTTATTTGTGAGATGGTAGTTAAGTTTTGGAATTAAGAAAATGGAGGCTATGGAATACCATTCTTCTTATAGGTTTCAGAATATTTAAGTATAATTTCATTACATGTATTGATTTGGAAATGAGTAATGTTTTGGATTACTTCAAAATATTCATTTTCATTTGTCCATTTTCAAAGATGACCAATTACAACATGGGGCGAAGTCTTGACTTGTTCAAGAATTAGATTGAAGAAAAGTAGAGTTGTACAGTGTCATTGGTCTTACTCTCTCTTCCGGAGTCATTGAAGTCCAGGGGATACAGTGAAGGATAGAATGGGCAGCTAGTTGGCACCATACTGAACAAAGTCACGAGTTTGGTCAGGAAGACTCATCTTCCCGAGTTCAAATCTGTCCTAAGATATTTATTTGCTGTGTATCCCGGGACAAGTCACTTAATTCTGTTTGCCTCAGTTTCTTCATCTGTAAATTGAGCTGGAAAAGGAAATGGCAAACCATTCTAGTATCTCTGCCAAGAAAATACCAATTAGGGACACAGATTTAGACATAGTTAAAAATGACTGAACAAAAACATCAATAAAAAGTTCTTTAAAACTTGAAATAATCTCCTTAAATTTTGTTGAAATTCAGATATAGCAATGACATTTCTTCTGTACATTTCCCTTTCTGATTTCCAGAAAAATAAATATTTTTCATTATCTCATGGAACTCTTATTTCTTCTGTGCTGCCTAATAAGATTCATACTTCACCTCAGGCCACCTTCATCTGCTCATTTTATAATTCTCATTGGTATCTGGGCATATAGAGGCAATAATTCATGGACAGCAGGATTTATTTTTTGGTGATCCATTTCAACATGTGTTCTTAACATTCCATGGTGAATACAAGCAGGGATCACCTCTCAAAATTTTTTTCTCATTTTTCCCACAGCACTCACCTATATACTACATTGTGGAAGAGATAATAACAAGATCCCAATTAGAGACTATTTTCCTCAACCCAGCTTCAATTAAATGATAGTTATGACCACCCATATAACTAAAAAGCAAAAAGAAAAAATGCAATGTATTATAAAGGATGTAATGATAAATGTCTATAATAATACATTAGTATATGATATCCCAAGACTTATAAAATTGTCATAAATGTACTATATACATTAATCATACAAGGGTTTCTAATGTACCATAAAATGTACATCCAATGTATAAGAAAATCAATTCATTTGGATCATGAATCTGCCTTGTCTAAAATTAAATTTGCTCACTATAATGACCATTAATTATATGTTCAGCTAATATTAATTTTGCTTCCCTTCTTAGAGTCTAAAAGGGTTCTTTCAAAGGCAATGAGGAAACTTTAGATGGTTCAAGTATCTTTAAAAAAAAACTTTGTTTTAAGGACATTTATTGGGGAAGGGCCAAATTAATTATGATAGATAAAAGTAATGGCTTATTTTTATGGTATGACACAGCAAGACACAGCACACAGACTAGGATATGAATCGACACTAGACCTGTGACTTCATAATATATAGAAATACCAAATGAGGAAACTTTCCTTACCAATGAGGTTGGTACCCACTCTGTAATTTACAGTCTTAGAGAAGTCAATAAAAAACTGATAAATTAAGTGACTTCCTTTCAAGTAACTTCCTTGTTTTAAGACCAACTTTCTTATACTAGAACCAATATGACTAATTCAAAGAAGGATGGGAAGACTTATGTGAACTGATGTAGAGTGAAGCGAAGAGACATAAAAATGCTATGCAATATAAATGGAGGAAAAGAGGAATAAGATGAATGCTGGATTATTACAACCAAGCTTGACTCCAAAAAAGATTTAGAAAGCAAAATTTTTATCTTCTTTGCAGAGATGGAAAATTAAGAGTGTGGATGTACTTTCAGAAATAGTTTCAATTTTAGTTGGTATTACTTTCTAAATCTTTGTTATAAGGCATGGCTTACTGGGTTAGAGGAAGAATAGACTTGAAAATGAGTAATGGAAAAACAATTAGCTATATTTTTTAAAACTTGTTTTTTTTTAATTTCTTCTTTTTTCTATGTAAATGTCCTTGTGGTACATAAAGGCATTTATGATCATTGCATTCACTTATATTGTGATGCTCAAAGCAAATTTGGGGATTTCCTCTTTTTAAAAATGGCTATTGTAGGAGCCAGCCTAGGAGAAGAGGCAGAAGGGCCAAGATTCAAGAAGCTTCCAAGCTATGTGACCCTGAGCAAGTCAATTAATCCCCATTGGCTAGCTCTTATCACTCCCTCTTATTGAATTGATGGTTGTATTGATTCTAAGAGAGAAGGCACGGATTTTTTTTTTTAATGACCATTGCTCTATCTAAACATTTGAAAGCCCCACTAGAGACTTTAATAAGGAAGATTCTGAAAAAAAAAAGATTCTTGAATTTGACCCTCTAGTTCATCTTATTTTGTCTGTTCTCTCCCTCCAACAAAAATGGTAGTACAAAAGAACAAAATGAATGAATGAATGAAACAAAATAAATGAATGAATAAATAATTAAATCAAAAACAGACATAGGCATCACAAAGGGGTACAGAAAGAAGGAGGAGAAATCATTCTCCTTTCCTTAATCAAGATTCCTGTTTTATGGAATGGTTATAAACCTCAGAGTTTAACACACACACACACACACACACACACACACACACACACATATCATTACACATTCAAGTTGGTAAGACCATCTTTTTTTCTTATACTGTGGATTCCCTAAATAACTCTCCAGCACCAACAGCAATGGGAATCCTATATTATATCAAACAAGTGGAAAAGTGAAGGATCCATGTTCTCTCTGAGCAGATTGATTAAAATACTATCTGCTTAAAGGAGGAAAATGACGAGAACATTTGTTGTTATTTTTCAGTTGCTCCCATCTCTTTGTGACCCTGTGGACCATATTGTCTGTGGACTATTCTTGGCAATGTTCACTTGGCAAAGGTAGTTTACTATCTCCTTCTCTAGTTCATTTTACAAATAAGGAAACTGAGGTAAGTAGGATTAAGTGCCTTGCCAAGGGTCATATAGCTAGGAAGTGTCTGAGGCTGGATTTGACCTCAGGTCTTCCTGATTCTAGTCCCAGCACTCTATTCTCTGAGCCACCTAGCTGACAGGAACATATTTATATACAAAACAGGTTACATGCCTCATGTTTTGTTTTGGGGAGAAGGGAGGAAGTATAACTTGCAGATCATCAACTCTTTCTAATAAAGGAATCAGGAAAGCCCAAGGATAAGTGAATTGCTGTGGGGTGGACCAGCCTCCCACAGGGGACGGGGTTTTGGAGGTGGGATGGTGTTGGCGAAATGATGGATGGGACACAACTTTCGCATTAAAACCACAACACAGGTTTCACAGGATAAACTGCAACACTTTGGCTGAGGTTTGGCTTTATTTTATACCCTCATAATAACACATCTACAACATGTTTCCATGGAATCTAACAACAGACAGGAAGCCTAGGGAGATAGTCAATGAAACATTGTTGCTAAGGACAGGAACAGTGGGTAGAATCAACATGACCCAGATATAGGTTAGGGAATTCAGAGCACAGATTTGCCAGAAGTTTTTATGACTAGAAAAGAGGGTCCTATCTAAGTGGGTATATAAGAATCCTTAGGTTTAATTTTGTAAGTGGGATCTCCTGGAAATATCCTGGGAGGACAGAGTGGGACATCTATATTAACCCTGCAAGCATATTGCTCTCATCTATTTTTCCTGGGGCAAAGTAAGAATAATAATCATGGCAATTCCAATAATAAGGGGATGTTAATAATGAAAGTCACTTAAGGGGGTTTCAGTGGGTGTTTCCATCCTTCCTGGGGGCTGCTTTGCAGTTCTCAATTTCTATGTGGACCATGTCAAAGTGTGATCTTTGATGGCTCCCAGCAGTGAATTAAGGACTAACAACTTGGACCAAGTTTCCCTATCAAGATCAACTTGGCATTTAATTAGATGTATAAATCACCTGAGAAAAGAATGCAATTCACAATTACTTAATTGACTTTCTAAACTGCAAATGCTATGGCTATAATCTAGATAACAGCTAATGGGAGAAGAACCTTAGTTCAACAGAGGCTTGAGTGATAAACAGTCAAAAACAGCATGATAGTAACTATGTATAAGGGAAGACAAGATATCAATGACCTGCAAAAGGCACTGACTTCTGGAGGATGATGACAATAATTGGCTTGTCTATATCACTCTAAGATTCTTAGAATATTTTTTTCAATGGCATCAGACTCTTCATGATCACTTTTGGAGTTTTCTTGGCAAAGATACCAAAGTACTTTGTCATTTCCTTGTACAGCTCATTTGACAGATGAGGAAACTGAGGCAAACAATGTTAAGTGACTTGCCCAGGGTCACTTAGCTAGTAAGTATCTGAAGCTAGATTGGACTTAGGAAGATGAGTCTAATGACTCAAGATCTGGCGCTCTATCTACTTTACTACCTACCTAGCTGCCCCTGGCAAACTATACCTTATCTCATTTGATCCTCATGAGAACCCTGGGAGAAAGGCATGATGGTTCCATCATATAGAGTAAAGAACTGTTTCTCAAGAAGGTTAAATGACTGTGTGCTCATGGTCTCAATGCTAGCAAATATGAGAGGCAGAGTATGAATTCCAGTTTTTCTTGATTCTGTCTTACAGCTTTTGCCAGTATACCATGCTGACTCCATAATGCAAAATCTTCACCTTGAGAGCAGTGAGAGGAAGTCAGTAGGCTACTTGTCATGCAATGGGTTAAAGTGAGTACTGTCTGCTAAATGCATTTCCTTTTTTCCATACTATTTTTCAGTGTTATGACTGGATCACATTTCTATGTGCAAAAGTATCTGTAGCAGCCAAGTCCCCACTTAAATAGTTCCTGTTTCTGCCAGTAAAACAGAAGCAGACTTTTGTGGTGGTAGGCATTGGCTGTAATTGTTGTTTTGCCATGTCAACTTCATGTGGAAATGAAGTAATCATAAAATTATAATCAGTTAACAAGCATTTATTAAACACCTACAATGTTCCTGGCATATAAAGAAAGAGAAAAGACAGTTTCTTCTCTCAAGCTTGGAGGAAAAACAAATCTCATTTAGCCTAAATGAGCTTTTTTTTTTAAAAATAGATGAGGAACCTGAGGCCCAGAGATGTTGTGAAAACTAGCTAATGAATCCTTACATAGAAAATCTAGCTGAAGTAACTATAAAATCCTTTTCATTCTTCAAATTACTGATAAGAGAAACTATTCTAAGGTTTTACCTCATAAATATTGAATTGACAAAGATGACAAAAAACAGGAAATAACAATTGTTGGCAGGGATATAGTAAGACAGGCATGCAAATGCATCGCGAATATAAATCAAACTCTTCTGTAAATCTTATTTGGAACTATACTCCAAAAACCACTAAACTGTGCATTCTATTTGAATCAATGATAGTCCAAAATACATACCCCAAAGGATTCAAAAGCAGAAAGAAAAGGGATCATGGGTATAAAAATTATGTATTATACCAATTTTTTCCTAGAGTAATGAAATCAGGAAAAAGGTAAAATCTCATACGTGCTAAACAAATTGTGATTATATGAAATGGAAAACAGCAGTGAATTATCTTTGAAAATATACAGGAGAGGATTAGCTATATAGCACATCTAATAGAGGGCCAGGCCTTGAGTCAAGAAGCTCTAGATTCATATCTGTTCTTAATCACTTTCTAGTTGTGTGACTCTGGGCAAGGCACTTAGCCCTGCTGTGTAGACCTTGCTTCTCTTCTGTCTTAAAATTAATGCTGACAGAAAGTAAGAGATTTTTTTAAGAATCAAATGCTAGGAAAAAGCAGAAGGAAATGCATAAAAGAATTCAGTCAAGTTGAGAAGAGTTGACACTATCAATTTAATTTATATATAATATATATAATTTTAAAAATATATACTACTTTAAAAAACAAGCTGTATATAATAGTTTCATAGTTTATAATGAAAATAATAACAGCATTTAGATAGCTCCTACCATGTTCTAGATATTGTTAGCACTTTATAAATAATATCTCATTTGCTTATCACAACAACCATAAGAGATAGTTGAAATTAATTATTCTCATTTGACAGTTAAGAAAACTGAAGCAAACAAAAGTGTTCAGGGTTCACGTAGCTAGTATCTGAAGATAGATTTGAACTCAAATCTTCCTGACTCCAGGCCCAGTGATCTATCCACTGTGCCACCTCTTTCTCTATTCTTTATGTGTAAAAATGTTCATGTCTATCAATATTGTTCATTTCTGGATTTTAAAAATTATTTTTTTCTCTCTGATTTTTTTCTCTCTAATATTAATGTACAGAAAGTAGTTCCTTTGTTTTATGTGATTTTTTACACTTCCTTGGCATCTATCCAGGTGGTGTATTGTATTGTGTCAGTTTCCTCTTCTACTATATACAATTTGTGAAAAATGAAAGTATACTAAATCCAGGTAGTAAAAACATGGAAGGATGGATAAAGTCTATAATTTTATTGGTTGGCAGTTCAACTATGTGGTATAGTAATCAGAGTGAAACTTCCAAAATTCATACCACGGCATGTCCTCATCTTTTGGCTCTGCTTTCTTCCTTTAAATATATGTAATATGTGTAAAACATTAAATATTACATATAATCACATAAAGCATTTATCAATTCAATTTAACAAGCATCTATATAGTATCTATTATATTCAAGGAATATATTTCACTATATTCATACATTATATGTTCTTAAATGGATTGTAACATTTTATCACAGATTATTTTTATTATATTATTATTTTATTATTATATTATATTATTATTATAGATTTTTGTCTATTGTTTAATTTCCTCTACTCCAGAAAAGTGACATCTACGGTACAATTTATGATCTTAAAGAGTTTGGCATTGGGCAGCTAGGTGTCATAGTGGTTACAGTGCCATGCCAAGAGAAAAAGACCTGGGTTCTAATCAGACCATAGGCACTTCCTAACTGTGCCACCCTGGGTAAGTCACTTAACCTTTATTGGTTTTACTTTACTGCTCTTCTGACTTAGAAGCAATGATACATAGCATGGATTCTGAGATGGAAGGTAAGAATTTTTTTTTCCTGTGGCTACATGATTGTTGTTGTCTCACACCCCTCTCCCCTCCCACCTCACAGAGTTGACAAGCAATTCCACTCGGTTATCCATATACTATCACTCAAAACCCATTTCCATATTATTAATTTTTGTAATGGAATAATATTTTAAAACGAAAACCCCAAATCATATACCCATATAAACAAATGATGTCATATGTTTTCTTGTTTCTACTCCCACATTTCTTCTTCTAGAGGTAGATAGGATTTTTTCTCTTAAGTCCCTCAAAGTTATCTTGCATGATAGCAAAGTCAATTACATTGGATCATCCCACAATATTTCAGTTACTGTGTAAAACATGTTCTCCTGGTTCTGCTTATTTCACTCAGCATTGGTTCATGTAGGTCATTCCATTTCTTAAAGGAATCTATTGATTCATTATTCCTCAAAGGATAATAGTATTCCATCACCTTCATATATCACAATTTGTTCAGCCAATTTCCCAATCAAGGGATATACTCTCAGTTTCCAATTTTTTGACACTGCATAAAGTGCAGCTATAAATATTTTTGTGCAAACAGATTCTTTTGCATTTTTTTCATCTCTTTGGGATACAAACCTAGTAGTGGTATTGCTGGATCAAAGGGTATGCCCTTTGGGCATAATTCCAAATTACTTTTCAGAATGGCTGGATCAATTCACACCTCCACTAGCAATGCATTCCTGTCCCAATTTTGCTACATCTCCTCCAACATTTATCATTTTCATTTACTGTTATATTGTTTTGATTTGCATTTCTCCATCAGGAGGGATTTAGAATATTTTTTCATATGATCATTGATAATTTTGATTTCTTCATCTGAAAATGGCCTGTCCATATCCCTTGACCATTTGTCAGTTAGGTAATGATTTTATTTCTTGTAAATTTGACTTATTTCTTTGTATATTTGAGAAATTAGACCTTTGTCAGAGAATTTTGTTATAAAAAATTTTCCCAGTTTGTTGCTTCTCTTCTAATCTTGTTAGCATTGTTTTTTTTAAAATAAAACCTTTTTAATTTAATATAATCAAAATTATTCATTTTACATCTTGTAATATCCTCTCTCTTGTTTGGTCTTGAATTTTTCCCTTCTCCTTAGATCTGACAGGTATACTATTCAATGTTCACCTAATTTACTTGTAATACCACTCCTTATGTTTAAATCACATACCCATTTTGAACTTATCTTAGTAAAAGAGTATGATATATTAATTTATACTTAATTTTTGCCATATTGTTTTCTGATTTTCCTAGCAGTTTTTGTCAAATAGTAGGTTCTTATCCCAAAAACTTGTATCTTTGGGTTTATTAAACACTAGAATACTGAAATCATTTACCCCTAATCTATTCTATTGATCCACCCTTCCATCTCTTAGCCAGTACCAGATTGCTTTGATGATCATTGTTTTAAACTACAATTTAAACTAGGGATGGATGACATCTATTCTAAACAGTGCCTAGTGATTCCTTCCATTCTCTTCCTTTAGAAGCTTCAGTGAGACATTTTGCCTCAGGGATAAAATGTCAACTCATTTAGCCCCTACATCCAATCAGTTTTCAAATATCCTTCTCCACATCTCTATCATCTGTTCCCTTCTCTCCAGGAATAGAGATACCATCTTTCTTAAAGCTTCATCAGCTCTCATCTCAACTATTTTAATAAGCTTCTAATTAGAATGTCTGCCTCAAACCCCTCCCCATTCAATAGATCCCCCAACAAAGAGCTGCCAGTGATCATGTCACTCCTCCCCTACCCTCAATAAATTCCAGTAGAATTTTTGACATTTAAAGTTCTTCACGAGCTCCTCACAACCTCCCTTTCTAATCTTCTTAACCATTACTCTCCTCCAGCCTACTCAATCAGCACTTCATATAATCTGCTCAAGTCAACCCACTTCCTGTTCCTGCCATGATGGGCATCATCTGGTTCCATTACTTTGCATACTTCTCCTGTCCTCCATTCCTGTAATGCTTTTTCCTCACACCCATTTTTTAAGATCCTTATTTTACTTCAAGACTAAATTCAAGAATCATTTGGCAGAAATCAAAAGGGCTTTTTCCATGCTGTCAGCTGATAATGCCTTCTTCTCTAAGTCAACATTCTATATATAGTTTATATATTTCATATGTATCTAGTTATATGGATATCTCACCTCTATTAGAATGAGTTATTGGCAGCAGGAACTGATTTTACTTTCCCTTTATATCACTAGCACAGTGCCTGGCAAATAGTAGATGCTCAATAAGTGTTTGTTGTTTGATTGGTTCTCGAGTTCAAACTGGTTTTCTAAAATGACATTCCATCTTCCTCCTCTTTACCTTTACATAGATTATATCCCTATCTCCATCCCTAGAATATCATCTTTCCCCACCTCCATCTTTTGGAATCTCTAAACTAAGACCCCCAGTTCCTAGAATCCTCCTTTTTAAAAACAAAGAAACATTCCAATAGCATAATGCCCTGGAGCCCTGTACAATAACTGCAAGAGACCAAGATTATTACAGTATACAAATGTTCTAGGGAAATCATTACCAAGTTAGACCCTTCATTTTGGTGGATTTATAAGAGAAGAATGATCTATGCTAAATGATGAAATTTCATCTTATAATTCTGCTAATCAAGTACATGAAAGCTCCCCTCTGAAATTACTTAATAGCTAATCTATTTAATCTTCTGGACCCATGGATATGACATATTCTCCCAATAAAATAAAAACTCCTTCAGGGAAAGGATTGTTTCTTTTTTACTATATTTGCCAGCATAGAACATAGTAACTACTTTTAAAATGAATAGCTTCATAGATATGATATCTAACTTTAGAGATTACAGATCTAGGACTATAAGGAATTGCATGGGCCATCTACCCCAATTTTCGTTATGATGTGGAAAACAGATGGGAAAACTGAGACCCATGGGGGTTAAGGAATTTGTCCAAGGTCATCCAAGGATGAAATATATAATAATATGACTAGTAATAATAATTTTAGTAGTAATTGTAGTAATCATAGTAGTAGTTGTTGTTGTAGTAGTAATAGCAGTAATATTCACGAAACATTCATTCCAATTATATGTTTCTGACAACACTAAATATATGTCTTATTTCAAATTTCATTCACTTCCTTCTTTTTTTCCTTCCTTTCTTCCTTCCCTCACTCCTCTCTCTCCCTTTCGTTCTCTCTCTTTCTCTTCCCTCCTTTCTTACTTCTTTCTTTCTTTTGTTCTTTCTTCCTTCTCTACCTCCCTCCTTCCTTCCTTCTTTCCTTTCTTTCTTCTGTTCTTTTTTTCTTAAAATGCTTTTTTTTCTTTCTTAGTAATAACTCTAAGACAGAAGACTAAGCAATAGAGAAGTGACTTGCCCAAGATTGCACAATTAGGAAATGTCTGAAGACAGATTTGAACCCAAGTCCTGCTGACTACAGGCCTGGTGCTCTATCCACTATGCCACCTAATTACCTTTCCATTCACTGTCTCATTTCAACACAGTATTAACAAATGAGAAAGCAGGGGATGGCGGGGGGGGGGGGAAATGAATGAATGCCTCTAAAGCTACATGTAAGAAAAACTAAATATAAACCTCTGAAGATACCACTCTGACTGGGCACAGTCACTTAAAGATATTGTAACCTTTGGGATCAAGCTCCTTAACTTTAATATGGGAGCTAAAGTGAGATAAAAGGTTTCCTTATGACATAGAAATCTGAGGGAAAGCTATGCATCCGTGTTCACTGTTATAGAACTTGAGCCTGAGAAGTATTGTTTAGTAAATATAGTGACGTACACCCAGGGTGCCTTTTCTCTCTCTTTTGGGAGTCAAGACTTGACTTAGAATTGTTCCCTGTAGGTATATTCTACCACTTGGGCTCTTGGGACTCTAGCCAATATCTACCCTCTAGACTTGGAGGCTGGGTACACTTGGCATTTTGTGTACCAGAAAATCCTAGTTTTCACTGGCATGTACTTCACAAAGACACCTGTCAGATGCCGCAGGCTGGAAGGATTTCCCTAATGTCCTTGTTTTATCAGCAAGACTTTTGCTGCTTGGAGTCCCTATTGTTTGTCCATTGGCCTACATCCTCTATTTCCCTTCTCCCTGTAAAAATAGCTGGCCCGATGGGAGGAGCTGGGAAAGCTTAGTTCCTGTTTCCTCTGAAATTTTTTTAAAGTTATTCAGTAACTATAAGTGTTCACACAAATAAGATAAAGCAATCAATTTTTTCCTTACTGTATCAGCATGTAAATGGAAAATGTTAAATTCTACTCTTCCATATTTTCTTCACCTAAATTTTTTTAGAATTTTCATCTATCAAATACCCAGATTCTCAGCCCAATATTTAATCTTAGAATCTTAACCCCCTTCCCAATCAACTCTAAGGATGCTATGCTGGGATCAAATGGAACAATTCACTCTTCGACAAGCCTTACATTTTGTCCCTTTGTTCATATTTTTTTCCTCTGCCTTGAATGAACTTCACCTCATACTCACTTATCACATTCCTGACTCTAAAATGAGCCTAAGTATGGGTTAAATGTCACCATCTTCCTTCACTGTCTGCAAGAAAGAGCCTTGAACTTAGGGTCACGTGCCCTATGTTTAATTTGTTGTTCAATCATGTCCATCTGTTTGTGGTCCCATTCCATGGAACTTTCTTGGCAAGGAGACTAGAGTGGATTGTCATTTCCTTCTCCAGTCAATTACCTTTTGTTAGCACTCTCCAGTGTGACCTGCCCATCTTGGGTAAGCCTAAATGGCATAGCTCACAGTTTCATGGAGCAAGCTCCTCCACCACGGAAAGGCAATGATCCTAGAGGGGTGTGTTTAGCAGTTGATAATAATAATGGCTACCATTCACATGAAACTTCAATTTGAAAAAAGTATTTTACATCTGTTTTTTCATTTGATTCCCAGTGCTACTACTTACTATTTATATGACTTTGGGTAAATCACCTTCCTGTGTCTGTTTCTTCATCTGTCAAACTAGTTAGACTAAAGGATTTGACTAAATGACTTATTCTCAATCTAAAGTCTATGCTTCCAAGTATTAGAAACTTGCTTTATTAGGTATTGCTTTGGCGATATTATAATCAAATAGCCCCAAAACAATTACTGCTGTTTAGAATAGGAAGTCCTCTACAAGCCATGCCAAATGTAGTCATGGCAGGACGATGACCCAGACTCAAAAAATTATGTTATCTGGAGTAAGAAAATGAAAGGAAAAGGATGAAGAAAAGTAGTATAAATTTAAATTGGGGATCATATCCAATAGTCATTTACTTAGTAACAGTGGCTGTCTGTCTATGGGCAGAGAACTTTTGTGAACAAAAGCAGAAATTAGGGCAAGAAGAACAAGGATTTGGAAATGAGTCCTGACACTTTAGGAGGACTCTCTTCTGGCAGAGGTTGGAATCTGAGAAACAGGAAGGTATTAAGACTCAAAGGAATCACCAAATCAGGCACAGTGGTAGTGCCACTGGAAGAGCTGAGAAGTAGGAAGATTAGGAAAAGACTCTTAAATGAAAAACGATTCTCTGAGATCATCCTCAGATCCCCAGGGCCACCCAAGATTCCACCAAGAGAATAACTGTGGCCAGAGTGGGGGTGGTCCAGGGGTAGGGACTGGGTGCTCCCATCCTTGCAGTAAATATAATTGGGAAAAATATTTGAGAGTCTGCAGCAGTATCCCCTGCCCAGCCAATAACCACCTTCCTGGCTTTTGCCCAAAGAATTCCTTATGGGGCTGGTGTGAGGACAAGGGAATGCTGTTTTTTCTAATCAGGAGATAATAGATCCCTGTTTGTTTTCCTATCACCAGATTATCTTTCTATCCCCTGGATAGGTTAGCAAGCTGATATCAGGATACCTGAAGAAATAACCTGCAGAAAGGGAGAGCTGGGTGACTCAGTAGATCTGAGAGAGACAAGCCTGGGTTCAAATGTGACCCAAGACATTTCCTAGCTGTGTTACCCAGGGGGAGTCACTTAACCCCCATTGCCTAGTCTTGACTGCTCTTCTGTCTTGGAATCAATACACAGTATTGATTCCAAGACAGAAGGTAAGAATTTTTTAAAAATACTCTGCAGAAGTACAATTAAAGAAACTCCCAGAACATCACTGGATGCGCCTAATGTAAAATTAAAATTTTTTAAAATGACATAAAAAGACTCTCCAATTTGTGTATTTTAAAAGTATAACAATTATTTGTCTTGTATAAGTCTTTACTATCTACTGAAGCCTATGAACATCTCAAAAGATTATTTTTAAATTATTGAAGGAAATGTTAGATTTTGGTTTTGAGGTTAATTAAAATATAGATTTTTTTCCACTTCCAAGTTTATAGATAGCCATAGAAAACCATCCAAAGATCCTTGAGGATCATGATCTCTTATTTTAATAAGGTTTCTTAACCTAAGGATCACAGTCCCCAAGGAATCCTTGGATAGATTTTAAGATGGCCCATTAACTAGAATGGGTCAGATAACCAAAAGTGTAGGTGATAACACACACACATACACACACACACACACATACACACACACATATACACATACACACACACAAATGTGGAAAGGAAACAAGACTGACAGTTTGTGAGGGAAGGGGCCAACTGGGAGTGGCAGTTGGGTCTTGTGACTAGCACTTCCTTCCTGCTGTGTGGGACTGGCTTCCAGGTATTGGAGGAGGAAGGAGCTTAGCAGCCCAGTCTGGTGTGGTGTCCTCTTTCTTGGTTCAGCCTGAAGATTCAAGTCCATTCACCTCTGAAGGTTAGACCTGTTCTTGTTTGCTTTCTATCTACTGCTAAGATTCTGAAGTATACAAAACTGGACTGATATAGAGGAGACGGAAGTGGGAAAACCCTCCGCCAGCCTCTGGGGCCTGGCCTTATACTCTGAAGCTAAGGAAAAACTCCAATTCCAACTGGATTATTAAACTTTATATTATTTGAATTTGCAGTCAGATAAGTGGACTATCTTTCTGGTCATAGAGGGAGCTGAAAATTATTTCAATCATCAAGGCAATAAAAGACCTTATTGGACCCCTGCTGTTTCCTCTCAGCAGGAGGCATCTCCCTCCCTTGCCTCACCAAGCAATATACCCTCTCTTCCCTTAACTCCTCCTTACCCCAAGCAAACCTCCCATTATCTCCTGTTTTCCAATTCCCTATTTCCTTTTCCCAATAAATATTACACAAAATATGAAGAATAGCTTTTCTATTGGTTCTTCTCAGTTCCTTGAAAAGGAACTGTGGAACAGACATCACCCCCAATTGCCTTGTATCAAAGATTACTATCAAAGTCCATACAGTATGGTTCTCAATAGTCTCACAAATACAACATAAGATATCCCAAGGAATTCCTTCAGTACAGTTTTTAGACAGTATTCACAGTTAAGTTTTAGAGAAGATATCATAGCTGATGGAACTGGACATCAATCACCAATTACAAAAATTATGCAGATCAACCAATAACAAAATTAATTATATTTAGGACATTATTAAAGACATAGTCAGAACATTAATGCCTGTCTGTGTCTGCCAAATTTTAACAGATAGTTGACTCCCTAATCCTTTATGGGAAATATGGTATGGATATTGACATGTTTCCAGCATGACCAGAAGTATTAAAGTATTGAGCTGGACCTTTCCTTTCTCTGTATGAAATTGATCTTGCAAAAACTATGGCAAATTTAATAAACCTAACTCAGATTAATCTGATAATTCAGGTTTAAGATTGGAATGAAATGGAGCAGTCCTGGAGCATATGATGAGTAAAAAGTGAAGGTTAGTTTGTTATAGCAGAAAACGGATATTTTAAGTGGGAAAAATAATCAATAAGGATACAGCATTGATTCAATTGGGAAAAACTTCTCTACCTCCATGTTGCCTATACTGGTCCAACCAAAAGAAGCCATGTAGAAAAACCTATTAAATAGTTTTGCTTTACAATATCATCTGAAGTCTGGTAATGCCATGTCCCTTCATTCATACTTTTTTTTTTATTATTTCCCTTGAAATTCTAGATTTTTGGTTCTTCTTTACACAATTTCTCTATTTCTAAAAAATCATCTCATCATTAATTTGACACTACATTAATAGAACTGCACACAAAAGTCCTCATGAATTTCCTAAAACTCTTGCACCAAAGGGCTCATCCTGAGAATGCTTTAGTGGCCTCTTTCTTCTCTAATTTGTTGTCACCACTGGAAGCTTCAGTATTTGGCTCTCTTCAAAGGCAGTGACAAGCTTCCCTTGAGTTCTTAGACTCACAAATCTCAAAGCATGTACAATTCTAGTTAGAGACAGGGGGAAAGGACTTTCTTCTGAGCCCATTTGACAAGAGAATGAATGGCAAGCAATCCTCTTTCAGAGTCCTCTAACTTAGTGTAAATAGAGCCCAAGTAGGGATGTAATCAGTATTGTCTGACAGGAACTCTCTGACTAATATGTAGTTTATCTCTTGAAACTCTCCTTCATGTTCAGTAGATTCTCATTTCTCTCATCATGCTCATTAAATTCTATAGTTCACAGTGCTTGGTTTGCTGATCTTTGTAGTCAGATTTTGCTCCAGCAGATGGTGCTTTTTTCCCATTAGCTTACTGTCCCTCAGATTTTTACTATTCTTTAAGTTTCATCTCTTCTCCAGCAGATGGTACTTTTGCCCCTTTCCAGGAGACCAGCTTTTTTAACTTGGCCAATAAAATAAAGCAAAGCAAACAGAAACAAAGGGTAATATTTAAGTATGAAAAATCAGCAGATAAAGAGAGAGCAAGAGAGAGAAACAACCACATACAGGGTTCTACAGTTTTTTGTTGGTATCAAAAGATCAACTTCTTTTACTACCCAGGGTAGTCGAAACATTTTCCACTAATCCTCTATTTGCCTGCTCTCCATTTAATAAATGAAAGACAACCTAATATGTCAGATGATGAACAAAAACTTAAATAAATATTGACCTGTTTATTTCATCCATGCAAGCATCTAGGTGGCACGGTGCAGTGACTAGAGACGTGACCTCAGAGACAAGAAAATTTAGGTTCACTTCCATCCACCTTGTACACTTATTAATTATGTCACCCTGGACATGCCATTTAATTTCTCGATGTTGTAGTCAGTAGTTCTCAATTTTGATCTCAGAGACCCTATACAATATTAAAAATTATTAAGGTCCTAAAGGAACTTTTATTTGAATGATCTGTCAATATCTTCAGTATTAGAAATTAAAACATTTTAGTATTATTGTGAAAATATTTTTAACCATCAGACCCCCTAAAATGCTTTTGGAGATCCCCTGGGGTCCCTACACTACACTTTCTTTTCTTTAAGAACATAAAGTGCAGAGAAGGTGCTGTTGATCTGTGCTAGTAGAGAAGTTTCCTTCCTGGGACTCCCTCCACAAATTAAATCCTAGGTCTATTTTCTATTAATAATGGCATGTATAATTAGATATTCAGATACTGTGGGGGTGGGGGTAGAATACTGAAGTCCTCGTGAAAGAAATACTACTGGAACTTTCCCTATTTACCCTGGGATCTGTAGTCTCTTTCCTCTGATGTTTGTGGAAAAGGCTAGGGAGTTAAAAGAGGACCATGCTGGAGGAATGAGAGCTTCTTCCAGAGGAAGCATTTTAAACCATTCAAAAACAAGAAAGAGGAGAGTAAGTATGGAAAGATGGTCTGGCACCAGTATGGACAGAAATGGAAGACATTTGCTCAGAATCTAGGGTGACAGTGTAGTAGATAGAGCACAAGACTTTGAATCAGGAAAATTCATCTTCATGAGTTAACATTTGGTTTCAGACACTAGCTAGTAAGTTGCCTAGCCCCCAAATGTTTAAAACTTACATTTCTGTTCCTTTTGAGTTATTTGCTAATTTTAACAATTCTTTAAAGTTTAATTATAATTTAAAGATTAAATTTATTTTTGAGTGTATGTCTTGAAATGAGCCAGCTATATGGCTCAAGGTCTGAAGTCAGGAAGACCTAAGTTCAAATCCACTTCAAATACTGCACAAGTCACTTAACCTATTTTGCCTCCATTCCTCATTTATAAAATGATCTAGAGAAAGAAATGGCAAACATTTGACAAGAAAACCCCAAATGGGGTTATGAAGAGTCAAAGATGATTGCACAAGAGCAAAACAATTATGTCTTGAATTGCTCTATAGAGAAGAGAAAGGGGCAGCTAGCTTTAATACACAGAAATTATGCAAGGTACAGATCTTATCTCAGATGGTATCTTAGAGATTTTCCTAAGTGGAGTCTTTATCAGCTATGATGATTTTCATTAATAACCTCTTTTTTAAGGTCCCCAAAAGAGCAGCAAAAGGGATCATTATGGAACTGTATACATGTTTCTGAAGCTAAAGCCACTACCCTTCTTATTTGGGGAGCATGTCATATTACTTTAAGCATGGGATTCATGGCAAAACAGCTGAGGGGGTAGGGCAGGAAGGAAAATACAAATCAATGAGAAGCTTATATCTGTTGTGGCAAAGAATTATAAATTAAGGACATATCCATCAATTAGGGAACTACTGGACAAGTTGTAATTAATATTATAGAATATTATTGTGCTTTAAGAAATGCCAAGGTGGATGAATTCAGAAAAAAAAAACTGGGAAGCCATAAGCTTATTCAAAATGAAGTGAGCAGAATTATGAGAACATTGTACATAGTAACAGCAATATTGTGATGACAATCAATGGTGAAATCAATAGGAACTCTGATTAATAAATGGACATACAAAAATCCAAAGGATTCATGATAAAAAAATAAATTTGTCCACCTCCACAGAGAACTGATGATCTTTAAGTGCAGATTGAAATAATTTTTTTTTCATTTTGTTTTTCTTCCATTCTTCTTTCTTTTACAAACTGGCTAATATTAAATTAAGTTTTGCATAATTTCTTATGTATAACAGTATTGAATTTTTGGTTCTTGCAGAGTGATAAAGGGAGGTACAAAAGGGAAGGAGAAAATCTGGAACATAATTTTAAAAATACATCAAAACATTCTTTTAATGAGGCTATGTCCAAAGCTAGATCCATGGCAGATAGGATAGGGGTGGGGGGTGAGGGGGCGATCTCAACCAAATTTTGCTCTCTGTGGCAATAGCTGATAATTACACCTGCTCTAAAATTTATAATCTACTTCAGGAGAATTAAGAGTTAAGAAATTCAGGCTATGGACAAACAAAAGCATATTTATTGTTATTTTTTTCTAAACACAGTTCTAGAATTATACAGTGAAGGAAAATCTTTCAGACCCTTTATGAAATGCAAACAGGCCCACATCTTTATGCAGTGAATGATACATTTTTAAGGTCAGAGTGAGACATTCACAAACCTTTGTTTTCTTCTTTACCCCTTCAATCAATTATAATGGTCAAAGAACCAAAAAAGTAAATGAATGAGTGGAGATAACTGATAACACCTTATCTTCCTACCAATTAGTACCTTTAAAAATTTGTTGCAGAGTTGAAGAATTCTTATGAAATGGAAAGTAAATGCCATGTTTGGTGTAGGTAAATAGAATGTTCCATGGATAGTGTACAGAAGCTGAGCACTACCTAAGTATAGGCTAGCTATAGTTATCTTCACATTCATTCTATAGAAAGGCTCAAGGGATTCCCCATTCTTCAGTATAATTTCAACCACTGAGGACCTGTAAGATTGTTTTGAGTTCCTTCAGTTTAAGAGGTTCAATATTCATATATATTTTAAAGGGGTCCAATTGGATAGGGAGACAATGACTCTCATTTCCCATCCAATTGCATCAGAGACACAGGTATATTAATCAATACAAGAATTCTTATAATTTTAATTTGAAATAAAAATTAACATTCAATGTCTACTTTATTTACCTTTCAGGGTTAAAAAAATCTATCAATTAACATAGCTTGGTGTTTAACATTCTTAAATTCTAGTCCTTTTATTAGAGATGTCACACTTCATTCTAAGACAAAAAGGTTTTTTAAATATATATATTTGAGAAATATGCAATTAAACATAGATAATATTATTTTATGGTTTTCTAAGTAATTATACAGCCACATATGTCTATTTCTACTGGAATTTGACACTACTGCTTCAGATCATTTAATAACTCAAGACTATGGTTGAATAATTATCCTTTTCTAGGGAAATAATTTATATTTATGTATTTCTGTAATCAATTATAAATTTTAATGGGAAAGCCAAGTTTCATAGATCTTCATTTCCTCCACAATCCTTAGTAAAGTCTCTTACATATAGGAATCAATACTTTTTTAAATTGACAAACAGAGGCATGTATTCCCAAATAGTGATGCATTGTTAATTTTTAAGGAATTGACTTTTTTTCAGTTTGAGTCATAATTTTTTATGTTTCTTGCTCTTTTTCCCTGGTCCCTGAGTTTGACTGATCCTGACATCATCACTAGGACCTCTACCAAACAGTCAACCAGTCAATTAGCATTTAAGATGTATTTACAACATGCCAGGCACTGGGCTTAGTCCTGGGGATACAGATAGGCATAAAACAGCCCTGCCCTTGAGAAGCCCCAGTCTAATGAGGGAGACCACATGCAAATAATTATGTATAAATAAGCCATATCAGGGATAAATGAATAAGAGAGAATCAACAGAAAAAGTAACTAGAATTAAGAGGGTAAGCAAGAAAGAGAAAAATTGATGAAACTCAAGTCATTTGTTTTCCTTATTAGTAACTCTGGTGGGAAATGTGGAAGTCATTGGCCAACATGTGGAAATCACCTGTGGATTTCTTTCCTCTATATGCTTGCTTTCTGCATTCCGTAAACCTGGATGGAGAAGAAGTAGCTATATTTAGCAACTGACTAGATACATCTTCATCACCCTCTGCAAATAGAGTCTGTAAGGAAGTAGCTCTAACTTTAGAAAGGCCTCCATCCATCTCACAAGTGCAGGTATCCCTTACACATCCCAACTTCCATATTGTCATTTCCATACATTGCTGGTCAGCAAAAAAAATTAACTCAGAGTTTAGGAGAACTATATATATAATATTGTATAATATCAACATATTTTGTTTTTTAATACTGTAAGTATACACAATTTCTTTTTTAAAAGCTAAAATAAATTTTTTAAAAAGTTAAAATCTGCAAAGAAAGGGGAAAAAAGCAGAAAGCCAACAGACAACACACAAAGGCTAGAAAGGTTAACATTGACCTACATATAGCCTATGACTAAATAATTAATCCAAATTTTACAATAAGGTATTGTAAACAACCCATAAAAGAAAATGAAATAAAAAGCAGACTTCTCTGGTAGGAAGGGCCAAAACAAATTTTACATGAAGTTTCCTGGTAAGGGAAGGGTGTCACACTCTAACCCCTGCAATATGAAAGAGATACCTAAACCTAACAATAGACATTTACACCAGTGAAGCCAAAACTCGATTTTGAGTAAAGAAAAAAATCACAAAAGGGCCTTTCTATATACTAAAAGGGCTATAGTCAAATGGTGTCACGGAGCTGCTCATGAAAAGGGCCAGGGTCTCATGAACTATCGCTCATTATGTATAAATAAGCCATCTCAGGGATAAATGAATAAGAGAGAATCAACAGAAAAAGTAACTAGAATTAAGAGGGTAAGCAAGAAAGAGAAAAATTGATGAAACTATCAGTTTCTTCCCATAAATCAGCTTCCTTGTGCAAAGTGGATGACTTCAAAATGTAATAAGCGTGATTGGGTGTGGGAGGGAACAGGCTAAAATTAGAGAGCCCAATGATCTCTAATATTAGAAACTTCATTTCAAAAAACCACCTCCATTGAGAAATCGTATGGAGAGATGGTCTCTAAATGGAATGTAGGTGTTTCTAGGGACCCAGATCCGTTCTGACCCATCTGAAGTAATAGTTGCTAATGTGTCTTACTGTACTTTCCTTTTGCACATGTTGAGAGTCAGAACATAAAAGAGTGCAGTACTCATCTATCCTCTTAATGGAAAGAAATAACAGGGGAGAAAAATAGAAATGACTATGTGTGAAGAGAGAGACATACAGATGGAGGTAGGAAAAATAGGAAAAAAAAAAGGAAGGGAATTCTTAGTCTGCCTGAATCTCTGTCAGATTTCCCCTTGTATTTCAACTTATTAAGTAATATAAAAAAGTAATTTGGGACATTGTATACTACATTTAGAAGGGCTTCAGTGTCACCATGGCAACCGGTTTTGCTTAAACATAGCTCTACATATAAGTAGTCTACATTAGGTACAGGAGTCAGATTTTCACAATGTTGAGAGAACTTTTCTAAAATCAATCTATTGTTGCATTTTCTTAAGTGAGGCATTTAAAGCTATGTTCATAAATATAGAAGTTTGGAAACATATTGCCTTTGACCTCTTATTATAGAGTGGTAGTGGGGTTCTATTATTATCTGGAAAATCACATTGCAGAAAAAATTCATTTAAGGATCAATATTTGAAAAGAATAACTAAATATATCAACTTTTGTCTGTGAGCTGTCAGTGCACAGAATATCAATAGTCTAATATGATTTTTTGTAGATGTTTTGTTTGGAATCTGTTTGGGGACAATTTGGGGATTCTCCCTCCCCCAATTATTACCTCCTTAGTTAATGGTTCCTTGAAATAATATTATTAAGGGCTGCTGGGTGGCTCAATGGATAGAGAACAAGGTCTAGAGATGGATTTTAATCTGTCATCAGATATTTCTTAGTTGTATGACTGGGCAAATCATTTAATCCCCACTGCCTACCCCTACTGCTCTTCTGCCTTAGAACCAGCATACAGTATAGATTAAGATGGAAAGTAAGGGTTTAAAGAAAGAAAGAAAGAAGATTATCCCTAAATAGTTTTCCCACCACCATTCATTCCTCTCTTTGGTAAAATTTATAAGAAAATAACTTTAAGACAATTGGAAAACTATTTACCAAAAAAAAAAAAAAAAAAAAGAAAAGAAAAGTGGGAAGGGAAGGAAAATGTTACTAAAAACACTTTAGCCAAACCAAAAAATGCCTTCCAGAATTAGTCAAGTAATTTTGCTTTCAGATAATTCCTTTTAAGTAAAAAGATGCATTCTGCATTTTATGCTATTTTTAATTTTCTCTTCTTTCTTTCTTGTGCTTTATTGTAATAATAAATAAAAGGGTACATTGTAAGAAAAAAAGTGCTAAATAATAATTGTGAGAATTCCTTGAGGGCAATGTTTTACTGTTGTCTTTGTATGCCAGATACATAGCATAATGTCCCACATGAACAGTTTGATAAATGCTTGTTGGTGGGTTATATATATATATAGGATGTCCCAATTGCATTACTGACCATTTGACCCTAAAATAGGGACCTATGACTGTGATTTTCTGCTACTGTTCTTTGGTCTATGGCTGTGGCAGCTACTCTCTGTGTTTCAAGTGCTCTGAAACCCACTAAATCCAGGATATACTTCAGTGAGTCAGTGACTTTGGGCAAGTCCTTCAAGCCTTTGGATTACCATTTCCTTGTGTCTAAAATAATGGGGTTCAGGTGTCATTTTTGGTCTCTTTGGTCTCTTTGACTGTGGTCTCATTGACTCTAAGTCAATGTTCTTATAATCTTAAACACACTAACTACTTGTGTAAGGCCCTCAACAGTTAGCAAAAAGAAGCAAAGCATCTAGCAAGCAAAAGCCACCTTTTCTTCTGTTTATGGAGACTACATTAAAGATTTGAAAACATTTTTTTCATTCTAGTAATGCCTTCACACTCTCCACCCATCACCCTAACACTATAATAGCTTTGAAACTCTAGACGCTAGGTCATACTACAATACAATAGCAATGGGGAAGGATGAACCCCACATGTTAAATACCTTTCTGGCTACAATTTCATCAGTCTTTCTCGCCACTATCAAGCCTAAGTCTATATTACTTCCAGAGGTTTGACACTGATTGCTCCACGGTGTTTGTAGGTAAACTAATAAGACACTAAGACCTTTTTTGTGTGGGAAAATAATTTGTAATAAAGCCAAATTCAGTCTGATATCCTAATTTTAGGAAAACAATACCATTATATGATTTGACAGGAGTCTCTCACACAATCTTGCTGCCTAAGTTCCCCAGAATGTCTCAATCACTTTAACTAGTTATAACTTTGCCTCATCACCACAAAAGTAGAGGATACCTCGGCTTCAACAACTCAACTCATTTCTAATTGCTATTCATTTTCTTTGCAGTATAGAGTTCTTTTTCGTTGGACTAAGTTGTATTCCAGGATGTTCCTTCACTTAATTTGTACCTCCCAAAAAGAAGCAGAGCAGTGATGACACATTAGGGATTCTGGGAAATAATGGTCATGTGTAAATGATGAATTGGAGCAGGTGAGAGACAAGCTACAGAGATAAATTTAGAGGAAATGAATTATCAGTGAGTTGGTATGTCCTTGGTTTCCATCTTTAGACAGGGATAATGAATAGCAGCAATCTGGTTCCCACCAATTTGAAGAACCCTGAATAAAAATTCCTGGAAAGATACATTTGAAGATTTTCTATTTATCATGTATCACCTCCCATTGACATATTCATATACAATGTTGCCTTGATTTGATCTCCTTTTAATAAGATTGGTCCAAAAGTCAAGGTAATGGATGTTGGTGAGTTAGGGAAGCTTATTGGTACTGGAATAGTGATGACAAGTGCTAAAGAATAGGCAGAATTGACATTATTCAGACCCAATTAAAGAGAAAGCCAAACTCTTAAGGCTCCAGTGATCCAATTCTAGTCCATGTTTCTGAATATCCTCACCACTGAGTCATACCCATGCTCAAATCACCATTAGCAACATATTGCCACCTACTAATACTCATCCTGCATATTCCTATTGCCCATTGTCTTGATTTTCTTTATGCCATTCTGTGCTTTGTAGCCACATATGGGCAGCTAAGCATACACAGTAGATAGAGTGCTACGCCTGGAATCTGTAAGATTTATCTTCCTGAGTTCAAATCTGGGCTCAGACATTTACAAGCTGTGTAAACCTGGGCAAGTCACTTAGCCCTTGCTAACTTGCTTCAGTTTCCTTATCTATAAAAATGACTGAAGAAAGAAAAGACAAACCACTCTAGTATCTTTACCAAGAAAATTCCAAATGGAGTCATGAAGAGTTGGACATGACTGGAAAACAACTGAAACAGGGAAACAACAAACTGGGGGGAGAATTTTATAGCAAGTGTCTCTGACAAAGGCCTCATTTCTCAATTAGATAGAGAAGTGATTCAAATTTATAAGAATATAAAGCATTCCTCAAACTGACACATGATCAAAAGATACCAATAGGCAAATCTCAGATAAAGAAATAGTAACTTTCTTTAATCACATGGGAAAATGCTCTGAACCACTATTAATTAGAGAAATGCAAATTAAAAGAACTCTCAGGTACTACCTCATATTTAACAGACAGGGTAATATGACAAAAAAAGAGGAAAATGTTCAATATTGTAGGAGATGTAGAAAAATTGGGATACTAATACACTGCTGGCAGAGCTGCAAACTGATATAACCAGCCTGGTGAATAGTTTGGAACCATGACCAAAGTGGCATCAAAATGTGCATACAATTTGACCCATCAATACCATTACTACGTCTGTATCTCAAAGAGATCGAGGATGAGAACAAAATATCTACTTGAACAAAAATATCTGTACAGTTATTTTGGTGTAAGCAAAGAACTAGAAACTATAGGGATGTTCATCAACTTGTAGATATGATTGTAATGGAATAGTATTGTATGACAAGAAATGATGAGCAAAATGATTGTATAAACATATGAAGTGATGAAAAGTGCAGTGAACAGAATCAGAAGGATGTTGTACAAAGTAACAACAATAATGTATAATGACCAACTGTGAATGATTTAACTATTATCAGCAATGCAAGGATCCAGGTAAACTCTAAGGAATTCATGATGAAACAAAGCTATCCACTACTATAGAAAGAACTGAAGGAGTCCAAATGGAGATCAAAACATACCATTCCATTTTATTTCCTCAATGTGTATGCAATATGTTGTAGAATAACACACATACAATCTATAACATTTCCTACCCTCTTTGAGAAGGGGAAGAAGTGGGAGGGAGAGAGAAAACACAGATCACAAAATGTCAGAAAATGATTGTTGAAAGTTGCACTGGCATGATCTGGGAATGAAAAGTTTGACTTTGAAAAGAAAAGAAAGGAAAACAAGACAAAAAAGGAAAGGAAATGGAAGGGAAGGGAAGGGAAGGGAAGGGAAAACAACTGAATAGTAACAAAAGCATCACAAGGAGAAAATTGATGGTAAATAAAAAAACAGATAGTAACTTGAAATAATCAAAACTAGTGTAAAATGGAATAAGATATTGCTTTATAGAGTATAAACGAAGTGTAAAGGGGGTTAAATGATCAAAAGAATTTTGTAGAATCTCTGCTGGCTGTTCAGAGGATCACAGAAGTTAGATCTAACCTAATCTTAAGGTCTCAGGTGTAAAATTAGAAGGGACTCAGAGACCATCTAATCCAATCCGAAACTGAGGATCAAAGCAGTTAAATTACTTGCCCTTATGCAGGTAGTTAATAATAGAACTTGAACCAAAGCCCTCTGATGGGAATACCAGAGCTCTTCCATAGTACCACAAATGAGAATAATAGATATTGAGATTTAAGTGATCTTGGTAGCCATCTATCCCAACTGCATCATTTTATAAATAAGGAAATTTGTCCCCATTGAAGTTAAGTGACTTGTGGAGAGTCAAAAAGTTACTAAGAAACAGAATCAATATTCAGATTCAAGACTCTGGCTCCAAAGCCTGTTTTCTTTCCATTCCCTCACATTGCTTATCATTGAAGTAATGGCATTATGAGAAAAAATGCCTATAGCTCATGAATATATTATTTTTTTCCTGTTCTGCTAATTTTGCTTCCAAGAATGAAGAGCAACAAATTGGATGCATCTTCAACATGGTAATCCTTCAGATACTGAAAGACAGCTCTGTCTTCCCCAAATTTTACCTTCTTTAGGCTAAATACTCACAATTGCTTTATTCAATCCTTATAAGGTATGAAATTAAGGACTTTTGCATTCCTATTGTTACCATTCTCTGCACTTTCTCTGGACTCTCTGGATCCTTCCTAAATTTCAGTGCCCAGAACTGAACACAATATTCCAGATGTTCTTTCATTACAGCATTCTCTCTAACTTATTGCTGCATGCTATATTTCTCTAAATGCAGTCTAAGATTGTAATGGCTCTCCTGACTGCAATATCATACATTCATCTTGCAGTGAAGTAAAACCTCCAGACCTTTTCATATGAAATAGTGTTTCTTAGTGTGGTTTCTATATTGGACTTGGGAATTTTAATTTTTGAACCCAAGCTTAAGACTACATTAATCCCTACGTAATTTTGCCTTATTTGATTCAACCTAATGTTTTATCCTGTCAAGAACTATATGAATCCTAACTGCCTTTTAATGTAATCACTATCTCTCCTTCTTGGTTTTCATCTAAAATTTTGATTGGCATGCAATTTATGACTTAATCCACATCATTGATACATATATTCATGAATGTATTTATTATATTTCCTGAGTTGGATGCAGATAGGTGAAGTCTTCTTCACCACATACCATATGCTCTTAAGTCTATCCATATCCAGCCTAGCCAAGATTGAATTACTGTAAATAGTCTAATGATCTCAGACCACTGGGAAGAACTTCTATGGAAAATATACTTATATACTTGGTACAGCTACATGGCTCACTGGATAGAGTGCCAGCCCTATAGTCAGAAGATCTTGGTTTCAAATCTGGCTTCAGATACTTCCTAGCTATGTAATCATGGGGGTGTCACTTTTTTCCTAGCACTTAGTGTTCTTCTGCCACACTTAGTATCTATTCTAAGAGAGAAATTAGGGGGTTAAAAAAGAAATAAGACTTCCGGTCAAGATGGCCATCAAAACTGACTATATATTTCCAAGGGAAAGTATGGGCATTCAACAAAATAGAAGATTTCCAACTTTTTGCAAAGAAAAGACCAGAGCTCTGTGGAAAGTTTGATATCGAAAAACAAAGAGCATGGAATACCTGAAAAGGTAAATATGATGGAAAGGGAAAAGGAGAAAATTGTTATCCTTTCATTTATTCAAACTCTCTTCTATAAGGACTACATTTATATCAATCTATATATATTAATATATGGAAAATGTAATGTGTAAATAGGGGGAAAAGAAAAGTCAAATAGAATAATCTTTCTCACACAAAGAGTCACACGGGAAGGGGAGGGGAAGAAAACTCCTATAAGAAGGATAGGAAGAGAGTTTTTACTTAAACCTTACTTTCAGGGAAATCAACTCTGAGAGGGGAAAAACATCCAGATCCATTGGGATCTTGAATTCTACCTTACCCAACAAGGGTAGGGAGAAGGGAAAACCAAGGTGGGGGGGGAAAATGGGAGGGAAGGAGAGGGGAGAGGGGGAGGGAACAAAAAGGGAGGGACTAGAAAGGGAAACATATCAAGGGAGGGGACAAGGGGAACTGATTTAAAGTAAATTACTGGGTTAAAAGGTTAGAGCTAAAGAAGAAAGGTTAGAATTAGGAAAGGATATCAAAATGCCAGAGAATTCACAAGTCACAATCATAACTTTGAATGTGAATGGGATGAACTCACCCATAAAACATAGACGAATCGCAGAATGGGTTAGAATCCAAAACCCTACCATATGTTGTCTTCAAGAAACACATATGAGGTGGGTTGACACTCACAAAGTTAGAATTAAAGGTTGGAGTAAGAACTTCTGGGCCTCAACTGACAGAAAGAAGGCAGGAGTGGCAATCATGATATCTGATAAAGCCAAAGCAAAAATAGACCTGATCAAAAGGGATAGGGAAGGTAATTATATTTTGTTAAAAGGGACTCTAGACAACGAGGAAATATCACTAATCAATATGTATGCACCAAATAATATAGCACCCAAATTTCTAATGGAGAAACTAGGAGAATTGAAGGAAGAAATAGACAGTAAAACAATATTAATGGGAGATTTGAACCAACCATTATCAAATTTAGATAAATCAAATCAAAAAATAAATAAGAAAGAGGTAAAAGAAGTGAATGAAATCTTAGAAAAATTAGAGTTAAAAGACATATGGAGAAAAATAAATAGGGATAAAAAGGAATACACCTTCTTCTCAGCACCACATGGCACATTCACAAAGATTGACCATACACTAGGTTACAGAAACATGGCATACAAATGCAGAAAAGCAGAAACAATAAATGCAGCCTTTTCAGATCACAAGGCAATAAAAATAATGATCAGTAATGGTACATGGAAAACCAAATCAAAAATTAATTGGAAATTAAACAATATGATACTCCAAAATCGTTTAGTTAGAGAAGAAATCACAGAAACAATTAATAATTTCATCAAGGAAAATGACAATGGCGAGACATCCTTTCAAAACTTTTGGGATGCAGCCAAAGCAGTAATCAGAGGTAAATTCATATCCTTGAGTGCATATATTAACATACTAGGAAGAGCAGAAATCAATCAATTGGAAATGCAAATAAAAAAACTTGAAAGTGATCAAATTAAAAACCCCCAGAAGAAAACCAAACTAGAAATCCTAAAAATTAAGGGAGAAATTAATAAAATAGAAAGCGATATAACTATTGATTTAATAAATAAGACTAGAAGCTGGTACTTTGAAAAAACAAACAAAATAGACAAAGTACTGGTCAATCTAATTTAAAAAAAAGGAAAGAAGAAAAGCAAATTAACAGCATCAAAGATGAAAAGGGGGACATCACCTCCAATGAAGAGGAAATCAAGGCAATCATTAAAAATTACTTTGCCCAATGATATGGCAATAAATACAGCAATCTAGGCGATATGGATGAATATATACAAAAATACAAACTGCCTAGACTAACAGAAGAAGAAATAGAATTCTTAAATAATCCCATATCAGAAAATGAAATCCAATAGGCCATCAAAGAACTCCCTAAGAAAAAATCCCCAGGGCCCGACAGATTCACCAGTGAATTCTGTCAAACATTCAGAGAACAGTTAATCCCAATACTATATAAACTATTTGACATAATAAGCAAAGAGGGAATTCTACCAAACTCCTTTTATGACACAAACATGGTACTGATTCCAAAACTAGGCAGATGAAAAACAGAGAAAGAAAATTATAGACCAATCTGCCTAATGAATATAGATGCAAAAATCTTAAATAGGATACTAGCAAAAAGACTCCAGCAAGTGATCAGAAGGGTCATCCACCATGATCAAGTAGGATTTATACCAGGGATGCAGGGCTGGTTCAATATTAGGAAAACTATCCACATGATCGACCATATCAACAAGCAAACCAACAAAAATCACATGATGATTTCAATAGACACAGAAAAAGCCTTTGATAAAATACAACATCCATTCCTATTGAAAACACTAGAAAGCACAGGAATAGGAGGGTCGTTCCTAAAAATAATAAACAGTATATATCTAAAACCATCAACCAATATCATCTGCAATGGGGATAAACTAAATGTATTCCCAATAAGATCAGAAGTGAAACAAGGATGCCCATTATCACCTCTACTATTTGACATTGTACTAGAAACACTAGCAGTAGCAATTAGAGAAGAAAAAGAAATTGAAGGCATCAAAATAGGCAAGGAGGAGACTAAGCTATTGCTCTTTGCAGATGACACGATGGTCTACTTAAAGAATCCTAGAGATTCAACCAAAAAGCTAATTGAAATAATCAACAACTTTAGCAAAGTTGCAGGATACAAAATAAACCCGCATAAGTCATCAGCATTTCTATACATCTCCAACATAGTTCAGCAGCAAAAACTAGAAAGAGAAATCCCATTCAAAATCACCTTACACAAAATAAAATACCTAGGAATCTATCTCCCGAGACAAACACAGGAACTATATGAACCCAACTACAAAACACTCTCCACACAACTAAAACTAGATTTGAGCAATTGGAAAAACATTAACTGCTCATGAGTAGGACGAGCCAATATAGTAAAAATGACCATCCTACCCAAACTTATCTATCTATTTAGTGCCATACCCATAGAACTTCCAAAAATTTTTTTTTACTGATTTAGAAAAAACCATAACAAATTTCATTTGGAATAACAAAGGATCAAGGATATCCAGGGAAATAATGAAAAAAAAAATACAAAGGAAGGGGGCCTTGCAGTCCCAGATCTCAAACTATATTACAAAGCAGCAGTCATCAAAACAATTTGGTACTGGCTAAGAGACAGAAAGGAGGATCAGTGGAATAGACTTGGGGCAAGTGACCTCAGCAAGACAATATATGATAAACCCAAAGATCCCAGCTTTTGGGTCAAAAATCCACTATTCGATAAAAACTGCTGGGAAAACTGGAAGACAGTGTGGGAGAGATTAGGATTAGATCAACACCTCACACCCTACACCAAGATAAATTCAA
This sequence comes from Monodelphis domestica, assembly GCF_027887165.1. Lineage (NCBI taxonomy): Eukaryota > Metazoa > Chordata > Mammalia > Didelphimorphia > Didelphidae > Monodelphis > Monodelphis domestica. The sequence continues at coordinate 262,151,572 of NC_077232.1, read as the reverse complement.
AATGGGTGACTGACATGAACATAAAGAAGGAAACTATAAGTAAATTAGGTAAACACAGAATAGTATACATGTCAGACCTTTGGGAAGGGAAAGACTTTAAAACCAAGCAAGACATAGAAAGAGTCACAAAATGTAAAATAAATAATTTTGACTACATCAAGTTAAAAAGTCTTTGTACAAACAAAACCAATGTAACTAAAATCAGAAGGAAAGCAACAAATTGGGAAGCAATCTTCATAAAAACCTCTGACAAAGATTTAATTACTCAAATTTACAAAGAGCTAAATCAATTGTACAAAAAATCAAGCCATTCTCCAATTGATAAATGGGCAAGGGACATGAACAGGCAGCTCTCAGCCAAAGAAATCAAAACTATTAATAAGCACATGAAAAAGTGTTCTAGATCTCTTATAATCAGAGAGAAGCAAATCAAAACAACTTTGAGGTATCACCTTACACCTAGCAGATTGTTCAACAGGACAGCAAAGGAAAGTAGTGAATGCTGGAGGGGATGTGGCAAAGTAGGGACATTAATGCATTGCTGGTGGAGTTGTGAATTGATCCAACCATTCTGGAGGACAATTTGGAACTATGCCCAAAGGGCGATAAAAGACTGTCTGCCCTTTGATCCAGCCATAGCACTGCTGGGTTTGTACCCCAAAGAGATAATAAGGAAAAAACTTGTGCAAGAACTTGTACATAGCTGCGCTCTTTGTGGTGGCCAAAAATTGGAAAATGAGGGGATGCCCTTCAGTTGGGGAATGGCTGAACAAATTGTGGTATATGTTGGTGATGGAATACTATTGTGCTAAAAGGAATAATAAAGTGGAGGAATTCCATGGAGACTGGAACAACCTCCAGGAAGTGATGCAGAGCGAAAGGAGCAGAACCAGGAAAACATTATACACAGAGACTGATACATTGTGGTACAATAGAAGGTAATGGAATTCTCCATTAGGGACAATGCAATGTCTCTGAACAATCTGCAGGGATCTAAAAAACACTGTCCACAAACAGAAGATAAACTGTTTGAGTAAAAACACTGATGAAAAGCAACTGCTTGACTACAGGGGCTGAGAGGAAATGACTGAGGAGAGACTCTAAATGAACACTCTAGTGCAAATACCAACAACATGGAAATGGGTTCGAACCAAGAACACATGTGAAACCCAGTGGAATTGTGCGCCGGCTATGGGAGAAGTGGTGGGAGGGGGCCAGGGGTAGGAAAAGATAATGATCATTGTTTCCAATGAATAATGTTTGTAAATAACCAAATTAAAAAAAAAAGAAAAGAAATAAATCTTATATACCATCACTAGGGAATATTGCTTAGGATAGGGTGATTATCTGTATCTTTTCAATGACTACTGCCTCACAGACACTAAAAATGTTTCCTATATTTAATTTCCTTATAAACCTCATAAAGTTCTAAACTCAAGCTAAAATACAAAGACTATATTTTGTCTCTTCTGGGTAGATACAACCTCTCTCCCCAATAAGTGCCATGAGAAATAATATTTTGTGTTGCTAGTTGACAAAATATTGGTGACAATATTTGCAAAAGACATTAGTGTCATGTAAATAAATATATTTCACTCACTGAGAAAATCTTTCAGAGACATGACTTCATGAACACTAAAAATATCTTATAGTCAGAATCACTGCAGAATGTTATCTTGGCCAAAATGGAACTAGATGCAATTATTACTGGAGATTATTTCAGCCATAAGTGCAAGGAACATTGCCTGGATGCAAGGGGCAGGATTGCAATGGAAACTAGACACAAGAATCAGACAGTAGCCTATTGAAAAGGCCCTAGATCTGTTAAACATTAGAACTCTGGTCAGGCATTGACAACATCCCCCCACCTTTGTATCCTAGAATAATATGAGGTCAAAAACCTGACTATGAAGGAATTTTAGGTAGAATACCAGACTGATCCAAGATGCCTATAGAGAGGACATACTCTGTCTTGTTTGTAACTGTGGCTGGTTCCCTTAGCAAATATCCAAGATGCATTAGAGGGTGAAAGTAGCCAAATTTCAAGTAGATAAGCTGGAATTTTATGGATTGTAAAGATATTGACATCTTAATGCAACATTAAACCTCAAAACTGGAACCCTCAACAGCCAAGAAACACTTATACTCTGGCAATTAAGAGACAGACAGAAAATGTCTTGGATCACTCATGGCCAACACTGAAACATGTCTCAAAGTTTCAATTGAAAAAGAAAGATAATGGTAAAGAAAATAATATACTTGATATTATTCCTATTTATTAAAGACAAGGCCAAACTTGAACTCATATACTTAAATGTGTATTCATATAAACTATTTGAAAATTTATTTTTGCAACATTAAATTTTTTTATCTCAATATGAATTTTTTCATCACAGTTTTCCAGTTTGCTTTTGTTCTTTTAAATATAAGATAAAATCGTCCTCCTCATATTTGGATTTTTTGTTGTTTCATTGGAAAATCTTTCATTTAATAATCAGAGAAGCCAAAACAACCATATTCATAGGCCTCGTATATGAAGTGGTTCACTTCAATCAGATACACATTAATTTACCTCAGTTAAAGTCACATTTTGCCATATTTATTACCTATAACTAAGGTGCCACCTGAAAATTGGCAAGTAAAAAAATTTTATGAAAAGTTTTGCAAAGTGTTAACTGATTTGATCCTCACAATAACCCTGACAGATAAATACTAATATTATCCCAATTTTATAGATGAGTAGAGGAAGGGTTAAAATAAAAAGGTTGAACTAAATATATGTGTGGTTACTGAAATTAATATATCTCAAATCAGAATGACTTTTTGTGGTTGTTTATTTACAAAAGGAGAACTAAGGAAATAAGAGAGAGAGAGAGAGTAGATAATTACTCCAGCCCAGTCAAAACCAAGCAGGGCTTCAGAGCCCCAGCAAAGGGTAGGTAAATTAAACAAGGGTTTTAGCCATGAGACCTCCTCCAATAGGAGGGGCCTCTCTGTAGGCTAGTACCTTCAGAAAAGACAGGAAAGGGAGTCAGCCTTTTTTACTCACCCACATAGTAGTTCTAAGGGAAAATCCAAGAGAAGTCTGAGGACCCAAGCCAGAGCTCCTTCAAGATCAAATTCCAAGATCACAGGAAGTTCTTGTCACTTTTATTTTATTTTTTATTTTTTTAACATTATTTTATTTGGTCATTTCCAAACATTATTCATTGGAAACAAAGATCATTTCTTTTCTTCCCTTCCCCCCCGCCACCTCTCCCATAGTCGATGCACGATTTCACTGGGGATCACATGTGTTCTTGATTCGAACCCATTTCCATGTTGTTGGTATCTGCATCAGAGTGTTCATTTAGAGTCTCTCCTCAGTCATATCCCCTCCACCCCTGCAGTCAAGCAGTTGCTTTTCATAAGTGTTTTTACTCCCACAGTTTATCCTCTGCTTATGGATAGTGTTTTTTAGATCCCTGCAGATTGTTCAGGGACACTGCATTGACACTAATGGAGAAGTCCATTATGTTCAATTGTACCACAGTGTATCAGTCTCTGTGTACAATGTTTTCCTGGTTCTGCTCCTCTCACTCTGCATCACTTCCTGGAGGTTGTTCCAGTCTCCATGGAATTCCTCCACTTTATTATTCCTTTTAGCACAATAGTATTCCATCACCAACATATACCACAATTTGTTCAGCCATTCCCCAACTGAAGGGCATCCCCTCGTTTTCCAATTTTTGGCCACCACAAAGAGCGCAGCTATGTACAAGTTCTTGCACAAGTTTTTTTTCCCTTATTATCTCTTTGGGGTACAAACCCAGCAGTGCTATGGCTGGATCAAAGGGCAGACAGTCTTTTATCGCCCTTTGGGCATAGTTCCAAATTGTCCTCCAGAATGGTTGGATCAATTCACAACTCCACCAGCAATGAATTAATGTCACTACTTTGCCACATCCCCTCCAGCATTCATTACTTTCCATGGCTGTCATGTTAGCCAATCTGCTAGGTGTGAGGCGATACCTCAGAGTTGTTTTGATTTGCATCTCTCTGATTATAAGAGATCTAGAACACTTTTTCATGTGCTTATTAATAGTTTTGATTTCTTTGGCTGAGAACTGCCTGTTCATGTCCCTTGCCCATTTATCAATTGGAGAATGGCTTGATTTTTTGTACAATTGATTTAGTTCTTTGTAAATCTGAGTAATTAAACCTTTGTCAGAGGTTTTTATGAAGATTGTTTCCCAGTTTGTTGCTTCCCTTCTGATTTTAGTTACATTGGTTTTGTTTGTACAAAGACTTTTTAATTTGATGTAGTCATAATTATTTATTTTACATTTTGTGACTCTTTCTAAGTCTTGTTTGGTTTTAAAATCTTTCCCTTCCCAAAGGTCTGACATATATACTATTCTATGTTCACCTAATTTACTTATAGTTTCCTTCTTTATGTTCAAGTCATTCACCCATTCTGAATTTATCTTGGTGTAGGGTTCTTGTCACTTTTAAAGACACTTCCTTTCATCACTTCCTGTGCCTTCCTTCCACTTTATGTGGACCAATTGCAGCTATAGCTTTGCTTAGGACTGCCCAGGAGCTGTCAGTTGATTCTGATTTGTCACTCACTGTAGCATACATGGGTCACAGACCTCCCCATACTTAAGGATAAGTGGGGTATATGCACTTCTGATGATTAAATCTAAAAATGGGCAGGGGAGAGTTAATCTCATCTTCACAGTAGGGAAACTCAGTTTAAGAGAGGTTAAGTGTCTTGTCCAGGGTGACACCACTAATAAGGGTGTGAGGCAGGATTCAAACTCAGATTTCCCTGGCTTCAAATCTAACACTCTATCTACTATACCACATAGTAGTCAATAAAAAAAAAATCATTTTGAAAATGTTTTGACAATGAATCAAGTATTTTTCAAGTAACAGGAACTGAGATGTAATGCCAGAACCAATCAGGTACCAGTCCTTGCTCATTGTAAATAGATATGGAATAAAAGAAGGAGAAAAGCAAAATACCCCTTCTGTTCCAACCAAACTGTGATATCATAATTCAGAACAATGAAATTGGATTTTATGGCAAATTAGACTTTTGATTTTTTTTTCTCTACAAGGCTGTTAGGACTCTTGTAAATGAAAAAATTTCCCCCATTAACTCATAACTCATGTGTAATTGATTCATTCCAACCTTTCCTTGCAGCATTTCTCATTTCATGAAGAAAAAAGCATTCTGCCTTACCCTTTGGATGTGAAATTTCCAACATTCTTTTCTTTCATTGATCACTACTTCAATCTTGGGTTTATTGCAAATTTTTCTAAAGCCTCAGTCTGAATATGTCATTCTCTTTCTCAATAAACTCCAGTGGTTACCTATAATTTCTTCTATCAAATATAAATTTGTTTGGCACTGAAAACTCTTCAAACCTTCTTTCCAACCTTAACATGTCCATATCTTTGAGCTAAAAAGATGAAATCATCTAATTGTCTTACCAGGTATTGGTTTCTTATTTCTAAATTATGAATTATATGTTATATAAATGTGTACATGTATCCATCTTTTATATTGCAAGAATGAAATGAACAAAGACCTAAGTATATTATAAACATCCTCTTTGCTCTATATATTCTTTCATTCAGTAATTACATAAACACTCATGGATTTAGTTATCTCTATGCAGATGATTCCTGGATTTATACATTTAAGTCTGGTCTTTGTCCCAAGCTCCATTCCCATACCATTAATTCCCTATTGGTCATATTGAATTGGATGTCCTGAGGGCATTTGAAACTCAACAGATATGAATAATTTTCCCCGAAAATTGCCCTCTTCCTAAACTTTTCTATTTCTATGAAAAGTCTTATTATCTTTCAGTCACCCAGGTTGATTTCATCTTTGTTTTTCAATCCTTACCTTCCATCTTGGAATCAATACTATGTATTGGCTCCAAGGCTGAAGAGGCATAAGGGATAGACTAAGGGATTAAATGACTTGCCAGAGTCACACAGCTAGAAATATATGAGGTTGGATTTGAATCCAGGTCCTCCCATCTCTAGGCCTGGGTCTCAATCTATTGAGTCACCTACTTGCCCCCCAAACACACTTTTTGATGTAATTTTCATTTTTTTAAACATTATTTTATTTGGTCATTTTCATACATTGTTCATTGGAAACAGATCATTTTCTTTTCCTCCCCCCCTCCCCCAACCCCTTCCCTAGCCGAAATGCAATTCGTCTGGGTATCACATGTGTCCTTGCTCAGAACACATTTCCTTGTTGTTGGTATTTGCATTAGAGCACTCATTTAGCATCTCTCCTCCATCATGTCCCCTCAACCTCTGTAGTCAAGCAGTTGCTTTTCCTCTGTGTTTTTACTCCCTCAGTTTGTCCTCTGCTTGAGGATAATTTAGTTTTTTTGTTTGTTTGCTTGTTTGTTTTTTCTCGTAGATCGCTGCAGGTTGTTCAGGGACATTGTGAAGCCATTACTGGAGAAGTCCATTACGTTCTCTTGTACCACAATGTGTCAGTCTCTGTGTACAATGTTTTCCTGGTTCTGCTCCTCTCACTCTGCGTCACTTCCTGGAGGTTGTTCCAGTCTCCATGGAATTCCTCCACTTTATTATTCCTTTTAGCACAATAGTATTCCATCACCAACACATACCACAATTTGTTCAGCCATTCTCCAATTGAAGGGCATACCCTCATTTTCCAATTTTTGGCCACCACAAAGAGCACAGCTATGAATATTCTTGCACTTCTTTTTCTTTATTATCTCTTTGGGGTACAAACCCAGCAGTGCTATGGCTGGATCAAAGGGCAGACAGTCTTTTATTGCCCTTTGGGCATAGTTCCAAATTGCCCTCCAGAATGGTTGGATCAATTCACAACTCCACCAGCAATGAATTAATGTCACTACTTTGCCACATCCCCTCCAGCATTCATTACTTTCCATGGCTTTCATGTTAGCCAATCTGCTAGGTGTGAGGTGATAATTCAGAGTTGTTTTGATTTGCATCTCTCTGATTATGAGAGATGTAGAGCACTTTTTCATGTGCTTATTAATAGTTTTGATTTCTTTGGCTGAGAACTGCCTGTTCATGTCCCTTGCCCATTTATCAATTGGAGAATGGCTTGATTTTTTTGTACAATTGATTTAGCTCTTTATAGATTTGAGTAATTAGACCTTTGTCAGAGGTTTTTGTTATGAAGATTGTTTCCCAGTTTGTTGCTTCCCTTCTGATTTTAGTTACATTGGTTTTGTTTGTACAAAAACTTTTTAATTTGATGTAGTCAAAATTATTTATTTTGCATTTTGTGACTTTCTAAGTCTTGCTTGGTTTTAAAATCTTTCCCTTCCCAAAGTTCTGACATGTATACTATTCTGTGTTCACCTAATTTACTTATAGTTTCCTTCTTTATATTCAAGTCATTCGTCCATTATGAGTTTATCTTGGTGTACGATGTGAGGTGCTGATCCAAACCTAATCTCTCCCACACTGTCTTCCAATTTTCCCAGCAGTTTTTATCAAATACTGGATTTTTGTAAAAGAAGCTGGGGTCTTTTGGTTTGTCAAAGACTGTCTACTGAGGTCATTTACCCCAAGTCTATTCCATTTCTATTTCCATATTTCCATATTCTATTTCTGTCTCTTAGCCAGTACCAAATTGTTTTGATGATTGCTGCTTTGTAATATAGTTTGAGATCTGGAACTGCAAGGCCACCTTCCTTTGTATTTTATTTTTCATTATTTCCCTGGATATCCTTGATTCTTTATTCTTCCAAATGAACTTTGTTATGGTTTTCTCTAATTCAGTAAAATAGTTTTTTGTTAGTTCAATGGGTATGGCACTAAATAGATAGATAAGTTTGGGTAGGATGGTCATTTTTATTATGTTAGCTCATCCCACACATGAGCAATCAATGTTTTCCCAATTGTTTAGATATAGTTTTAATTGTTTGGAGAGTGTTTTGTAGTTGTGTTCATATAGTACCTGTGTTTCTCTCAGCAGATAGATTCCTAAGTATTTTATATTGTCTCGGATGACTTTAAATGGAATTTCTCTTTCTAATTCTTGCTGCTGAACTGGGTTGGAGATATATAGAAATGCTGATGACTTTTGTAGGTTTGTTTTTTATCCTGCAACTTTGCTAAAGTTGATTATTTCGATTAGCTTTTTGGTTGATTCCCTGGGATTCTTTAAGTAAATCATCATATCATCCACAAAGAGTGACAGCTTGGTCTCCTCATTGCCAATTTTAATACCTTCAATTTCTTTTTCTTCTCTAATTGCTACTGATAGTGTTTCTACTACAATATTAAATAATAAAGGTGATAATGGGCATCCTTGTTTGACTCCTGATCTTATTGGGAAGGCTTTGAGTTTTTCCCCATTGCAGATGATGTTTGCTGATGGTTTTAGGTATATACTGTTTATTATTTTTAGGAAAGGCCCTTCTATTCCTATACTTTCTAGTGTTTTCAATAGGTATGGGTGCAGTATTTTGTCAAAGGCTTTTTCTGCATCTATTGAAATAATCATGTGATTTTTGTCAGTTTGCTTCTTTAAATGGTCAATTATGTGGATGGTTTTCCTAATATTGAACCATCCTTGCATTCCTGGAATGAATCCTACCTGATCATAGTGGATAACCCTTGTGATGACTTGCTGGAATCTTTTTGCTAGTATCCTATTTAAGATTTTTGCATCTATATTCATTAGGGAGATTGGCCTATAGTTTTCTTTCTCTGTTTTTGACGTGCCTGGCTTTGGGATCAGTGCCATGTTTGTATCGTAAAAAGAATTTGGTAGAACCCCTTCTTGGCTTATTCTGTCAAATAGTTTGTATAGTATTGGGGTTAGCTGTTCTTTGAATGTTTGATGGAATTCATTTGTGAATCCATCTGGACCTGGGGATTTTTTCTTAGGGAGTTCTTTGATGGCTTGTTCAATTTCTTTTTCTGATATGAGGTTGTTTAGGTAATTTATTTCTTCCTCTTTTAGTCTAGGAAATTTATATTTTTGTAAGTATTCATCCATATCGCTTAGATTGCCATATTTTTTGCCATATAATTGCATATAATTGCACTGTATTAAAAACTGTTTAATGCTACAATTGTTTACACCCTGGCCACAATTTATCATTACATGTTATTTCCTTTCATGAACTCTCTAATCTACCAAAATTGTCCTTCTTGTTGCTTCTCATGATCCATTCACCACCTCCCTTCCTTTACACTATCTATCCCTCATGCCAGGAATGCATTACCTCCTCATTTCTATTCTTAAAAAATCCCTAATTTCCTTCAAGGATTAGAAAAAACCCACTTTCAAAATTAGCTGATACCCTCAACAAGAGCCCTCCTACACCAAATCCCTGTTTATGTATTTTGTGTCTATATAGATGTATGCGTGCTGTCTTCACAAATAGAATTAGGAAAGGGAAGCAACATATATTGATTAAGTTCTTAGTATGTATCAAGCACAATGCTTTACAAATATTGTCTCATATGATCTTCACAACAATCCTGGGAGGTATCTACTATTACTATCCTCATTTTATAGTTGAGGAAACTCAGATAGAGAGATGGTAAATTACTTGCTCAGGGTCACACACATAGCTTTTAAGTGTCAGAGGCTAGATTTGAACTTGTAGTTTTTCTGACTGCACCCTCACCATTCTACCATTTAGTTGTCTGCCCTGTGCTTTACTCTGGGAATGCAAAACTTAAAGCATCCCTGTCTTCAAGAAGTTAGTTGCATTCCGAACAAACTGGGAGAACATTTTTATAACAAAACCCTCTGGGAAAGGTTTAATTTCCAAAATATATAAGGAACTAAGTCAAATTTATGAAAAAAATCAAGCCATTCCCCAATTGACAAATGGTCACAGGACATGAATAGGCAGTTTTTAGGTGAAGAAATCAAAACTATCAATAAGCACATGAAAAAGTGTTCTAAATCCCTCCTGATTAGAGAAATGCAAGTGAAAACAACTCTGAGGACCACCTTATACCTAGAAGACTGACCAATATGGCAGCAACAAAATAAAAAAGCAATAAATGTTGGAGGGGATGTGGCAAAATTGGGACACTAATACACTGCTGGGAAAGTTGTAAATTGGTCCAATCATTCTGGAAGGCAATTTGGAACCCTTCGATCCAGCCATACCATTGCTGGTTTTGTACCCCAAAGGAAAAATAAGGGAAAAGACTTGTATAAAAATAGTTATAGCTATGCTCTTTGTGGTGGCAAAAAAAAATGGAAAATGTGGTGGTGTCCATCAATTACGGAATGGCTGAACAAATTGTGGTATCTGTTGGTGATGGAATATTATTGTGCTGAAAGGAATAATGAACTGGCGGAATTCAATGTAAACTGGAAAGACCTCCAGGAACTGATGCAGAGCAAAAGGAGCAGAACCAGAAGAATATAGTACACAGAAACTGATGCATTATGGCACAATCAAATGTAACAGACTTTTCTACTAGCAGCAAAGAAATGACCCAGGACAATTCAGAGGAATTTATGAGAAAGAATGCCATCCACATCCCAAGAAAGAACTATGGGAAGAGAAATGCAGAAAAAAATATATGATCAATAACATAGTTCAATAGGAATATGATTAGGGTTTTGATTTTAAATGATCACTCTACTGCAAATATAAATAACATGGAAATGTTATTTATTTTTAAAATGATACATGTATAACCCAGTGGAATTGCTTGTCAGCTACGGGATGGGGGAGAGAAAAGATAAGGGAATATGAATCATGTAACCATGGAAAAATATTCTAAAGAAAAAAAAAGAAGACAAGGAAAACATTGAAGAAAAAAAAGAAATTAGTCGCTTTCCAAAGTTCATTTCGAAAGTGACCATCAATATGTATGTTTGTCACACTTGCAAAGGTGTGGCATCATTTACTATCACTACCTTCCACATGTTCACCTAAGGTAAGAATGACTAATACTACCCCCAATATATTTCACCCACTACATATAGTCCCAAACAATAACAAGGATATATTTAATTAAATGCTCACTAACCAATTATAATATTGAAATTCCATAATTACTAATTGCCTGAGAAAATTTTAAATTGACTAAATCTAAAATGTCAAAAACAACAACAAATTACTCATTGCCCTCATGGTATCAATTCCCTCAAGCAAATGTACCCAAAGTTTCTAAATCTCCATTTGGATCACAGAATCACTGAAAATGAGCTGGAAAATAATTATTCTCTTCTTCACTGTCTCCATTCTCCTTTGGCTCCTGTGTTTCTATTGAATTCATCCTGAGTACAATTCTGACCTCATCCTGTCAATGGAGCATATTCTTTATCTTGTAATAGAGGCATTCATTCCACATTTAAACCAGGACGGTTGACAGCAAAATTCATGACTATACCCACAGAAGATTTAGGATCTTGGGCCTGTCTCTCTTTTCTCCTTTGACTTCCAAAATGAAAAAAAATAGAAATAAAAATGTTTCTAACATTTGTGCCACAATATAGTGTCCTAGAATCTAAGTTTGGCAATTTGCTACCTTTGTGACCTGGGGTCAGTTGTGAAGATGTCATGACTTTTCTAGTTGCCTTGGCTTATTATAATAAGTTCAAAGACTTTCAGGGAGTTCAGAGGAATTCTCCTTATAATGAACAGCTTCCAGTTGAAGTCCCTTTCACTCAGGCTTTTTCTCTGGAAATTAGGTCAGGGGTCACAGGAAGAGAGTGCTGGTTCAGAGATCCGCTCAAGTCTTCCTTTCTGTTAGGCGTCCCAGAAAGAAGTCCCTTCTCCAACTGTCCAGATTCTCTCCAAATTCCAGCTGGTCCTTCAGCCAGCAAAATCTACTTCTCTCTTTCTTCTGGCAGGTTGAATCCAATTCCTCTTGTACACTATCCAGCAAAAATGAGTATATTCTTTCAGGAGAAAATAGAAAATTCCCAAGGCTTCCTGAAGAGGGTAAGAAAAAAAAGAAAGAAAGAAAATAACAACAACAACAAAACAGACCTAAACAGAATATTTAGAGTCCAAACATAAGGAAAAAAAAAGAGAAACCTTAAAAAAGTAAATAAGAAAGAGAAAATTTTAGGAACTCATTAAGGTCAAACTGTTTATATTCCCATATAGAAAGAAGATATTTGTAATTCTTCAAAATCCTTATTAATAGTAGAGCAGTTAGAAGGAGTTTACTTAGACAAAGGGTTAGGAAGTAAGCTGATTAGGATAATATGAAATGCTAAAAAAAAATCAAGAGGTGAAAAAGAGAATTGCACTGAGAGAGAAGGGAAGGGGGAGATGGAATGGGGGTAAATTATCTCACCTAAAGAGACATGAAAAACTTTTACAGTGGAGGGGAGGACCAGAGTGTGACAAGTAATGCTTAAACTTTGGCTAGGAAATAATAATCACACTCACTGGGGTATAGAATACTATTTCACCCTATGGAGAAGTAGTAAGGGGATAAAACAAGGGAAGGGGAGTGGTAATAGGAGGGACGGTGATTATAAAAAAAGCAAAACACTGATAAAGAGGAACAGAGTGAAAGGCAAAAAAAAAACATAATCAAAAGAGGAAAATGAGATGTAGGGGAGTATACAATTGGTAATCATAACTGTGAATGTAAATGAAATGAATCACCCATAAAATAGAAGCTGATAGAGTGAATTAAAACCAGAATCCTACTATATGCTGTTTATAAGAAACACATTTGAGGCAGAGAAGCACGCACAGTATAAAGGTAAGATGCTAGAGCAGAATTTATTATGCATCCTCTGAAGTCAAAAAAGCTGGAGTAGTAATCATTATCTCAGATAAAACTAAAGCAAAAATAGATCTGATTAAAAGAAATAAGGAAAAAAATTAAATTTTGCTAAAAGTTACTATGAGCAATGAAGAAATCAATACTAAACATACACATTAAATGGTAAAGCCTCTAAATTTTTAAAGGAAAAATTAAATGAACTTCAGGAAAAAATAGATAGTAAAACTATACTGATGGGGGACCTCAATTTACTCTTTCAGATCTAGATAAATCAAACCAAAAAATAAACAAGAAAGAAGTAAAAGAAGTGAATTAAATCTTAGAAAAGTTAGAACTAATAGATCTCTGGAGGGAATTGACTGGCAATGGAAAGGAATGTACCTTCTTTTCATGTGTATATGGCTACTACACAAAAATTGACCACATATTAGGACATAAAAACTTCACAACCAAATGCAGAAAAGCAGAAATAATAAATGCATCCTTTTCAGATCATAACACAATAAAAATTATAATCAATAAAGTTCCATTTAAAGAGAAGTCAAAATTAATTGGAGACTAAATAATTTAATGCTAAAAATGGTGGGCCAAAGAACAAATTATAAAACAATAATTTTATTAATGAGAATGACAACAAGGAGACACTATCAGAATTTATGGAGTGCAGTCAAAGCAGTACTTAGGGGAACATTTATATCTCTAAATGCTTACATCAATAAAATATAACACATGGATTAATTAAAAGTCCTCATTTAAAGACTAAATTGGAAATGCTAAATATTAAAGGAGAAATTAATAAAATGTAAAATAAGAGAAGCATTGAACTAACAAATCAAAAACTAATAAATAGGAGTTGGTTTTGTGGGTAAAAACAAAAACAAAAACAAAACACAGTTTTGCTTAATTTGATTAAAAAAAGAAAGAAGAAAATCAAATAATCAGTATCAAAAATGAAAAAGGTGAACTCACCACTAATGAAGAGGAAATTAAAGCAATATTAGGAGCTATTTTGCCCATAAATCTGACAATCTAAGTGAAATGAATTAATATTTATGAAAACATAAATTACTCAGATTAGCAAAAGAGGAACTAGAATCTTTAAATGATCCCATATCAGAAAAAGAAATTGAATAAGCCACCAATGAACTCCCTAAGAAAATGTTCCCAAGACCAGATGGATTCACAACTGAATTCTATCAAACATTTAAAGAACATTTAGTTCTACCTAAACTATTTGGAAAAAATAGACAGAGAAGTAATCCTACCAAAAACTTTTTATGAAACAAACATGGTACCATTACCTAAGCCAAGAAGCATGAAGACAATGAAAGAAAATTATAGGTCAATTTCGTTAATGAACATAGAGGCAAAAATTTTAAATAAGATACTAGCAGGGAGAATGCAATAACTATAATTTACAATAACTAGGTAGGAATTACACCAGGAATGCAGGACTGGCTTAATATTAACTATCACCATAATTGACTATAGCAGTCACCAAACTAACAGAAATCACATGATTATCCCAATAAATACAGAAAAAGCCTTTGACAAGATACAACATCCATTCCTATTAGAAACATTAGAAAGCATGGGAATAAATGGTTCATTCCTTAAAATGATAAATAGTATATATCTAAAATTTTCAGTACGTAGTGTCTGTAATGGGAATAAACTAGAAACCTTCTCAGTAAGATCAGGAGTGAAGCAAGGTTGCCCATCATCACCACTGTTATTTAATTTTCTATTATAAATGGTAACCTTTAAGAAAGAAAAAGAAATTAAACTAATTAAAGTAGGCAATGAGGAACCTAAACTATAATTTTGTAGATGATATAATGGCATACTTAATTGTTGAAGTTATTAATAACTTTAGTAACATTTTAAGTTACAAAATAAATCCGCGTAAATAATCAGCATTTCCATTTACCACCAACAAAGTCCAGGAGCAAGAGTTAGAAAGAGAAATTCTATTTAAAATCACTCTAAAAATATAAAATAGCTGGGTATCTACTATTTGCCACATCAAACACAGGAATTATATGAACACAATTACAAAATACTTTTCACACAAATAAAGTCATATCTAAACAATTGGAAAAATATTATTTTCTCATGGGTAGACTGAGTTAATATAATAAAAATGACAATTCTACCTAATTTATTTATTCAGTACCATACCAATTAAACTACTAAATAATTATTTTATAGAACTAGGGAAAATAATAACAAAATTCATCTAGTAGAATAAATGGTCAAGAACATCAAGAGAACTAATAAAAAAATATGAAGGAAGGAGGCTTAACAGTATCAGATCTCAAACTATACTATTAAAAAAAATCATCAAAACAGTCTGGTCCTGGGTAAGGAATAGAATAGTAGGTGGAGATTAGATACACAATATCAAGGTGGAAATGACTTTAGCAACATAGTACTTTATTTTGGAATAAGAAATCACTTTTTAATAAAAACTGTTAGGAAAATTGGAAAACAGTATGACAAAAGCTAGGTATAGACCAATCACACCCTATACCAAGATAAGGTAAAAATTTATATATAATTTAGCTATAAAGAGTGATATCATAACTAAATTAGGGGAACACAGAATAGTTTACCTGGCACATCTTTAGAGAAGAAAAGAATTTATGACTAAACAAGAGAGAGTATTCTGAGATGTAAAATGAATAATTTTGATTACATTTGATTTCAAAGATTTTGTACAAACAAAACTAATCTAACCAAGTTAAAAAGGGAATCAACAAATTAGGGGGAAAATTATAACAAATGTCTCTGATTAAGGTCTAATTTCTCAAATTTATAAGAATACAAGTTATTCCACAGTTGAAAAATGACCAAAGGATATGAACAATTTTCAAATAAAGAAATAAAAGCCATCAATAATCACATGAAAAATGTTCTAAATCACTCTTGATTAAAGATAAGCAAATAAAAAAAAACATTGAATACCAAATCATACCTATTAGACTGGCCAATATGGCAGTGAAGAAAAGTGGTAAATATTGGAGAAGTTGTAGCAAAATTGGGACCCTAATGCATTGCTGATGGAATTGTGAACTGATCCAACCATTCTGGAGAACAATTTGGAACTATACTCAAACAGAACTGTGCATAACCTTTGATCTGGTAATGCCACTACTGGGTCTGTATCCCAGAGATAAAAAAGGGGGTAGGGGGCAATGGAAGAGAAGGAACTATATGTACAAAAATATTTGTAGCTGTTCTTTTTGTGGTGACAAAGAATGGGAAATTGAGGGGATGTCCATCAATAGAGAATAGCTGAACAGATTCTGGTACCCATTGGTAATGGAATACTATGTACTGTAAAAAATGATAAGCAAGATAATTTCAGAAAAATCTAGAAAGATCTGCAGGAATTGATACAGAGTGAAATAAGCAGAAGTGGGAGAACATGGTACACAATTTTAAAAATTGGACAAAGATTATATGTGAAACCTTGGCTACTTTCAGCAGTGTCGAATGATAACTTAAAAAAAAAAATCTTTACCTTCTGTCTTAGAATCAATACTGTGTTTTTGTTCCAAGGTAGAAGAGCAATAAGGGCTAGACAATGGGTATTCAATGACTTGCCCAGGATCCTACAGCTAGGAAGTGTCTGATAACTTTAAAAGTAGATACCAGGAGGCTTCTCTCTAGGTCTTTATGATCTTTGTATCAGCTGAAATTTTTCCCTAGTGCAGAGGCAAAAACTTTACTGACTTTTACTAAAATGTTGAGATTGCCTGGCACAATGGATTCTATGATAGATATTGAGTCAGGAAGCTCTAGATTGTAGGACCATTCTATGATTTCTGAGTCTGAGGTTTCCCTTTAGTAAAATGGGGACATTATTCACAGGGCTTAACTCAATGCCTAGAAGAAGTTTTTCACTGGCTTCAGATACATAAGAAGATCAGGAATGCAATCAGGCAGGTTAATCCCATGGGCTTAGCTTTTGTGTATATTCAGAAAAGTTAATTTTTCAAGATCCAAGATAATTTATGAATTCCCAAAGCATATTAAAAAATGGAGATAGTGGTTATGTTCAGATTCACTCTGCTCTCTTTGGCTACTCTGGAAAAGCCATTCACTCCATTGATTTGTGGACATGTGATCATCAAAAAGGAATTAAAAAGGAACTATTAGGATGTTCTATCTCTTACCCAGAGAGAGACTTATGACATTGACTCTGTGCTCATTAAACATAAAATGTCTCTTTTAAAAAATATAACATCTATTATCATTACTGAGCTAGATTATTTTTCAATGTTTCAAAGAATTTGCCTTCTGAAATGGAGACTCTGGATAGAAAAGGTTTATCATTGTCAATGTTCTAAGAATTGACAGATTCTCCTCATGGAGTTTAAAGGGAAGCATCTTCCCTAGTCTTTCTCCTAGTCCAGTGTCAAGGCCCTCTCTTTCTAAAAAGGACTATAGTTTTAGTCTCCAGTTTTTATGCTAAAAAGTTGATGGCAGAGACATCTGAATTTGTACTGAAGCAATAGCACCTCAACTATCAGGCTAAACCAGAAAATGGAAGCAGAAAGAAGCCAAATGCCTACATATCTAGTGGAACTTTTCTTGACCACAACCATCAGTGTCCAATGGACTCATAGAACATGATTGAGCAAGGATCCATGAACTCAACGATAGTTAGTAAAGCCTGTAAGGTATGCCCTCATACCTACTTAGCAAGGAACAAATGACTAACAAACTTTGCACACCACTTGAGAGCATCAGGGAATATGTACAGCAAAAGTAGCATAGTTGACATCATCAGAAGACACTGACAGCCTTACAATACTGGACCCAGGTATCCCTCTCTATATAGGGATGTCCTGCCACATATCTTTCCTACATAGGTAGCTCATGACCTTGGGCTCCTCAGGGCTCAGTACTGATACCCACAGGACTTGATCTTAGGAACCTGACTCTGAGAAGGTCATTTTCTCTGTTCACATCATCCCCACCATCATAGAGTTTTAGTATGAACAAATACATATATTAAAAGCTTAGGTACTTAATATTCATGAAAACACTAAATGGATGGGTTTCAATGTGTCTAGAGCACAACCTTGTTTTCACCCTACAGAAAATCCATAAGGTGCTAAAGATTCACAGAATTCTACAAAGAAATGCTGAAAAATAAAGCCCTCAAAATATCTCTCTGCTCCCTTAGAAGGGAACTGAATTTTCATTTATTATTGTAGCAAATTTTTGTCACTGTGGTTAGTCTCTCTTCTCTAGAGTTTTACAAGTATCTCCAAGACTCTTAGTCCCCCCTTTGTGGTTTAGATAGCTCCTAGAAGCTAAAACATACTTTGAGGTTTTCTCAATTAGCAAAACCCTTCTCCATGGACCTATATTCTCTAAGTAATTTACTGGTTTTGTTCTCAAGCAGGGTTCTGTTCAGCAACTATGTGGACCTCTCCAATCTTTCTCCAAGGAAAAAGCCACATTAGAAAATCTGATAGGCAACATAGTAAAATGGTTTGGGAATCAACTAGACATAAAAAAGAAAAACTTACATTTTAATTATACTTAAGTACTTTCTTACTACCAACATGACCTTGGAGAAGTTGCTTCTTTGATTCTGTTTTCTCATCTGTAGAATGAGATTAGAGTACATGACCTTTAAGGTCCCTTCTAGCTCTAGACCTATGATGTTCTTTTACTTCTAGATTAAGGGTTCTTTACCTGAGGTCCAGGAACTTTTTAGTATATATTTTCATAGTCATTTAATTTAATTGATTTCCTTTGTAATCCTGCTTATTTTTTGCATTTAAAAACATTATTCTGAGAAGGGTTCCATAGTTTTGACCAGAATATCAAAAAGGGTCCATGATCTTGATCTGGAAGGACCCATAACCATGATCTAGAAAATGTTAGCCTTTGCTTTACAAGTTACAAGATGATAAAAATCCTGAACATAAGAACTTTTGAATTTTGAATTATCAATAAAGCAACTCCAAAAACAGAAACTGCCCAAGAAATCTACCTTCTTTGCCTAGAAGGCTAGATTCTGGGGTAATATTTCCAAAGGTGTTCATAATCTGCCTTGCTGTATCCAAGAGGATGAAGTTCCTTAAATTTCCTTTTCATGACATATGCAAACACATATATTCCACTGAGTGCCTCCATGTGATTCTACTGGAAGTCACTCACTTTACTGCTGGTCGGAAGAAAAAGAAGAGTTTCTGCTTCCTATTCTCTTGCTTAATTCCATAAGAAGTTCCAAAGGGAAAAGAAAAGATCAAGTTCTAAGAAAAAGAGAATAAAGTTCAAACAACTTGCTTTGATAGTTCCTAGGACATGTTCCTCAGTTAACTAATTATTTAAAAACAAACAAAAAACCTTACCTTCTATCTTGGAATTATTGGTTCTAAGGCAGAAGAGTGGTAAGGGATATTGTAAAGATTAAAATTAATGTATGATAACTATTATATTTTATAAAGTTTTATTAATAATAACTAAAGTAAAAGAACTACCTGAACCCAGCCTGGTTGCAAGAAAAAGAGGAGGAACTACAGAACTTGTAACAAACAGCATTAGGATACATGTACAGGAAAGGAAAAAGGGAATTGTGGAAAATGTAGTCCAAGGGTTCAAGATTCTAATTAATACAACATGCAATTTGGGTTAAGTGACTTACATATCTGAGGTCAAATTCGAATCTAAGACCTCCCATCTCCAGACCTTGCTCTCTATCCACTGAGCCACCCAGATGCCCCCCAGTTAATGAATTATCAATAATTCCTTTTACCTGAGGCACCCTTTCAGTTGCTGTCAATGGTCCTAACCTTGCCATATCATTGGAGTTATTGTTGAACTATTCAAATTGGTCAGTGACTACTCTGAACTATTTTCCTTCTTTCTTTAGGCATATCCTACCCACACCTTCTCCCTATGTAGAAAGAGAGTTCTTTGGGAGTGTTCACTCTTTGCAATGATAGTACATGTATTTTTAGGAGAATTTGTCCTAATTTTACATAGGAAACTTTCTCTTGCTACATTTGTTTCTATGGCATTTCACTAACTATTGGTATTAATTAGTCCTCTGGCTGAGTTGTAAAAGTAAATACATCAGGTGGGGGCTCATGAGTTTTAATAGATTCAGACCCATGGAGTATTTTTATTCTGTGGTAGGTTGTCACTTGTGTCAGGGATGGGGAGTCTATAGTACAAGGTTCAGAAATAGTGCATATGTGTATTGTATGTAGGTATGTATAGTATTTTGCAAACCTTTAAGTATCATATAAATGCAACTATTATTATTGTTTTTCCTTGAGGCAAAACAGAAGCAAGATAAACTCAGCCTCAGTAATACTAGACTGTCCCCCCAGGGATTGATTACTTTGACACATTGCTGCCCATTACCCTCCACTGGAATGTTAATAACTCTGCCCTATTTAACATTTTCTATTCATATTTCTTTACCAGAATTGTTCCAGACACTGCTCTGGAAAAGGGCTTGGGGATGGAACTGAAGAGTGGACAATAGGACATGAACACGGCTAATGCCCACTGAAAAAATAGCTTTCAAATTTTATGATAAATTTCCAGTATGTGGACCTGGAATGAAGTTTTTATTTTATATATACATGTGAATCATCAAAAACCAATTTTACATTCATAATAACATTGGCACAGTGTAGATAGAGAATGCCAGGCCTGGAGTCAAGAAGATTCATCTTCCTGAATTCAAATCTGACCTCAGATACTTCCTACTTATATGATCTTAAACATGTCACGTAACCCTGTTTGCTGCAGTCTCTCATCCATAAAATGAGCTAGAAAAGGAAATGGCAAACCACTTAGCATCTTTTCAAGTAAAAACCTCACATGGGATCACAAATCATCAGAAATGCCTGAAATGGCTCAACAACAAAGAAAATTAAGTTATCCCTTCTGAGCTCTACTAGGCACACCTGTACCTTCCCAGTACAAAAATGGTCAAAAAACGAGCAGGAAGGAATATAATAGCCATGGATTTTTTGAGTCAGAGGACATAGATAACCTAAAATAAGTCCACCCACATTTTTTTCAAACCTTTACCTTCCATTTTAGAATCAACACTGTGTTGTGGTTTTAAGGCAGAACAGAACAACAGTAAGAGAAAGGCAATGGCAGTTAAGTGACTTGTTCAGGGTCACACAGCTAAGAAGGGTCTGAAGCCAAAGTTGTGACCAGGACTTCCTGTCTGTAGACCTAGCTCTTAATCCCCCCTCTCCAATGACTTTTTTAAGTGCTCAGGCCTATAACATCTATGAAAGAAGCTTATCCATTCAGGGTCTTCTGTACCTACCAGAAATGGGAAGAGAAGGAATTATTATTGCCTATAATTTTGCCAAACAAAAGAGAGCAAAGAGGTGAAAGAGAAAACAAAAAATCAGTATATCTTTCCATCTTTTCCTATATTCTTCTAAGTTCTTCCTATAATTCTTCTAGTCCAAGAAGGTTGTTTGAATCTTATTTGGCTGTTCTCAGCCAAACTGAGAAACAGAGACAAAATCACATCTGAGATTTCATGAGCTACCATGGATAGGAGGATTGCCCTGATTACAACAAAAAGCTTATTCCTCTAACTCATGGCTTCCTCCTTTTTCTAGACCAAACATTCTGATTAAGGCTGAGCATTATTAATCCCCCCAGAGCCCCCTTCTGAATTACTAACAACTTGAAGGAATTCAACAATTATGATGTGGCTAAGGCTGGTCAAGGAATGGTTGGAAATGAGTGAAAGCTGCGGACAAATGTCTCCACTCATGGCAAGTAACATTATTTGCCAATTTGTCTGCAAAAAATGCTGTCCAGAGAACAAGTATGGAGCAATCTTGTGGCAGCTACAGAACCGTGGCACTTCCTTGCATTGGAACATGTAAAGATCAAAATTTAGGGAATATGGGAGACTGAGGTAGGTAGAAATTAGTTTCTCTCTGCAAGGAATATTATATTTTTTTAGAGGTTTATTGAAGATTAAGGATTAAAGAAAATACAGGATAAGAGACACGTGTCCAGGCCATAGAGAGGCCTAGACACAACCTCACCTACATTATGAAAAAAAGCCAGGCCTGCCCCAAAACTAAAGTCCAAGAGTGCGAGCGAGTCCTCAAAAGCCTTTGAATCAGCTTAAATACCTTCTCGATCTCGGCCCAGGTGAGATTACAAAGCATTCTGGGGAAGTGGAGCAAAGGTTCGTGGGGATTGTAGTACTGTATTCGAGTCTATTTTTTACATTTCTCCGTGTGATCATTTTTGGAAAAATTAATTTTTCCCCAAAAGGATCATAAAAACATAATAAACTTAAAAGATTACAATAATGTGAGGATAAGAGAAAAAAAAGAATAAAAACAATAATTGCTGAACTCATTGACAAAAAGCCATTGGGGGCAGTCCCCTTTGGCATAAAAGTATACATACAAATAAATGTTCGATCAACCACACCCAAAGTTCAATCTGATCTTGTGCAGCTTGTGGTCTGGAGGCTTCTTCATGGTGGCTTCTCCAACAGTTCAGTTCTGGATTCAGAGAGATAGCATCTTCTTTACCTAAAATTCTTCTCAAAAGGAATTTAAACTTTGCAATTTACAATAATATTTTTTTACAGACATTTTTGTTTAAATTCTTACAGAGTCTAAAATATGAGGGGATCGCTGTACTGAAAAATTCTATCCGCTATCGACAAAGCAGCTAGAATGCAGTGAAGAATAGAACAAATGTGAGAGTAAATTTTCATTTGTGTTGCTTGGGAGTAGGGTGGAAAGTGGTGAAGGTTAGGGGAAAGGAATCAGTCAATTCATTACTCAACAAGCTTTAAATACTTACTTTGTGGTATGTGATGTGCTGAAGATGTGAAAACAATCAAAATAAAACAGCTCCTGGTCTCAATGAAACACTTATGTTCTGATGGGGGGAGACAACTCATATCCAAGAATGGTAACCACGGAAAAGAAGGAAGTTTTATCCCAGGTACTCACAAGAATTCTGAGTGGAGCTATAGAGTACTAAATTCTCAAGTCCATCTCTGGAGGAGAGAGGGGGGAACATTAAGTCTGTAAACAGATTGGTACTTTGATTGATGTAACTAAGTGATCCAGTGGATATGGTGCTGGTTTGGAATAAAGAAGGCTTGATTCTGAATTCTACTTTTATTTTATTTTTATTTTATTTTATTTTTTATATGTTTTTATTTTTTATGTTTTTAATATGTTTTATTAGCTATTTATTAGCTCTGGATAAATCATTTAACATATCTATGCCTCAAATACAGCAACAATACTGTTCTTCATGATGTTCCTCACACATGATGCTTCCTCTCATGTCTCCTTAGTCTTTCACTAGGTGATCCTCTTGTTTGAATTCTTTCCCTCCTCTCCTATGAGTCCTTCAGTTCATAATTAAAATCCCACCTTTTGTATGAGGCTTTCCCCAGTTTCTCCATTCCCTTGTTTCCCATCTGAGATTACATTCCACTGATATTTTATATATCTTACGTATAGCCTTTTTTCCATTGACTCTCTCATTAGAATATGACCTCCTTAAGGACAAGGACTCAAATTATTACAATATCCAGGACCCAGAATAGTAACTAGAACACAGCAATAGTCATTTAATAAATACATGATAAATGATGTCAAACCTTAAATTGTGAATTCACAAGTGAATTCTATCAAACACAAGAAGAATAATTTACTCCATTACTACATAAACTATTTGGAGATAGAGGAAGAAATAACTCTTCCAAATTCCTTTTATGACATAAATATGATAATGATGTCTAAATCAAGAAGAGGGAAAACAAAGAAAACTATAGACCAATTTCTTTATTGAATATTGATGCAAAAATTTTAAATAAGATATTAAGGGAGATTATAGTAGGATATCACAAGGATTATACACCATGACCAGGTGGGTTTTATACCAGAAATGCAGATATGGTTCAATATTGGGAAAAGGGTCAGTATAATTGACCATTGACAATTGACAGAAACTACATGATTATTTTAATAGATGCAGAAAAAAGCCTTTGAAAAAATACAACAGCCATTCCTATATAAAAACATTAGAAAGCATTGGAATAAGAAGAGTTTTCTTTAAAATTATAAAGACCATCTATCTAAAATCATCATCAAGCATTACCTGTATTAGAGATAAACTAGAATCCAGACCATTAAGATCAGCAGTGACACAAAGATGCCCAGTATCTATATAATGGACTATATACTACATATACTATATAATATTGTACTAGAGGTGTAAGCACTGCGATGAAGCTCAAAGTGTACAACGCAGTGGTCCTCAGCTTGCTCCTGTACGGTTGTGAGACATGGACACTGTACCAGAAGCACATGAAACAGCTGGAGCAATTCCACCAACGCTCTCTCCGGTCAATCATGAGGATCTGATGGCAGGACCGAATCACCAACCAGGAAGTCCTCGACAGAGCCAACTCCACCAGCATCAAAGTCCTAGTCCTCAAAACCCAGTTACGATGGTCTGGACACGTCATCCGCATGGACCCACAGCGAATACCAAGACAGGTATTCTATGGTGAACTGTCAGCTGGACTCAAGAAACAAGGCCAACCAAAGAAAAGATTCAAGGATCAGCTAAAGTCAAACCTGAAGTGGGCTGACATCACACCAAAGCAACTAGAACTCCCTGCCTCGGACAGAAGCAGCTGGCGAACCCACATTAACCATGCCGCCACCACCTTTGAAGATGAGCGACGTTGAGGTCTTGCCGCTGCACGTGAATGCCGACACCAGACCACAACCGCACCTCCCGTAACAACTGGCTCCCATGCCCCATGTGCCACAAACTATGCGCCTCAGTCTTTGGACTCCAAAGCCACATGAGGGTACACCGTAGATGAAGCTGCACAAAGATAATCGTCATTCTCGATCACCGAGAGACTACTACTACTATTGTACTAGAACTGCTAACTATAGAAATAAGCAGGGGAAAATGGAGGAACTAAAATAAGTAATAAGGAAGCAAAGCTTTCACTCTTCAAAGATGATGTGATGGTATACATAGAGAACCCCCCAAAATCAATAAAAACAATTAAAAGAAACAGGTTAGCAACTTTAGCAGAGCTGCAGGATATAAAATATACCCAAGATAAACCAGCATTTCTATTTACCACAAAAAAAAAAATCAACAGCAAGAAATAGAAACGGAAATTCCATTTGAAATAACTTTAGACAATATAAAATACATAACATACTTACCAAAACCTTAATTTGTCTCTTTGTAACTCCATCTCATAGCTCTTGAGACACCCATGAATATTTCAAACTGAGAAGTTTATCCAACCAAAGAAGATTCTAAGAATCATGTCAGGTTGAGAGAAGAAAATATGAAAATAGGAAGGTCTTGGGTTTTAATCTTAGATCTTCTATTTACTTTGTTGAACAAGTCATTAACTTCTCACATAAATTAATTAAGGCAATTTACTGTAGAAATAGGAAAAGGACTCTGAATTCAGAGCTTAAAAAGGACAATGTGATCAGTTTCTCCTATCAGTTTCAGTTCCTTCATTTGGCAGTAAATAACTCTACATGATTGCTTTTAAGGGTTCTGAATCTAATGTCTGAAAAACCTAAGTCAAATCCAGACTCACATACTTACTAAATTGTGACCCTGAACAAGTCTGTCTGCCTGGGTTTCCTCATCTCCAAAACTAGGCTAATTAAAAACACACACACACACACACACACACACCTCACTTCCAGGGTTGTTGTAAGGATAAAATGAAATGAATCTGATAAAATGCTTTCTTTACAAACTATAAGGTTCTTTATAAATGTCGTTTTTCATAATACAGAGGGGGAAAGTAAACACAATCATAAGATATGCATCCCTTAAGAGAGAGATTGAATATTTTTTTTTTTGCAACTGGTTAGAGATTAGGGAAGTGAGGAGAGAAAGGGGACATAAAGTCTGTAAACAGATTGGGTTCATATGGTTGGTATAGCACTTCTGAGCATGATTTCCTAAGTATAGGCAAACCCCACCTCTCAGATATACGAGAGATGTTCCTCCTTTTGAGTGTTTACAGGATGTTAACCAGACACAAACAAATTGTTATCTATTACTAACATTTCCAATTCTTTATTCTATGATATTTCATTTCAATTATTAGTTGAAGAAAATGACTGGAATGTTTGCTAATATACTCAAGATTAATTAACAAAGTTAATGGCTGTGGAACTGATTAAGCTTATATGTACATGCATCACAAATTTATCTTGTCTGGTCCCCCTGACTACCACCTCCCCAGTCAATATGGTTTAACAGGAAGTAAGATTGCAAAGGGGAACCTAGAAATCATCTGTGAATCATCCCAAAGATCAAAGAAACATAATTTACAACTTGTATAATATATTTACCTAAAATTCACATTTTAGTAAACGGTGACAAATCAGGAGAAACCATCTAGGCTCTGCTTGTCAAACTTTTGGTCATAAGATATGAAAGAAAGTTCCAGACAAAATCAAGACCTCCACAACTCCACCCCAGTAAAATATCAAAAGGTGCTGACAACTTTGAGATGACTTGGAAATGTTAATCAACTAACTCCAAGGTGCCACAGGTAGGAAGGAGTTGGTCTGTTTCTCAAAAAAAAAAAAAAACAACAACTCTATAAAAAATGAGATCTTCAGTTCCTGATCCTCTTATCATTCTTCCATCTCCATTGAATTCATGCTACCTAGTCATGCCAACTCAAATTCATGGTTTTGTGAGTAATCGCCTCTACTCTCTCTTTCTCCATGCTGTCTCCTTTCACCATCTCATTCCCTGCCCCTGTGACATTGTCTCCCTCTGTACCCCTCTCCTGTTTTGCCTCTTGTCTCTGTGCATTATTAAATTGTGATTGCCACCCATTTCCTACTGTCCTACTTCCTTCCTCAGCAAGTATCCAAAGAATCAGGTGTGCCCCCATTTCATAATTTTATACTTTTCATAAATTAATTTTAACTCAGCATATGTATAGGGTTACTACTGTGAAAAGAGAGAGAGATGCCTTCTTAGCTATATCCAAATCTGCATCCAGGTTGTATTTATATAGTTGTTATAGCATTTCTGAAGATGATGTTGTAAGTTTCCTCTTTTGTATAGGCAAAGCCCCACCTCTCAGATGTGTTAGAGAAGCAACAAACACTTACAGATTACCAGTCAATGGCTATGGCATGAGTCTTCTCATGAATTCCCACCTTTTTAATCAATTGGCTAATGATAGAACAGCCCTGGTTGATTCTCTCAGAATAAGAAGTCATAGGAATTATGATGGGGGAGGGGTTCTCATAAGAATTATATAATACAAATGCTAATTCAAATTCTACAAGGGAGAGAAAATAGATATCTAATGGACAAAAAAAACTTACTTATGAATATAGTTATGTATAAATGTATGTATGTGGTAACTATTTTAGTAAACATGTGTACATATGTACATATATTTTAAACACTACAAATACACAAATAACTTTCAAAATGTATATATATATATACGTATATATGCATACATATATAATTTGCTAAGTGATTCATTCAGTGACTAGAATGATTGGTATATAGTTAAGATCTGAATTCAAATTCAGCCTCTGATGCTTACTAGCTATGTGACTTTGGACAAGTTGCTTAACCTGTATTTGCCTTAATTCACCAGAAAAGGAAATGGTAAACAATTCTGGTGTCTTTGTTAAGAAAACCCATAGGATTCTATTGTAATGATACTATTTACAGGGTCTTGAAGAATTAGATATGACTGAATAATATATAGGTGTGTGTGTATGTATGTATATATGTATTAGGGAGGATTTTATAATTGTCATGAAATTCTAATTTTATAAAAGTTTGTCTTGTTTGAGAGCAATTTTGGAATAAGAAACTTGCTACCTCCCAGAATCCAGGAATTGAACTGTGTGGAGAAGGCACCATGGAGATGCCTGCAGAAACCTGAAACTGCACCAAAAGATCCAGAATGCATTTTGGGTTGAAGTGAAATTGAACTGGGGGTGGGGCTGTAACACATTTATTTTGTATGTACACTCTTATGACAAAGGGGACTGCCCCCTAATTGACTTTTTGTCAACATGCTTAACAATAATTGGTTTTGTTCTCTTTTCCTTTTATCCATAAATTATTGTAATTTATAAGTTAGTTATGTTTACAAGATGCTTTGGAGAGACTAGTCTTCCAAAGGATCTCAGGGGGAAATTGTGAAATTGGAATCTGTTACTCTCAAAATTGATTCCCAGAAAAACTAAGATTCCCAGGAGCCTACTCACTCTCCTGTGTACATCAGTCTACATCAGCATTTTCACATGTTTCATTCAAGTCTCTGAGGGAATAGTATCTGTGATTCTGAAGGCAACCAGTGTAGGGTTTACCAGGAAAAGAGAGAGGGAAACCCAATCTATCCCCTCTCTTCATCCCTTGGCTATATTCCATCTCGACCTCACTCTGATCCTGAAATTAGTGGTGGGAGACTCTATTCCTTCTCCCTCCATTACAGAGGCACCCCAGAATACAAAAGGATCTATCACCAACAGTCACCGACTGGCAGTTGGAAGTGACTGTGTAGGGCAGCCATCTTGGGGGCATAGATTCTGAAAACAGCTAAACACAGGATCAAGGAATACATCTTGATTTCTATACAATAGTAAGAGAAAAGAGGGATAGATAGAGGATAAAAACAATGTTCCAGAAAATGGTGTAGACACTGCTAGTGGTAGCTGTCTTATCACATTGGTGGTACTACTCCATCTTTAGCACCATCACTGGCATAATATATGACATAATAGAAGCAGTGACCAGTATTACAAAATACTGGGATCAGATATCATTAGAAATATCAACAAAATGTTGGATATGGTACTCTAGTTGTTCTCTGGCAATTATACAACATTATCAATAAGGGGATGAAGATAATTCTGGACAAAAATAATATGATGAACAATAACATAGATAATAGACTAGAGTTTTTCTTCTCCCAAATGTCAACAATTACAGAAATATGCCAAGAATTCAATGCTGTCAATAATGTAAAATTACTAACATACTACCAGACTAACAGTATTAGAATGAACTAACAGATTTAGCCTTTAATAAATTAAGGACAGAATAGTTAGGATGGACTAGAGGATTTTGAATAATTCAGATAGTTAAATATAGGGAAAGGATAAACTAACCTTAAAATAGAAATGCAAAATCTTATAAAGTTATATAATTGTAATAATTAGAGACTTAAGAAGCATTAGAGAAATAAGGAGTTTGGAAAAATGTCATGTTAGTTAAAATTCTATAAGACATTGTTGTTAGAATGTTTACAAATGTTGTATACTGTTTAGATATATTGTTAATCCTAAATCAGAAATTATTTCACATTGTATCAAACCTTACCCATACACTTAACCCAAACTACTTCCTGTAACACCTATGTTAGTTTAGGAACTAGTTAAGATAAGTTAGATAAATATTAAGGACATAAGTTAGGGTTAAGTGATTTTTTTTTAAATTTTGGGAGGGGAAATAGAGGGGATAGCAAATAGATAGATGGAATAGTAGAGACAATAGACAGAAGGTAAGTAAGGTATTCAAGTCACCGCAAACTGTCAAGTTGACAAGTTTGCAAAAAACCCAGAGCGGGATTTCTAAGAGAGAAAACTTAGACTGAATCTGCCAGAGGAAGAAGACAAGTAGATTCATCATACTGGAAGACCATCCTGAGTGGTGGAAGGGCAGGAAGGAGAAAGAATTGCAAAGAAAGAACAGAGGAACTGAGAAGATCCAGACAGTTGAACTCACTTCTCTTTGGGAAGCCTACCAGAGAGGTTGATCTGAGCAGACCTCTGAGCCTGGAGCACCCTCCTGTGAAACCTGACCCTAGTATCCAGTGAAGATAAATCAAGAGTGAACAGGACTTTCCCTGAAAGCTATTCAGCAGAAGAAGAAGATCCTCTAAATTCCTCTAGACAGTTCTTTGAACTGGAGAATAGCTAGGACAGCTAAAAGTCAGGACAACTCTAGGGGTTCAACTGCTATTATTACTTCCTATTTCCTTCCTTCCCAATCACCTTATCCCACAACTCACTTGCCTTACCTTTTACGTGTTCTTTAGAATAAATAGCCATTTCCTAAATCAAGAGTCTGCTGCATAGTGTTCAAGAGGGAAGACTGGGAGTTTGGGGGGGAAGAAAGTTACTTTCTCTCCTCAAAGACAGAGGAGCTTTTTGTCTTATACTTTGTTTCAATCAAGTCTCTGAGGGAACAGAGTCTGTGATTCTGAAGAAAACTAGAGAGGGGTTTACCATGGAAGGAGAGGAGGGAATCTATCTATCCCCTCCCTTCAACCCTTGGGTACATTCCACATTTACCACACTCTGGTCCTGAAGTTAGTGGTGGGAGACTCCATTCCTTCTCCCTCCATTACAGTAGGCTCCTGGGAATCTTAGTTGTGCCAGGAATTAAAGTTTTTAGGGTAACAGATTCCAATTTCACAAAGTACATATATACATATGTGTGCCATATACACATAGACATATGCATAGATATATTTTTTTTTCTAGCAAGCAGTATCAATTTGTTTCCATTCCCCAGAATAAGGAAGTTTGGTAGCATTTGCAGTTATATAAGAACCAATCATATTCTCATTGATATATTACATAATAATCCTGGTCCACCCACTATGAAATTAACTGCAGCAGTCACATTTTAACAAGATCTTCAACATTTAAATATTAGGCTCCTCATCTGTCAGTAAGAAGGGTAGACCAGATAATCTCCCAGAGCCTCTACAGCAACCTGATACAGTCAAAAAATGAATTAAACCTGACATCCTTACAAGGTTCGTGAACTTGTGTTTTCTTAAGTGTGATTAACTCTTATGGACCTGTACCTCCTTCCAGTAAAGAACGCTTGATCTGACCTGGTCCTCAAATTTCTGAACTGAAGTACTTCTAACAAATGACTGGTTTGTTTTCTTGACAGACAATTCCGATCCATCATATATTTCATTTGAATGTTTGCTCATTTGAGAGATGAGGAAATTAAGGAAACAGGATTAAGTGACTAGCTCAGGGTCACAAAGCTAGTATTGGGACAACTAGATAAGTAGTTAACAGAAAAACAGCAACATAGTACTACTGAAAATTCAGACTAAAGCATACTACAACTTATTTAGACATGTCTCTGGGACATAATCATAGACCTCTTCCATTCAGCTAATATCTAAAAATAGAGGAAATGGTGAGAGATGTCGTTTCCTAACTCAGGGACCATAATGAAGTAGAAAATAAGAAATTCTCCCTAGCTAGATGCTCATCTTATGTCTCTTTATGGGAATCTCACCAAACCTATGGGTTTTAAACCCCTTGAACCAAATTTATACATTTTAAACAGTTGTACTATAAAAATATCAAACTCTTCTAGCCAGGCTCGATTCTCATCCATCTGTGTTCTGTAGTTCCTTGTGTTAACATTGTACAGTCATCTGTTTTGATTTATGTAAATAGACCAAAAAAGATTTTATAGCAGGAAAATTATTTGTTCCATATTCTAGCATCTACAAATGGCCAGACATTGAAAAGAAAACAATGCATTTGGGAGAAAATTAAAAGTTCATCCCCAAAACCTTATTTTTGGTAGTTGATTGGCGTCAGAAAGAAAGAAAAAATGCTGTGGGAGAATGGGAAACATTTTTTAAAATACATCATTCACAAGAGATGGAATAAAAGTATATAATCAGAAATAGTAGATAATCCAAAAATCACTTGTAATTGTCTTGAGAACATAGTTTCCCCTTATATTTGAATCAGTGTGTCTCAAATAATAAAGCTTAAATCTCTGAATGAGCTAGAACATTGTCTACTTTTCCCATTTTGTCTTTACTCAAATACTTCCTATGAGAATCAGACATTCAGTGAAGTGATTAAAACTTTGAGTATCAAAAAACTTTCTCTGCATGTTGAATAAATAGCCATTTGAGATGTTAACAAACTAGAAGAAAACAAGTTATATTTTTGGGTGCTAAGGATGTCAACACAGTAAAATATAAGTAGATTCAATCAATACATTTGAAAATATGGTTTAATCACAATGTATTCTGGGAATAATCAGTAATTTTCTATAAAACTTTAGAAACAAATCAGTAGTACTTATAACTATCCTATACATATGACCTTCGAGTTGCATACTGTCTTCTGTGCACTTAACTACATATATACAGTTAACTACTTATATAGTTCTATAACTAGCTGTGTGATCCTGAGCAAGTCTTAACTTAACCCTGTTTGCCTCAATTTCCTTATCTCTCAAATGAGCTAGAGAAGGAAATGACAAAGCATTCCATTTTCTTTGCCAAGAAAACCTCAAAATGGATAACAGAGCATCAGAGCATCAGACCCAACCAAAGCAAAAGTTGCCCCAGCAACTAGGCTATCTTGAGTTAATTGTGCCCTCTGGTGGAAAGTCTGGTTAAATAACTGGACTAACATTTCCTTTCCATGTTTTTTCTTCTTCTTCTTTAGGAAGATACGTGTACATAGTATACTTTCTTTCCTTCTTTGGGGTTTTTACTTATAGTTCAATTAATCCTAATTCTAACCCTCATCTTTGACAGTCATTTCCTATGTGAACTTCGAAAGGTCAACAAATTTCTCTACGATTCTTCATAAATTGATGAGGTTGGGTTCTCATGACTACATACATGCTCTCTCTCCTTCCTTCCTCCCTATCCCTACCTCCGTTCCCTCTATTTCCCCTCCACCTCACTCTTTCCTTCTCTCTATTTTTATTTTATTTTATTTTATGTTTTATCTCTTCAAATGCTAGGTCCATTACTCTAAGAAAAATCTCTTTCCTATTCTTCATTCTATTCCTAAGGCAAAAAATGATCTTAATCTTGTCTGATAAAGCTCAAAAACAATGCTAGCCACATATCTCTGGGAAGAAAAAGAAAGCTGGAAGTGTTATGATAAAATTATATATGACAAAAAACCAAAGTCATCAAATGATTTAACTGTAAGTATAACAAGGGAATTGACTCAACACACAATAATTTCACAGCAGAAGCAACCTTGTAGATCATTTCATCTAAACCCTCATTTTACAGAGAAGAAAAGTGAGGATCAGAAAGAGACTTGTCCAATATCACACCAAAATAAGTAGCAGATTGGATTTGCCCACTCCTCTGGCTCAAAATCTAGCATTCCTTCTACTGTTTTATGCCAAAATTAAATCTAAACCCTTAAAATTGCTTGTAAGTATCCTACAGTCTCCTTCAGAAATTTCACAAAAACCATTACAATGTTCCACTAAGGGTGCATGTTTTTCTCAAGTGATAACATTTAAACTATAATGAAAACAAAATGAATCAAAACAAAAACCCCTTCCATACTATTCACTTAAAATTGTTTTTTTTAATTACTAGTAACTCAGCAACAATATTTTCTAATCTTTTCCATTTTAAAT
The DNA here is from genome assembly GCF_027887165.1 of Monodelphis domestica. NCBI lineage: Eukaryota > Metazoa > Chordata > Mammalia > Didelphimorphia > Didelphidae > Monodelphis > Monodelphis domestica. Next base: position 262,118,323 of record NC_077232.1, on the reverse strand, counting down.
GTATATTTTGGGAATTCAACCACTATTTATAAGATGATTTCATTTGGCAAATATATGCAGAATCCCAAACAACACAAGTCCAGAAAAAATTGGAACATAATCCATTTGAAAGTCAGGGACTGCCTGTATACATATTTGCAAAACATGCACCCATCTATGTGTAAAATCACTCTCTTTATAGATATAACACTTTAGGATAGTGTTACTTTCATTTCTCAATCTAACTGATGTTTTGTTAAGTTTTTCTCCTTATCATGATGTCAGTTTTGAGATCCACAAACATGTTATAAATTCTGTAATTATATTCACATGAAGCACAACTGGGATCTAAATAAAAGTCCCATTTATTTAATATATCTATTCCAATACTCCATTAAAGTCCTACCCCAATAGCTCATTGTAACATGAAGGGAGTAAACCTTGCATACTGGGAGGCTAAGCCTGCAAGATATTGCTTCTCTCAAAGCCAACCCAGCTGAAAAGGCTTTGATTCCAGGCCTCAGGGGGCAATTATAAGAAGTTCAGAAGAGCAAGTCTGGTTGATTTCTAGTGTCTTATTAAGAGTATGTAAATAAAAGTTGTCAATTGCATAAAACTAGTCATAGATATTTCAGTATCATTGGTTTCCTTTGTAATCCTATGCCTTTTATTTTATGCATTTAAAAATATTATTCTGAGGGGGAGCCAAAAGACTTTACCATTCTGCCCAAAGGGTCCATAACATACCCACAAAGTTTAAGACCCTCTGATCTATGCCAGTGTTCACATAAATTAAAGGGGAAATATGGAGCAATCCAACAGTTAGAAGGAGATCCTGGAGCAAACAGTATCACAAAAGCCAATGAAGGAAAAAATATTTAGAAAGATAGAGCACTCAATGAGCACCACAGAATCAAAGATTGAGAGCTAGAAGCTATAGACCTTCTAATTTACTGATAAAGACAGAACTGCACAGTGTCACACAACTCTTAGCAAGTATCTGAAATAGGATTTAAATTCAAGTCTTTCTGAATCTCAGCCCAGATCTTAGACACTGTAGCTACCACTCCTAAGTACAGAACCATTGACCTCAAGCTGGATGGGATCTCAGACACTATTTCGTCTACCTCCTCATTTTAGACATAAGAAAACTCAAGTGGAAAGATGTTGGATACCTTTCCCAAAGTTAGAGGTAGTATGGTAGGTGTATGGACAGGGAGGGAATTTGAATCCAGGTTTTCTGAAACAAATCCTATATTCTTTCTCAGTGAATCACACCTTTTTCAAGAGATTATTGTTCTTTTAATGAGTTTTAAGCTAATTTATATTATCTTTAAGGAAAAGTTGAACTTGGTAAAACATAAGAAATTTAATAATTATATATACTTTGGGGGAGTAGGGGACTGCTTTTTTTTTTTAACCTTTCTCTATATCCATAGTGATTAGGGTAGTATCAGGAAATATAGTAGGTGCTTGCTGACTTAACAACTTGACCCTTTCAATTTATTTTTTAATGCATTAAAAGAGTGCTCTTTTGGTTTGGTTTGGTTTGGTTTGGTTTGGTTTGGTTTGGTTTGGTTTGGTTTATTGCTGACCAGAATTTTTACTCTAAAATACTTTGGGGACTGGGGGAGTGTGAATCTCAGGTCTCCACATTGCCACCCACCCCCAAGTCCTTAGTCTTTATTCTCCTTATATAAATAATTGCCCAATGTGGATAAAATGCTCAAGTAGTGGACCTAGCAACTTTTCTGTTTTGGAGATCTGCAGAGTGTACTTTTCATCTCTATTCAGTCAAAAATGAGGAGATAAATTATGTATAGGAACTTTTGACATAATTTTATTAAGCTTTCTTTCCCAACTGATTTCTCTCAAATTATCCATGTCTCAGTGATTTTATCCTTAATTAATCTTGGTGCTGGGAAGGAGGATTTGGATTTTATTGGGGGGGGGGGATGACTGCATTACTATTATTATTATTTTAACAAATGATGTTGCTCTCTACTTCTTTCTACTAATTCTTGTCTGTTCTTCAATTCATTGATATAAATTGTCTACAAATGAAAATGAGGATAGCTATCAGTCCTCCAGTTGAGGGAACTATTTACACGGCCAGTACTACCTTGTTTGAGGATCAGTTTGTTGAAGAGGAAATAGGTTAAACAGGGAATCCAAGATGGTTTGGATAGAAATCTAACTAGGTTAACTCCCTATGCTATCTTAGATATTTACTAAAGTTTCTCTATATGTAAAACAAGCATCTACCTTACCTACTTCACAGAGTGATCTGGAGGGATAAAGGTGTTTTGTAAATTATAAAGTGTTATAGAAATAGAACTTGGCTCTATTAGTGTTCTACAGAAAATTCCTACACTTCCAAGAGTCAGCATTTATGCCTTAAGGCATTATAAGACTTCTCCTTTCCAGGAGAAGTAAATTTGCTCTCAGCCTGGGGCAAAACCCTCCTTGTTAAAAAAGAGATTAGCAGGTGTTAAAGACCATTAGGATCTAATTGAGGCTTTCTCCCAGATACAATCTGCAGATTTAAAAAGCATTTAAAGAGGGTGGAGATAGCTACTCAAACAGGGAATTATTCCAGCCCTTAGACAATTCAGGAGGTGGAATTTTAGCTTTGATACCTACAGTGAACTAGGTTCTTCTTTGATTGAAGACTGTTGGTACACTCCATTGGTATCTTCAAGAAGAGAATATTTCTCCCAAAGCCAATTCCAGTTTCTTTGCCTGGTTAATTCAATAATGAATTGAACAAGGTGAAGTAATTTGCCTAAGATCATATCTAGTAAGTAGAATTAAGATTTGAAACAATGGCATTTGACTCCAGATGCAACAGGATAGGCAACTAATAAAAACAAAAAAAGAAAGAACAGCAAGAATAAAAAATGAAAGAAACCCATAAAAAGTCTAAGGTATAACTTTGAGCAATAATCATGGTTATGGGGCAGGATACAAAGAAGGATCAACAACTAGATTACTGGTAGGAGGGAAATCTGAAGTGAGCATTATCACTAAAACTAATGAAGAAGAGAGAATCTATGAGGTTGAAGTGTTCAATAGTATCAAAATTCAGAGAGGTGTAGAAGGGTAAGAATTGAGAAAATTGGCCATTAAGACATCATTAATGAAGGAGTTCAGACATAACGAGTCACAAGAATGATAAATATGTATTCAAAAGCCGATTCCAATTAGCAAGGAGTTCCTTGGTCAGTCTTGTTTCTATATATTTAATAATTCACGTGATTGATTCATACTGAATCCTTCTATCAGAGAAATTGGCTTGGCACTGAAATTATCTGACTAAAGAACTGAACTTCTCCTAACTTTTGAGGGATATCACGTAGCATTTGACTTCACCCAGTGAAAATGGGGATGGGCAGACTGCAAAATTCCTAGAGATCAGAAAAACTTATCTCAGTTATCTGAATAAGTAGGATAGAAATCCTGTGAGTCAGGAAGATACCTGAAAAAAGATCAAAGATGGATCCTGAGGGGAAAAGTTTCCTTGAGATTATCAGTCAGCTTCCCTTGTCACAGGACTGGTAAAAGTTGTACCAAAATGTGAAGAAGATTTGTGGTACCCTTTTGTTTTGTTTTTTGGACAGAGCTCTCTTTGATTCCTTTACTTTTAAATAAACCCTCTAAGACTACTCTTTCCTTGAATCAGCTTAGCCTTTCACTGATTCCAAACAATCTCTCTTTCTCTGTGTTTTATTTTCGCTATGCATCTTTCAGTTTAATCTTTTAAATTTTCATTCATTGCTTTCAGTTCTAGGCTCCCCTTTGAAGTCAGAAGAATACATGCATGTCTTGTTTCAGCTGGCCCATAACAATTAATATCATAAGAGGGATTGTATTCCAGTTTGAAAGAGCCTGAAAAGACAAGGGAGGATGAGATGATGGGGGTACAATGTGTAGCCTCCTTGTCCTAAGAATAAGAACTATGGAAAAGGAAAAGGTCTAAGATGACAGCTTGAGAAGATAACAGGATAAGACAGAGAATTTTTAAGAATAGGGGAGACCTGGATTGTATTTGGAGGCAATTAGGAAGTGCAGAATAGGAGAGAAGAGGAAGATCAAGATGAAGGATGGCCTATATTTTCCAATTAAATTAGGAGACAATAGTCCCCTTCTAAAAGGAAGGATAAGAAAAGCTTGAAAATCCATTAAAAAAAATTTATTAATGGAGACACAGTCAACAGACCTCTGTAAACCCTTCCTCACCAATCAAAAACACAATGCTTCCAGGGCACTGAAAACCAAATCTAACCACAAGACAGAGCTAGGGAACCCTCTTCCTGGACCCAACTTAAAAGGTACTCCCCAAAAAAAGCCTGAACTCTAGAACACCTGAGTTTAAGGGGAAGGAAGAAGAACAGCCCCAAGAAGCCTCCCCCATCTACAGCACTGAGCTTCCAGTCCTGGATGGAATCTCTGGGCAGGCAAGGGTGCTCGTCTAGAAGGGAACCTTGACAGCAAAGCTGTGCCAGGCTCAGAGCTTAGAACATAGGTTGCATAGAGGCAAGGGGAGGAGAAATGCAAAACAAGCAGCCTGTTCACAGTCAAAATGGTCCGTCTTGCTCCCCACCCTTTTTCTGGAGATTTTGGCCTCAGGGCAAAGTCAGCTTTGCAGATCAACTCTTCCCTGGCTCAATCTCATCAATAAGGGCATATAAGAAGCCTTCAGAGGGCAGAGAAGCTCAGGCTCCAAAACCCCTCCCCCACAGACTGATCTGAGAACCTCTCTAACTGAGCTCCAGGGGGCAAAGGCTGCAACAAACTACAGGCAACAACCTTGACCACAGGGCAGAAAGCCCAGCTCCTTCTCAGCTTCTGCTGTCAGCTGGGGAAGATCAGACTATGTGATCAAACAGCAGAACAGAGAAGAAGCCCCTTCAGGACAAAACAACTCAAACTCATAGATCCAGCACAAAACGAGAGGAGCAAGATTACATGGAGGGAAGAAGGGGGAAATATGAGTAGACAAATGTGGTAGAAGCATGGAGAGAGAGAGGGGGGACTTGTAAGACAAGATGCAAGAACTAAGGCTGAGGACCTGCCTTTCAATCAAGGAGAAGATTCCAAACAGAATGTTCCCAGGAGTGGCATTTGGGGGTTTCTGGTCACAGAGAGAGGAGAAGAAGCAAAAACTTGATTTTGGACCTGATCTCTGTCTCTATGATTCTGGGCAGTTGAAGCTGGCTGAAAGACCCTTGTGGGGCTGACTTGGTTTTGGGGTTCTCTGATTAAGGGGAAACCTCTATTCTTTCTGAGATATGACTGATCAAGAATTGCAGGAAAGTCAGGCTGAAGATTTTGAACTTTGTTTCTCTCTGGTGTTAAGGTGAGAGAACTTGCTGACTTTGTGAAGAAGAAAGAAGATTTTTAAACAGCTGTTGTCCTCCATCTCTGACTGTCTCTATGTCATAGTTAGTGACAAGATTGATTATTTCCATAACCCTCCTAAATTCTCCTTGTAGTTTAGGGAAATCCTCATCCCTCTTAACTCAGTTTTCCATCCTGTTATCACAATAAACCTCTTACCTGAGAAAGAAAACTAGAGTATTTTATAGTCCACTCAGGGGGAAGGGAGGAAGCCAAAGGCTTCCAGAAGAGGGTGGTTAAGGGAGGAAGTGAGGGAGGAAAGAGGTTAGGAAATAGATTGATCCATCAGCCATCAGTAGGGATTAGTAGGCAAACCCCAGAGCAGTTCCCTTGTGTAGCAGTTCCCCTGTGTGACAGCACCCCTGTATTAGCATCCCTCAGCATTTCTCATTCCTACCTCCATTACAAATAAGCAGTTTCAGGTTCCTGTAGCAGATCTCTCGTTAAAGCCAGTGGATAGCAGTCATTTCAAAAAGAAACAGTTTCCACTCAGTTTACTTTCTCTATTTCGCAAGAGAAAAAGAAAAAAGAAATTACAATTGACAACTTCTATCCAGGCAATGAACAGAGAGCAAATGAAATAGAGGAGGATCAGGGAACACCAGCAAAAACACAGAAACTCCAGAGAATTGTACACAAGCTTTGGAAGAACTCAAAATACAATTCAAAAAACAATTAAGAGAAGCTAAGGACAACTGGGAAAAGAACGTGAAAAGCAAAATAAATCATCTAGAAACAGAAAATAGTGTCTTGAAAGCCAAAATTAATCAGCTTGAAAATGAGGCAAAGAAGATGAAAGATGACCTCCAAAGAAAATCAGACCAGAAGGAGAAGGATGACCAAAAAGGCAGGGATGAAATCAGTCTTTAGAAACTAGAATCCAACAATTAGAAGCAAGTGACATCACAAGGCAGCAGGAAACTATAAAAAAATCAAAAGAATAAAAAAATTGAGGAAAATATGAAACACTTCATACATAAAACAGGAGATTTAGAAAATAGGTTGAGGACAGACAACTTAAGAATCACTGGTCTACTGGAAGATCATGATAAAAGAAAAAACCTGGACATCATTCTACAGAAAATTATCCAAGAAAACTGCCCCAGCATTCTAGAGCAAGAGAGAAAAGTGGGAATTGAAAGAATTCACCAATCGCCTCCTGTACTTAATCCCCAAATGACAACTCTCAGGAATGTTATAGCCAAATTCAAGAACTACCAACCAAGGAAAGAAATATTACAAACTGCTAAGAAGAAGTCATTCAGATACCATGGAACTACAATTAGGATAACACAGGATCTGGCTGCATTTACACTGAAGGACCGAAAGGCATGGAATATTATATTCTGGAAAGCAAGGGAACTAGGTCTACAACCAAGAATCAACTACCCAGCAAAACTGACTATATTCTTACAGGGGAAAGTATAGTCATTTAATAAAATATAAGACTTCCAAGAATTTGTAAAGAAAATACCAGACTTGAATAGAAAATTTGATGCCCAAACACAGAACTCAAGAGAATAACCAAAAGGTAGTTAAGAAAGGGGAAAACAAAACAAAAAAAAAATTAAGGACCCCAATAAGTTAAAATGATATGTATCCCTACAAGAAAAAAGGATATTGGTAACTAGTAAACATTGTTATTATCAACCGGGTAGGTAGAAGAATTATACTTAAAGGGAACAGTGACAAAATGTAATAGATAAAATGACAAGACATAAATATGTTTATAGACATATGTATGCATAAATATACATACATATAAAACTAGAGGTAAAAAAAGAGGTTAGTACTAAGAGAAATGGGATAAGAAACAAAATGGATAAATTTATATGTCATGAAGAAGCACATGGTGGGAGTGGGGGTAAACACCAAAACACTGGAATGGTAAAGAAGTTGGAGATAGGAAAAACTTCATTTTTATGTGCATTGAAATAGACTCAAAGAGGGAAGAACAATCAAATCCATTAGGACAGAGAATTGATTAGCACCCTATAAAGAAGTAGAAGATACTGGCTAAGAAACAGAAAGGAAGATCAGTGGAATAGACTGGGGGAAAGCGACCTCAGCAAGACAGTATACGATAAACCCAAAGATCCCAGCTTTTGGGACAAAAATCCACTATTCGATAAAAACTGCTGGGAAAATTGGAAGACAGTGTGGGAGAGACTAGGAATAGATCAACACCTCACACCCTACACCAAGATAAATTCAAAATGGGTGAGTGACTTAAACATAAAGAAGGAAACCATAAGTAAATTGGGTAAACATAGAATAGTATACATGTCAGACCTTTGGGAGGGGAAAGGCTTTAAAACCAAGCAAGATATAGAAAGAATCACAAAATGTAAAATAAATAATTTTGACTACATCAAACTAAAAAGCTTTTGTACAAACAAAACCAATATAACTAAAATCAGAAGGGAAACAACAAATTGGGAAAAAATCTTCATAGAAACCTCTGACAAAGGTTTAATTACTCATATTTATAATGAGCTAAATCAATTGTACAAAAAATCAAGCCATTCTCCAATTGATAAATGGGCAAGGGAAATGGATAGGCAGTTCTCAGATAAAGAAATCAAAACTATTAACAAGCACATGAAGAAGTGTTCTACATCTCTTATAATCAGAGAGATGCAAATCAAAACAACTCTGAGGTATCACCTCACACCTAGCAGATTGGCTAACATAACAGCAAAGGAAAGTAATGAATGCTGGAGGGGATGTGGCAAAATAGGGACATTAATTCATTGCTGGTGGAGCTGTGAAATGATCCAACCATTCTGGAGGGCAATTTGGAACTATGCCCAAAGAGCAACAAAAGAATATCTACCCTTTGACCCAGCACATAGCACTGCTGGGTCTGTACCCCAAAGAGATAATGGACACAAAGACTTGTACAAAAATATTCATAGCTGCGCTCTTTGTGGTGGCCCAAAACTGGAAAACGAGGGGATGCCCATCAATTGGGGAATGGCTGAACAAACTGTGGTATATGTTGGTGATGGAATACTATTGTGCTAAAAGGAATAATAAAGTGGAGAAGTTCCATGGAGACTGGAACAACCTCCAGGAAGTGATGCAGAGCGAGAGGAGCAGAACCAGGAGAACATTGTACACAGAGACTAATACACTGTGGTATAATCGAACGTAATGGACTTCTCCATTAGTGGCGGCGTAATGTCCCTGAACAACTTGCAGGGATCCAGGAGAAAAAAACACCATTCATAAGGAAAGGATAAACTATGGGAGTGGAAACGCCGAGAAAAAGCAACTGCCTGAATACAGAGGTTGAGGGGACATGACAGAGGATGGACTCTAAATGAACACTCTAATGCAAATACTATCAACAAAGCAATGGGTTCAAATCAAGAAAACATCTAATGCCCAGTGGACTTACGCGTTGGCTATGGGGGGTGGGGGGGGAGGAAAAGAAAATTATCTATGTCTTTAACGAATAATGCTTGGAAATGATCAAATAAAATATATTTTAAAAAAAAATAAAAAAAAAAGAAGTAGAAGAGCAACAAATGGACTCATGGAGAGGGAAACAATACAAGGAAGGGAGAGGGTGAGGGAGTAGTTTAAAAAGACCATTAATAAGAGGGGAATAAGAAGGGAGGGGGGGTGTAGAAAGATAAGTAAAATAAGGGTGGGAATTAGAGGGGCTAAATAAAAACAAAACACTGGTGTAGGAGGAAATAGTGAAAGAAGAAAGGGCAGGACTAGAAGTGGAAAAAGTGTTGGGAAATACATAGCTGGCAATCATAACTCAAATAATCATAATTTGAATGGAATGGACTCACCCATAAAACACAAACAAAAAGCAGAGTGGCTTAGAAACCAAAATCCTACAATATGTTGTCTACAAGAAACACACACGAGGAAGGTAGATACACATAGGGTAAAGGTAAGTGGGTGGAGCCAAATCTATTGGGCATCAACTGAGGAAAAGGAGGCAGGAGTCACAATCATGATATCTGACAAAGCCAAAGATTTAGTCAAAACAGATAGAGAAGGTAATTATATTCTGATAAAAGGCAGTATAGACAATGAGGTAATATAGTACTCAACATGTATGCACAAAATGGTATAGCATCCAATTTCTAAAGGAAAAACTAGTGGAGCTCAAGGATGAAATAGAAAAAAACTATACTAGTGGGAGACCTGAACCTTCCTCTATCAGAACTAGATAAATCAAACAAAAAATAAATAAGAAAAGAGTAAGAGAAGTGAATGAATTCTTTGGAAAATTAGAGTTCTTAGATATGTGGAGAAAAATAAATAGGGACAAAAAGGAATACACCTTTTCAACAGCACATGGTACATTCACAAAGATTGACCAAATAGTAGGGCATAAAAACATTTCAAATAATTGCAAAAGAGCAGAAATAATAAATGCAACCTTCTCAGATCACAATGCAATGAAAATAATAACTAGTAAGTTTACATGGAGAGCCAAACAAAAATTAATTGGAAATTAAATAATATGATTCTCCAAAATCAGTTAAATAATGAATCATAGAAACAATAATTTCATTGAAGAAAATGAAAATGTTGAGACACACTTTCAAAATCTATGAGATGCAGCCAAAGTAGTACTTAGAGGGAAATTTATATCATATATCAACAAATTAAGAAGGGCAGAGGTCAATGAATTTGGCATGCAAATTGGAAAACTAGAAAGTGAACAAATTAAAAATCCTCACATGAAAACTAAATTAGATATCCTAAAAATTAAGGGAGAAATTAATAAAATTGAAAGTCAAAGAACTATTGAATTAATAAATAAGACTAGAAACTGGTATTTTGAAAAAAGAAACAAAATAAATTACTGATCAATCTAATTTTTTAAAAAGAAAGAAGAAAATCAAATTAACAGTATCCAAGATGAAAAGGAGACCTCACCTCTAAAGAAGAGGAAATTGAGGCAATCATTAAAAACTACTATGCCCAATTATATGGCAATAAATATGGCAATCTAGGTGATATGGATGAATATTTCCAAAACTATAAATTGCCTAGATTAACAGATGAAGAAAGAGACTGCCTAAACAACCCCATATCAGAAAAAGAAATTGAACAAGCCATCAAAGAATTTCCTAAGAAAAAATCCCAGGACCAGATGGATTCCCCAATGTATTCTATCAAATATTCAAAGAACAACTAATTCCAATATTATACAAACTATTTGACAGAATAAGCAAAGAAGGAGTTCTACCAAATTCCTTTTATGACACAAATATTATACTGATTCCAAAGTCAGGGAGGCCAAAAACAGAGAAAGAAAACTACAGACTAATACCCTTAATGAACATAGATACAAAAATTTTAAATAGAAAACTAGAAAAAGATTCCAGCAAGTGATCAGGAGGGTTATTCATTATGACCTGGTAGGATGTATATCAGGAATGCAAGGTTGATTCAATATTAGTAAAATCATCCACATAATTGACCATATTAACAAGGAAATCAACAAAAATCACATAATTATCGCAATAGATGCAGAAAAAGCTTTTGACAAAATACAACACTCATTCCTACTGAAAACACTAGAAAGCATAGGAATAGAAGAGCCTTTCCTAAAATTAATAACCAGTATATGTCTAAAAACATCAACAAACATCATCTGCAATGGGGATAAACTAGAAACCTTCCCAATAAGATCAGGAGTGAAACAAGGATGCCCATTATCACCTCATTGTACTAGAAACCCTAGCAGTAGCAATTAGAGAAAAAAAAAAGAAATTGAAGATATTAAAATTGGCAATGAGGAAATCAAGCTATCACTCTTTGCAGATGATATGATGGTCTATTTAAAGAATCCTAGAGAAACAACTAAACAGCTAGTTGAAATAATCAACAACTTTAGCAAAGTTGCAGGATACAAAATAAACCCGCATAAGTCATCAGCATTTCTATATATCTCCAACACATCTCAGCTGCAAGAATTAGAAAGAGAAATTCCATTTAAAATCACCCAAGAGAAAATAAAATACTTAGGAATCTATATGCCAAGAAAAATACAGGAACTATATGAACACAACTACAAAACATTCTCCACACAATTAAAACTAGATCTAAATAATTGTAAAAACATTAATTGCTCATGGGTAGGACAAGCTAACATAATAAAAATGACAATCCAACCTAAACTAATTTACTTATTTAGTGCCATACCCATTAAACTATCAAAAAAAATTTTACTGAATTAGAAAAAAAAAAACATACAAAGTTATGGGAAGAACAAAAGATCAAGGATATCCAGGGAAATAATGAAAAAAAAAATGAGAAGGAAGTTGGCCTTGCAGTACCAGATCTCAAACTATATTATAAAGCAGTGGTCATCAAAACAATATGGTATTGGCTAAGAGACAGAAAGGAGGATCAATAGAATAGACTTGGGGTAAGTGACCTCAGTAAGATAGTCTATTATAAGCCCAAAGATCCCAGCTTTTGGGATCAAAACCATGTGGCTAGACCCCTGTAGCTTAAATGAGCAAATTTCAACATAGCTGATGAGCCCTGTCCTTAACCCTTTTATTCTTTTAAGTTCTGAACAAAATAAAAATGATCTCAACCCAGTTTAACGGGAGGAGGGAGGGTAACTTAGGAAGACCATCAAATTTTAGTAGCAGGCTGTTTCATACTGACTTTGGGAAGCTTATGGGGGGGAAATTTCATATAATATCACTTCAATATTAATTTCACATATTTTACCAAAGGAAGTAAGGGTTATAGCATCACTCTTCTAATGGAATGGGAGAGAAGGAAGAGGTGATGGAGTAGGAGCCCTTGAGGGGTAGACTCTGATCTGATTGCTCCTTAGGAAACAGAAGGTTGTGGGACTGTTGTGATGGCATACAATGTTATAGATATTTCCTCTATGCAGACCATGCAATCTAAAGCAAAGAGGCATTCAATTTCAGTCCCTAAGTGGGCTATAACAAGATCTCACCTTCCTGGAAATAGCAATGGAGAGTCTAGGCAGGAGTATGGGCTAAGGTTGATGTTAGTTCAAAATCCCACATATCTGGGCACAGAGTGGGAACAGAGTTGTAGCATTGTTTCAGTATCTCAGCGATAGAGTCCAAGGCAATGGGGAAGGGGTGTAGTTCAAATCTCAAACCCATTACACACACACACACACACACACACACACACACACACACACACACACACACACACATCCCAATTCTGAACTTGAAGATGCATTGTTACAAGGAATCAGGGAAGAAAGTGGAGGCCAAGGCAGTGAGCTAAGGGAGTGTGGTTAAGAAACAGAGGCTTTGCCCTAATGGATCCCAAGTGTGTCCAAGCTTTCCCTCCTGATTTCAAAGGGGAGTTGGAGAGAAATCCTGGGTCCTATTTCTGTAATATTTCACTCTAGAGAGGAAAAAAAATGGAGGTTTGTGTTGGTTTAATTTCTCATTCAGCATTTTTACTATACTTATTCCCTCTGATATGTTATAGCTCAGGAAGACTCTGGAACTTGAAAGCAATTAGTTATAGCTATATTAAGTACCAGCAGACTCAAGAAAAAGGTTCTGGAAGAGGGAAAGAAGGATGAAAATGGCCTCCTAGAAAATGGAGTCTTCTATCCCTCATCTCACCTTCTCCCATAAATTATTTTGCCTCTTCTAATTGGCAAGTGACTCTACTAGCATTGGTAAGTGGTAGATATTGAAGAAAGCCCTGCTTCAAGGGGGAACTTCTGCTTTGTTTATTTACTATCCTGAAATCCCTTTTTGAAATTGCAAATTAACATTCACATCTGGAAGTATCAATCTCTAATTCTACCAATCTCTCTGACACCTTTGATTAAAACCAGATGTGTGGCAAGGCTTATTTGAAAAAAACTAGGTGAAATAATAGATAGAGTGCTGAAGATCTGAGTTCAAGTCCTTTCTCAGGTAATTAAAATCTGTAGCAAGTTATTTAACCTCTGTCTGATTCAGTTCCTTCAATTGTAAAATTGTGATAAAACCCCAAAATGACAGCACATACCACCAAAGGTTGTTGTGGGGAGCAAGTGATAACATTTTTGTAATGTGTTTAACACAGTGCCTGGCACAAAGGAGCTATTTAATAAATGTTTCCTCCCTTCCTTCCTTTCTTCCTTCCTGAAATGGCTTCTTATTCTGAAGTAATAGATTTAAGGCAGTGAGGCAGAACTTAGCTCCATCCAAATCTCCTAGTGACATATTTATAGAACCAGGTCTGTCTAGAAACAGGGTGAATCAAACAGCAATTGTAATTGAAGCCAGTTGAATAGAAAACCTGGTTGATTGGGAATTAGCCAAGGACATAATCTTACATAATTAAAAATGCCACCATCTAACTGCCAGAAAAGGGTGTTGAGACAAATTTTCTGATAGGTAAACTGTTATATAAGTCTGAACTCTCCCTGCCAATTAAACAGATACCATGTTTTTCTCTTTTGACCTAGACCTAATCAGATAATTTAGTTGCGTGGTGTCAATGACAGTGATTCTGCAGTAGCTTAATTTCTTTGATGGAATGGGTAACGGGAGCCCAGGACAAAGATTTGGTAGCATTGTTGTGATGAGCTGAATTGCCCAAATCCTTGCATTTCAGCATCCTTGCAGAGACTTAAATTGGGTGTTATCTCATAGAAATGACATGAACAAGATATAAGTAAGAAATAGCAGATATGTCTGGTATTGCTACTTCAGTAATACATGTTAATTATGATTTCCTTTGAAAAAAATACAGCACCATGATCTCAAAAAGAAAACCCAGTATGTGCATTTTGCCTGGCCAAGTGACACAAAAGGGGGGGGGGGGGGAATCCAGGATATCCCTTTATTTTCCTTATAAAAATGTCTCTACCCTGATTAGTTTTAAGGCATCACTCCGTACTTGCAAAGCAACAGCTCCATGAAAGTCCAGAGGCCAACTATGCAGATAATTCATTCCAAACCTCCACTTTCAACCATGTAACTCCTTCCTCACTGTTTCACTAAGGAAGGAGAGTAACTGTTTCCAATGGGGCCTGTCCATCAAATTTCTGAAGATGATCATGGCTTCAAATTTAGTGACAAGGGGAAAAAACTAGAGGGTCATGATTGCATTTAAGACAAGAAAAAAAAAAACAGAGGCATAGCTCTTGTTCATAGCTAGGTCTACCTTTTACCTTTTCTCCACCACTTCAATGATGTAAATAAGCCACATGGAATGGTGAGAGTCCAATACAGCCTAACTGATAAGACAGACATACCTGAAGGCAATTGGAGGTCAGGGACAGAAGTCCTATTAAGCAACAGAGTGATGATCAAGGAAAAGCATCCAGAAGAGGAATCTATGCCCCAATGTCCAATTTCTCTCAACTAGACTAGACATTCCTCTCCAGATATTTGAATGGAACAGCACTGGAGATATTTGCTAGCACTCCTGGATTTAGGGTGTGGCTATAGACTAATGAATCACTACCTGCGACTGGCAGGAAAAAATAGACATGTAGTCTTGTGCTACTTGTGGTTACAGCTGCTTAAAATACATTAAATATTATTTCATTGTTTGCATGATAATAAATTAAGAATTATATACATATATATGATTAAATCCATCATTATGCTAGCTTCCTTGTGTGACTTCATTAAAATATAGTGCAAAGAAAAGAAGGAGGAGTTTTCAATGTAAGGACTGATCCAAGAGTCTAATTTAAAACAGTCCTGGAGATCACATCCTTTGCCTAATGAGATGCACTCTGTTACCTACAAAAAAGGAAAGAGTTAAAGAACAGAGGTATTTTGAGAGCCAGAGAACTTGCATTTCCCTGATGTGCCCTCTTATGTTAGTTGTAGTATTAGCCCCCAGGGAGAGATGGTATTATTGGTGCATGGTCTCTTTTTCAGCAGACTCAGGCAAGTGGCAAGCAGTGTCCCCTAAAGGTAAAATCAGAAATACTAGGAAATATAATCTCTAATATTACTGTCTTACCACAGAGGATTTTATGGTCTATTCCATATGATTGGTTATGGATATTCATGCTACAAGATACAACAATAACAATAACAACAACAAAAAACCCTTTGGTGTTAGAGGGCTATTTAGGAAGAAAATATTCCATGAACCAATGAAAGACTCTTTTTACAGAACAGCAGTGAGTATGAATTAATACCCTTCTGGCAACTGGGTGGTTCAGAAGATAAAGCATTGAGCAAAGAGTCAGCAAGACCTGAGTTCAAATCTAGACTCAAATACTTATTAACTATGTGACCCTGATCAAATCATTTCAGTCTATTTCCATTAGTTCCTCATCTGTAAAATGATCTAGAAATGGAAATGGCAAATGACTCTAGTATCTTTATCAAGGATAAGCTCATCATTTCTAAACTCACTGCCATGCTGCTAACTCAAGCCTTGTTTGACTGCCTCCCTCAGTCTTCACTCGGGAAGACTGAAGGGTATAGAACCAAATTCCTCTTCAGTCCTTCCTTTATGGAGGGAAGAAATTAGACTCAAACCTCTCCAGTTTGCATCTGCTGCCTTATATGGTTTCAGCTCCATAGACCTAGATGAGCTAAGTATCCTCTGACATTCCCTCATACACACACACACACACACACACACACACTACTCCTTTTGTGTGTCACCTCCTTTGGACCGTAAGCTCATAGAGGGCAGGGAGTGCCTTTCATTTTATTAATTTCAGCCTCAATGCTCAGCACAGAGTTTGGCATATCATAGGCGCTTGTTAAAATTTGTTTGGATTGTTCAGATTGGATTGGATTGTAATGCAATATTAAATGAGTATCTAAGAGTTGAGGGAAGAAGGTTAAGCTGAATAGAGTAGTGGGTTAGGAAAGGTGGGCTCCAGGGTAAGTAGTTGGCTCCATGGACTAAGAGTCAGGCCTAGAGATGGGAGATCTTGGGTTCAAATTTGCCCTCAGATATTTCCTAGCTGTTTGACCCTATGCAAGTCAATTAACCCCATTTCCTAGCCTTTACTGCTCTTTGGCCATAGAATCAATAGCTGGAAGATAGGGAGGTAAAAAATAAAAGAAAGTAAGGTGGGCTCATTATGAAAGGTTTTCCTTATGGAGGCTCCTTTTAGACAGATTTGATAGAATTTCTAGAAAAGGTGGAAAATGACACAAACAAGATATAAGTAAGATATTTCAGTAATACATGTGTTAATTATGATGTCCTTCAGTCAAATGAAGTACATACTTATCTGTCTTCCCACACATGTACAACATATCCATGTCCATTTGTACCAAATGCTCAGCAACAAAGAAAGGAAAGCAAACTTACAGGAAAATTGACAGAAAAACTATTAAATTCCCCCTTTTCTTTGCAAATGCTTTATCAGTTTCTTCTTAGAGGCCTATAAAAAGACCTAAAGAAGGATGCTTTTGTCTCTGAAAGATTATAATAATCATGACAGTATCACAGTGTGAAAATAAATAATTTGTTTTTATCCAGAATATACATTGCATGACTCCTAAAGCCAATAAAGTGGGCATACTCTATGACAGAGGTTCCTCTAAGTCTAAAGATTAGATTTTAAAAATTTTTAATTTTTCTACTTCAAAGAAGTTAGTTTCTTTTGTAATCCTATATATTTTATTTTAAGTGGATCAGTGAATAGAGACTGAGGACTAGAGCTAGGAGATCTGAGTTCAATTCTGGCCTTACTTGGGCCAAGAACTCTTCATGCTCAAGGAAGATCTCTTGGATGAAATAGTGAAAAGACTTTGGGAGAAGGAAGCCAGATCTGAAAGTCAGCATGATATAGCAATTAAAGGAATTGAATTCGGAAATCAGGGTTCATATCTTTCCTCTAACACTAGCTTTGTGGCCAAAGGCATCTCACTTGGACACTTACTAGTGTGTGATCCTGGGCAAGTCACTGAACCCCCTTTACCAAACTCTTATCACTCTTCTGCCTTAGATCCAATGCATAGTATTCATTCTGAGACAGAAGTTAAGGATTTTTTAAAAAATCCATAAAATTCACCAAGCTGCCAAAGAAGTCCATGACACAAATAAGGTTAAGAATATTTGCTTTATATCTTTTATAATCTTCTGATATTTATCTTTTGCTTTCATAATTAAATCACAATTACTTAAATAAACCTAAATGATCAAGTTTTTTAAAAATAGCATTCTGAAGTTTTTCTTAGTATTCTAAGTTCTTTCCCCTTCTAAAAACACACCAGAGTCTCAGAAAGAGAATCTCGTTAGTCATTTACAGGCAATTTCCTCTTTAAACCAAGAAGACCTTCAGAGAAGAATTTGATGTAAGGGATCTCAAAAATGTAGGGCAAGAGCAAATGAATGGATCACTTTGCTAGTTAGTTTACTGGCAAGCCAAGAACTCTTCATACTCAAGGAAGATCTCTTGGAGGAAATAGTGGAAAGACTTTGGGAGAAGGAAGCCAGATCTGAAAGTCAGCATGATGTAGTAATTAAAGGAATTGAATTGGGATATCAGGGTTCAAATCTTTCTTCTGACACTAGCTCTGTGTCCAAAGGCATCTCACTTGGGCATCAATTTCTTCATCTGACAAATCTGACTGTTGACCAAATGGCCTCTGAGGTTCCTTCCAGATCTATGATTCTATGTACACACCTGAAAGCAATTTCTCCTTGGAAGACCATATACACTCTCTGAAGATCCTACAGCCAGGATTTGTCACCAGAGTTGGCTGAGAGAAGAAAAAACAAGGAAAAGATGTTCATTTTTGCTTTCACTAGAGAAATAAGTGCTCAGTGATTGCTGTCCATGACCTCTAGAACGAAATGCTTGGTTTGTATTCCAGTGTTCCTCCCTTAAGATGATAGACACCATCATGTGAGCCCTTGTTCTCTCTTTTTTCTTTAATCCCATTGAAAGAATTCTGGAAAAACAAGAGCAGTTGTAACATATTGCTTTCCAGTAAGGTAATTTTTTTTTTTAAATTGGGGATTTGAACTCAGAAAGACCTGAGTTCAAATTTGACCACCCACTTAAAAATAAATCACTTAACCTCTAATAGACTCAGCTTCTTTATTTTAAAAATAGAGATAATGATAACAATTACCTCACAAGATTGTTTTAAGGATGAGATAACCTGTAAAGCATTTTACAAATTATAAAGTGGTACATAAATGCTAGCTATAAGATGGATGCAATTATATTTGCCAATACATAAATATGACACATAAATAAATACTTCTGCATTCTCTACATTTTACCTAAAATGATACTCAAGTTAGTACTTCACTTCTAACATAATTAATTCTGACACTAGCTCTGCCCCAGATTTTAAGACATCAGCTATTATTATGATGACAAAGGAAATTGGGTTTACAAAACATGGAAGGCACCATAAAATTTAGTTACTGACCTTTATGTGGCTCCCCAATATGGAGAAATAGAGAAATGAAGACTATTAAGCCATCCTGTTTCTTCAGAACATGTCACTTCAGTTAATCACCCCACTGCAAAATTCTGGCAGACTTAGTGTTGACTCACAGAGCCAGGGTTACTAGTGTTAGGCAACTTGATGGTTTGGTATAAAGAGCACTTGCCTGGAGTCAGAAAGATCTGACTTCTATTAACAGTCTTAGGCACTTACTGACTGTATGACCTTGGGCAAGTTACTTAATCTTTGTTTTTTCCATCTACAAAATGCTGATAATAATAGCACTTACCTCAAAGTTACAAGGATCAAATCAGAAAGTATTTGTAAAGCTCTTAGTAGGCTTAGTGGCTCCTAGTAGGCACTATATAAATGTTAGCTATCATTGTTATTGTGCCCAGTACGTCATAGATGATAGGATTTGAGACTGGAAGGGGTTTTAGAAATCATATGTTTTCAAATCAAATTCTTAATTTAGACTTGAAGAAAATGAGACCAGAAAAGTAATATAATTTTTTGTTTCTTTTTAAACCTATACCTTCTGTCAGCATTAATTCTAAGATAAAACAACAGCTAAGACTAGGCAATTAGAGTTAAGTAACTTGCCCAGGGTCACATAGCTAGGAAGTATCTGAGACCAGATTTGAGCCTAGTTCCTCCTATGGAGAAGAAAAAGAATTAATGTGTTGTCCTCAGAGTGAACATCCATCCTACTCCAATCCCCATCCGCCATCAGGAGTGAAAGTCTATTTAGGCTTACAGAATAAGACCTCAAGGACATTTCATTATTGCCACAGGCTCAGTAAGTTGGGAGGCCTTTTATCTCATTTCAAGGACTTTTATCTATATCTCATTTCAAAGCTTTTAGGCTATCCTACCTTCTTATCTCCTCAAACCATTAGGAGCCAAAGGAGTCATTCTGGAGGACATGTCTAACTCCCTATAACTTTACCCCTCACTGGTGGGAGCTTGTGATGAGCTCATGTTATATATCTTGCTGTTTTCTGATTGGTGTAGACTTCCCACCTAGATTGTAAATCCTGGTCCCCACACATTGGGGTTTTGGAGAGGGGGTAGAGCATCTTGCATCATGAACCTACATAATGTTTGTATCTGCACTCATGCATGGACATTTGCCATTAGTGAAGTTGTCCCTTTCTTATGAGAAAGAATAAGGATCTGCTTTTTCTACTCTTATTCTCTGACTCCAATTTATAATTGTAAGTTAGGGTGAGTAGTCATTTTTATCCCACTCACTCCCAACTCCAGACCTAGTGTTCTATGCACTGAGATACCTAGCTGCCCCAGGTAAAGTCACTTTTTAAAAGAACCAATCATAGAAGTGGAATATTAGAAGGGTCTTCAGAGATAATCTGTCCCAACCTACCCCTGAACCAGGAGCTCCTGTAACTCACATTGGACAAATGCTCAGTCAACATTTTTCTGAGCACCTTTAGATAATGTGTTTACCCAGATAGTCTAAAAATCCATTAATGGCACAAAAATCCACCTTCACATTCTCAAATGTTCAGTTCCCCAAACAGATCCTTGTTTCCAGGCCATCTGTGGGAGAGATGTCAAACTTGGCATTAAGAATCCTAGCCACCCAATATATTTGCCCAATATAAATGGAAGCCATCACTGTTCATTTGCAAAATGAAATTCTTTGTCATGTTATATAACTTCTTCAAGCTGCTGACTCAGGGACATGTAGCTTTTATATAAACTATAAATTGGGAGGAAAAAAGGGGAATTGGAGCTATGCATACTTGGGGATCAAATAATTGAAATCACATTGCTGCAAAAGATGAAAAAAAAATCCCAAACCTCCAACTCTCAACAACAGCCCCATTTTCTATTGCATATGATCCACTGAGACTTCATGTCAGTAGCATAAAAGCTAAAACAGCTTTTCAGCTAAAAAAACCCTCAATACTTTGCAAGGCAAAGAGAGCTAAGACTCCAAACAGGAAGTTGCTCACAAGATATGTTTCTTTCCAAAAAACACACAAAATGTGCAATATTTTGATGTATTGAGAACCTTTGGTTTGATCCATGTTTGTCGTTTCTCATGAGAAGAATCAACTCTCCTAGTGGCTTGTCTCAACTTCTGTCTAGTTTTCCTTAGTTGGCAGTTAGGTAACATCAGTACCATGAATGACCATTGGGTTCCTTCTCTTAATTTCAGATATATAGAGAAAAATCATATCCTGTAGTTTCTTACTTAACCCACCTTTGTTGCAGTCATAGTTATGTGGAGAGGGAGTAGGAAGACTCAGATTAAAAGCTTTACTAAAGGGAGGCAGAGTCAAGATGGCGGCCTAGAAGGAGCAGAAGTTCAGACCTCTGAATATCCTTCCTTATGGATCACAAATGTAATGCTCCTGGGGACTGAAATCAAACCTAACAAAAAGACAGAGCCAAGGAACCCTCCTGCTGGACTCTGAATTGAGTCTTTTGACTTTTGAATTAAAGGTACGCCCCACCCCCCAAAAAAAAAACCAGAATCTGAGAATACTCGGGTTTAAGGGGATGGTAGACATAAGGTCCCAGGACCCCTTCCCATGCCAAACTAGAGTGCTGAGCAACCAGGGGCAGCAGGAACCTCTGGGCAGACAAAGGTGCTGGTCTGCAGGGTGTACCTTGTGGGCAGGGCTGTGCCAAGTTCATAGTGTTGAACACAGACAACGGGGAAGGAGCTAGAGAGGGAGCATAGAGCTGGCAGCCTGGCCAGAGCTGTGGAGATCCTCCATATTTGCTCCAGCCTTCCAGGAGGTTTTGGCCCTCAGAGCACACCTAGACAAACTCAGCCAAACTTAAAACCCTCAAAAGTCTTCAGAACTCAGGGAAGCCCAAGCTCTCCACCCCCCCCCATTGACTGCTGGAAATTACTGCAATAAAAAGCCTCCAGAGGACAGGGAAGCTCAAACCCCCAAAAACCCTCCCCCAGAGACCACACCGAGAGATCTTCTGTTAAAGCTCCAAGAGGGGAGACTGACAGAAACCCCCCAAAACAAAGAAAAATGAGAGGAGCAAGAGCACAGAGAAATATGGAGAGCAAAGAATGGGTGAATATGAGCAAACAACAGAAAAAGAAGAAAGAAATTACAAGAGACAGCTTCTATACAGCGAACGGAATAGAGGGGAAAGATCAGCAAATGATAAATCAGAAATCCCAGCGAATTGGATACAGGCTGTGGAAGAACTCAAAATGCAATTCAAAATACAATTAAGGGATTCTCAAGCTGAAGACAATTGAGAAAAGAACTTAGAAACTAAAACAAGTCATCTGGAACAGAGGAACTTGAACTAAAATGAGAAAATAGTGTCTTGAAAGCCAAAATCAACCAGCTGGAAAATGAGACAAAGGAGATGAAAGATGAGGTAAAGAGGATGAAAGATGACCTCCACAGAAAATCAGACCAGAAAGAGAAGGATGACCAAAAAGCCAGGGATGAAATCCAGGCTTTAAGAACCAGAATACAACAACTAGAATTAAGTGACCTCACAAGGCAGCAGGACTCTATAAACAAAACTAAAAGAATGAAAAAAAAATTGAAGAAAATATGAAGCATCTCATTCACAAAACAGATGATTTAGAAACTTGTTCAAGGAGAGACAATTTAAGAATCATTGGTCTACCAGAAGATCGCAACAAAAGAAAAAGTCTGAACACAATAATACAGGAAATCATTTAAGAAAACTGCCCCGATATTCTAGAACAAGAAGGAAAAGTGGAGATTGAAAGAATCCACAGATCACCTCCTGTAGTTAATCCCCAACTGACAACACCCAGGGATGTTATAGACAAATTCAAGAACTATCAGACCAAGGAAAATATATTACAAGTGGCCAAGAAGAAGTCATTCAGATACCATGGAACCACAGTGAGGATAACACAGGATCTGGCTGCATCAACACTGAAGGACCAAAAAACTGACTATATTCTTTTAGGGGAAAGTATGGTCATTCAACAAAATAGAAGAATTCAAGAATTTGCAAAGAAAAGACCAGACCTGAACAGAAAATTTGATGTCCCAGCACAGAATTCAAGAGAATCATCAAAAGGTAATTTAAAAAGAGAGAAAAAAGAAAAACAAAACAAAACAACAACAACAAATTTTAAGAGACTCAATATATTAAAATGATATGTATCCCTATAAGGGGTGTATGGGGTGCTCAGGAAGGAGTAATATCTTTGGTATGGAGGGCTTGTCATGCCCTCCTAGGGCAGCTCTCTAGCCTCTGACCCTCACCTGACACCCAGCTCTCACTTGTGGACCCTAGTAGCTGCTAGCATGTGGCAACGGCCACACCCCAGGCAACAGCTTCGACAAGTTGGCTAAACCTTGTGAGGGTAGCCATCAGGTCATCGTCAACCCCAGGTGAACTAGGGCTTTGCTCACCCAGCATGTGAAGACTACTTCGGCGGAACAGGCAGAAGAAACCAACAAGAAGGTTCAACGGCTGAGATGGCGATGCAGCAAGGCACTGTGGAGTGCTTAGGGTATGATGGAGCACAAAAGACAACACAGCCATCCAATGCAGCTGAGGAAGTCTCCAGGTGTAACGACTTTTCGTGCCAATGGACCCAGGCTTCCAACGCCGAGAGAGTGAGACTGTCTCTGTGCATCGACTTTTCCACTTAAATCTTCATGCACGTGTCTTTGTGCACAAAAACGCACAAAGACAATCGTCATCCTCAGTTATGGAGAGACTACTACCATCCCTATAAGAAAAGAAGTCATTGGTAACACTCAAAAACTGTTGTTATCACCTGGGCAGATAGAAGAATTACACTTAGAGGGAAGAATGACAAAATGAATAGGATGAAAGGAAAATACATAATGAATATGTATATAGATACATGTATGCTTAAAAACATATACGTGTGTGTTCATACATATATATACAACTAGAGCTAAAAAAAGAGGTTAATATTAAAAGATATGGGAAAAGAAACAAACGGGGTTAAATGTATATGTCAAAAAGAAGCTCATGGTGGGAGGGGGGAAAACATCACTACACTGGAAGGGTAAAGAGATTGGAGATAGGAAATACTCAACAGTTACATGCTTTGAAACTGACCCAAAGAGTGAAGAAAAATAAAATCAATTGGGGCAAAGAATAGATTTGTGCCCTATAGGGGAGTAGAAGGGTAATAAACAGACTGGTGGGGAGGGAAGCATTACAAGGGAGGGAGAGGGTGTGGGGTAGTTTTAAAAAGATAGCAAAGAAAATAAGGAGGTGAAGGAAGGGGCTAGAAAAGGAAGTAAAATAAGGGTGGGAACTAGGGGAACTGATTAAAAACAAACATTGGTGTAGAAGGAAATAGTGAAAGAAGAAAAGGCAGAACCAGGAGTAGAAATCAAAATACTAGGAAATGCACAGCTAGCAATCATAACTCTGAATGTGAATGGAATGAACTCACCCATAAAACAAATGAATAGGTGAGTGGATTAGAATTCAAAACCCTACCATATGCTGTTTACAAGAAACACACATGAGGAAGGTAGATACCCATAGGGTGAAAATAAGAGCATGGAGCCAAATCTATTGGGCATCAACTGATGAAAAAAAGGCAGGAGTTGCAATCATGATATCTGACAAAGCCAAAGTAAAAACAAATCTAGTTAAAAGAGATAGGGAAGGTAATTACATCCTGATAAAAGGCAGTATAGACAATGAGGAAATATCCATACTCAACATGTATGCACCAAATGGCATAGCATTCAAATTTCTAAAGGAGAAACTGGTGGAGCTCAAGGATGAAATAGACAGAAAAACTATACTAGTGGGAGACCTGAACCTTCCTCTATCTGATCTAGATAAATCAAACCAAAAAATAAATAAGAAAAAGGTAAGAGAAGTGAATGAAAGCTTAGAAAAATTAGAGTTAGTAGACATGTGGAGAAAAATAAATAGGGACAAAAAGGAATATACCTTCTTTTCAGCAGCACATGGTACATTCACAAAGATTGACCATATAGTAAGACATAAAAACATGGCAAACAAATGCAAAAGGGTAGAAATAATAAATGCAACCTTCTCAGATTAGAATGCAATGAAAATAAAAATTAGTAAGAGTACATGGAGAGGTAAATCAAAAATTAATAGTAAATTAAAGAATACAGTTCTCTAAAACCAGTTAAAGAATAAATCATAGAAACAACTAATAACTGTCATTGAAGAAAATGACAATGATGAGACATCCTTTCAAAATATATGGGATGCAGCCAAAGCAGCAGTTAGGGCGAAACTCATTTCCTTGAGTTCATATATTAACAAATTAGGGAGGGCAAAGGTCAATGAATTGGGCATGCAAATTATAAAACTAGAAAGTGAACAAATTAAAAATTCTTAGATGAAGACTAGAGATCCTAAAAATCAAAGGAGAAATTAATAAAATTGAAAGTCAAAGAACTATTGATTTAACAAATAAGGCTAGAAGGTGGTACTTTGAAAAAAATAGACAAAATACTGGTCAATATAATTAAACAAAGGAAAGAAGAAAACCAAATTGATACTATCCAAGATGAAAAGGGAGACCTCATCTCTAATGAAGAGGAAATTAAGGCAATCATTAAAAATTATTATGCACAATTATATAGCTAAAATATGACAATCTAGGTGATATGGATGAATATTTACAAAAATATAAATTGCCTAGACTAACAGAGGACGAAATAGACTACCAAAAAACCCCTTATCAGAAAAAGAAATTGAACAAGCCATCAAAGAAAAAATCCCTAAGAAAAAATCCCCTGGTCCAAATGGATTCACAAATGAAGTCTATCAAACATTTAAAGAACAACTAATTTCAATATTATACAAACTATTTGGCAGAATAAGCAAAGGAGTTCTACCAAATTCATTTTACAACGCAAATATGGTACTGATTCCAAAGCTAGGCAGGTCAAAAAGAGAGAAAGAAAACTATAGACCAAGCTCCTTAATGAATATAGATGCAAAAATCTTAAATAGGATACTAGCATAAAGATTTCAGCAAGTAATCACGAGGGTTATTCACTATGACCAGGTTGGATTTATACCAGGAATGCAAGGACGGTTCAATATTAGGAAAACCATCCACTTAATTGGCCATATTAACAAGCAAACTGACAAAAATCACAAGATTATCTCAATATATGCAGAAAAAGCCTTTGACAAAATAAAATACTCACTTCTATTGAAAGTACTAGAAATCATAGGACTAGAAGGGTCTTTCCTAAAAATAATAAACAGTATATATCTAAAACCGTCAGCAAACATCATCTGCAATAGTTACAAAATAGAAGTCTTCCCAATAAGATCAGGAGTGAAACAAGGATGTCTATTATCACCTCTATTATTTAACATAGTACTAGAAACACTAGCTGTAGCAATTAGAGAATAAAAATAAATTGAAGGTACTAAAATAGGCAATGAGGAGACCAAGCTATCACTCTTTGCAGGTGATATGATGGTCTACTTAAAGAAACCCAGATGCTTGGACTTCCGGTCAAGATGGCAGCTTAGAAGCTGTGAAAGTTCAGACCTCAGAAACCCTTCCTTACCGATCACAAACTGAGAGCTCCTAGGACACCGAAATTCAAGCTGAACAACAGGACAGACCCAAAGAACCCTCCTCCTGGACCTGGATCAAAAGGTAAGGCCCCCCAAAAGCCAAAACCATAGATCACTCTAATCTTAGGGGCAGGCAGAAGATAGGTCCCAGGACCCATCCCCCCCAACCCAGAGTGCTGAGCCCAAGGCAGCAGCAGGAACTTCAGGGTCAGCAAAAGGGCCCCAGGGCTGGCTATTTTGAAGGACTCACCTTGAAAGCAACCTGAGCCAGTCTCCAGGATGCCCAACACAGAAGGCAGGGAAACATAGAGAGAAGGGGGAAGTCTATAGACCCCTGGCTGGGTCCTTCCAACTGAGTCTCAAGGGAGGTCCCAGCTTTAGGGCACCAGCTGAACCCAATCCCATCAGGAGCCCTCAGAGCTACTGAAAGGAGAGAAATCTTAGGGCCGGCAAAGGGGTTGCTCTGAAGAGCTTACCTTGAAAGTAACCTGGGCCAGTCTACAGGCATTCAACACAGATTATGGAGGAGGAGGTTGGTTTTTTCCTTTCTTTTTTTTTTTGGCTCTGGGATTATTCGGCCCACACCAGCTGATCCTAATCCCATCAGGAGCCCTCAGAGCCTCTAAAAGAACAGAAAGAGGGCTGGCAAAGAGCTTACCTTGAAAGCAACCTGGGCCAGTCTCCAGGCATTCAACACAGATTGTGGAGGAGGAGGTTTTTTGCTTTAGGTCTCATTCAGTACAAACAAGCTGAACCTAATTCCATCAGGAGCCCTCAGAGCCCAGGGAGGCCACGACCCCTCCCCCCCTTAGAGAGCAGAGTCTTCTGAAAGAACCAGCTGAATCTAATCCCATCAAAAGTATCCAGAACCCAGGGAAGCCCAGGCTCCCCACCCATCCTCATTGACTGCTGGACTTTAAGCCAATTAAAAGCCCCCAGAGGACAGGGAAGCTCAAACCCCCAACAACACTCCCCCAGAGACTATACCAAGAGATCTTCTGTTAAAGCTCCAAGAGGGGAGACTGATAGAAGTCCCAAAAAAAACAAAGAAAATTAGAGGAACAAGAGCACAGACAAATATGGGGAGTAAAGAAGGGGTGAATTTGAGCAAACAACAGAAAAATAAGAAAGAAACTACAATAGACAGCTACTACTCAGCAAATGGAAAAGAGGGGGAGAGATCAGCAAATGATAAACCAGAAATCCCAGCGAATTGGATACAGGCTGTGGAAGAACTCAAAACACAACTAAGAGAGGCTGAAGACAATTGGGAAAAGAACTTAAAAATTAAGATAAGTCATCTGAAAACAGAGGCACTTGAACTAAAACAAGAAAATAGTGTCTTGAAAGCCAAAATCAACCAGCTGGAAAATGAGGCAAAGGAGATGAAAGATGAGGTAAAGAGGATGAAAGATGATCTTCAAAGAAAATGAGACCAGAAGGAAAAAGACGACCAAAAAGCCAGACATGAAATCCAATCTTTAAGAACCAGAATACAACAACTAGAATCAAGTGACCTCACAAGGCAGCAGGACACTATAAAACAAAACAAAAAGAATGAAAAAAATTGAGGAAAATGTGAAGCATCGCATTCACAAAACAGATGATTTAGAAAATCGTTCAAGAAGAGACAATTTAAGAATAATTGGACTACCAGAAGACCACGACAAAAGAAAAAGCCTGGACATAATACTAGAGGAAATTATCCAGGAAAACTGTCCCGAGATCCTAGAACAAGAGGGGAAAGTGGGGATTGAAAGAATCCACAGATCACCCCCTGTATTTAATCCCCAACTGACAACACCAAGAAATGTTATAGCCAAATTCAAAAACAATCAGATGAAAGAAAAAGAAAAGATATTACAAGCTGCCAAGAAGAAGCCATTCAGATACCATGGAAACACGGTGAGGTTAACACAGGATCTGGCTGCATCCACACTGAAGGACTGAAAGGCATGGGATATGATATTCCAGAAAGCAAGGGAACTAGGTCTACAACCAAGAATAAAATACCCATCAAAACTGACTATATTCTTACAGAGGAAAGTATGGTCATTCAACACAAGAGAAGAGTTCCAAGCAATCATAAATAAAAGACCAGACCTTAACAAAAAATTTGATGTCTAACCACAGAACTCAAGAGAATCATCAAAAGGTGATAAAAAAGAGGGGAAAAAAAACAAACAAAACAACAACAAAAATTTTATAAGAGACTCAATAAGTTAAAATGATATGTATCCCTATAAGAAAAGAGGTCATTGGTAACTCTTAAAAACTGTTGCTATCACCTGAGCAGCTAGAAGAATTACACTCAGAGGGAACAGTGACAAACTGTATAGGATGAAAGGACAAGACATAAATAGGTATATAGATATATGCATACATAAATACATACACATGTGTATGTATATATATATATATATATATATATATATACATGACTAGAGCTAAAAAAGAAAAGAGGTTATGGCTAAAAGAAATGGGAAAAGAAATACTGGGGGTAAATTTATATGTCACAAAGAATCTCATGGCAGGAGGGGGGAGAACATCGATACACTGGAAGGGTAAAGAGGTTGGAGACAGGAAATACTCAACTCGTAAGTACTTTGAAACTGACCCAAAGAGGGAAGAACAACCCAATCCATTGGGGAAGAGAATAGATCTGCACCCTATAGGGGAGGGAAGCAGTACAAGAGAGGGAGAGGGTGGGGGGGGAATTTTAAAAAGACTACAGGGGAAAATAAGGGAGGGAATAAGAAGGGAGGGGGGTAGAAAGGGAAGCAAAATAAGGGAGGGAAGGGGGGGGATGACTATAAACAAACATTGGTATAGAAGGAAATAGTGAAAGAAGAAAAGGCAGGACCAGGAGTAGAAATCAAAATGCTGGGAAATACACAGCTAGTAATCACAACTCTGAATGTGAATGGAATGAACTCACCCATAAAACACAAGCGAATAGCAGAGTGGATTAGAATCCAAAACCCTACCATATACTGTCTGCAAGAAACACACATGAGGAAGGTAGATACACATAGGGTGAAAGTAAGAGGATGGAGCCAAACCTATTGGGCGTCAAATGATAAAAAGAAGGCCGGAGTAGCAATCATGATATTGGACAAAGCCAAAGTAAAAATAAATCTAGTTAAAAGAGATAGGGAAGGTAATTACATCCTGATAAAAGGCAGTATAGACAAAGAGGAAATATCTGTACTCAATATGTATGCACCAAATGGCAGAGCATCCAATTTCTTAAAGGAGAAACTAGAGGAGCTCAAAGATGAAATAGATAGAAAAATTATACTAGTGGGAGATCTGAACCTTCCCCTATCCGAGCTACATAAATCAAATCAAAAAATAAATAAGAAAGAGGTGAGAGAAATAAATGAAATCTTAGAAAAATTAGAGATAGTAGACATATGGAGAAAAATAAATTGGGACAAAAAGGAATACACCTTCTTTTCAACAGTACCTGGTACATTCACAAAAATCAACCATGTATTAGGGAACAAAATCATTGCAAACAAGTGCAAAAGGGCAAAAATAATAAATGCAATGTTCCCAGACCACAGTGCAATGAAAATAATAATTAGTAAGGGTACATGGATAGATAAATCAAAAATTAATTGGAAATTAAACAACATGATTCTCCAAAATCAGCTAGTTATAAAACAAATTGTAGAAACAATTAATAACTTCATTGAAGAAAATGACAATGGTGACACATCCTTTCAAAACCTATGAGATGCAGCCAAAGCAGTACTCAGGGGGAAATTTATATCCCTGAGTTCATATATAAACAAATTAAGAAGGGCAGACTTCAATGAATTGGGCATGCAAATTAAAAAACTAGAAAGGGAACAAATTAAAAATCCTCAGATGAAGACTAAATTAGAGATCCTAAAAATCAAAGGAGAAATTAATAAAATTGAAAGTCAAAGAACTATTGCTTTAATAAATAAGACTAGAAGCTGATGCTTTGATAAAACAAATAAAATTGACAAAGTACTAGTCAGTTTAATTAAAAAAGGAAAGAAAAAAACCAAATTGACAGTATCCAAGATGAAAAAGGAGACCTCACCTCAAATGAAGCGGAAATCAAGGCAATCATTAAAAACTACTATGCCCAATTATATGGCAAAAAATATGGCAATCTAAGTGATACAGATGAATACTTACAAAAATATAAATTGCCTAGGCTAAAAGAGGAAGAAATAAATTACCTAAACAACCTCATATCAGAAAAAGAAATTGAACAAGCCATCAAAGAACTCCCTAAGAAAAAATCCCCAGGTCCAGATGGATTCACAAATGAATTCTATCAAACATTCAAAGAACAGCTAACTCCAATACTATACAAACTATTTGACAGAATAAGCGAAGAAGGGGTTCTACCAAATTCTTTTTACGACACAAACATGGTACTGATCCCAAAGCCAGGCAGGTCAAAAACAGAGAAAGAAAACTATAGGCCAATCTCCCTTATGAATATAGATGCAAAAATCTTAAATAGGATACTAGCAAAAGGACTCCAGCAAGTCATCACAAGGGTTATCCACTATCATCAGGTAGGATTCATTCCAGGAATGCAAGGATGGTTCAATATTAGGAAAACCATCCACATAATTGACCATATAAAGAAGCAAATTGACAAAAATCACATGATTATTTCAATAGATGCAGAAAAAGTCTTACCTATTGAAAACACTAGAAAGTATAGGAATAGAAGGGCCTTTCCTAAAAATAATAAACAGTATATACCTAAAACCATCAGCAAAAATCATCTGCAATGGGGATAAACTAGAAGCCTTCCCAATAAGATCAGGAGTCAAACAAGGATGCCCATTATCACCTTTATTATTTAATATTGTACTAGAAACCCTAGCAGTAGCAATTAGAGAAGAAAAAGAAATTAAAGGTATTAAAATTGGCAATGAGGAGACCAAGCTGTCACTCTTTGTGGATGATATGATGATTTACTTAAAGAATCCCAGGGAATCAACCAAAAAGCTAATCGAAATAATCAACAACTTTAGCAAAGTTGCAGGATAAAAAATAAACCTACAAAAGTCATCAGCATTTCTATATATCTCCAACCCAGTTCAGCAGCAAGAATTAGAAAGAGAAATTCCATTTAAAGTCACCCGAGACAATATAAAATACTTAGGAATCTATCTGCCGAGACAAACACAGGAACTATATGAACACAACTACAAAATACTCTCCACACAATTAAAACTATATCTAAACAATTGGGAAAACATTGATTGCTCATGTGTGGGATGAGCTAACATAATAAAAACGACCATTCTACCCAAACTTATCTATCTATTTAGTGCCATACCCATTGAACTAACAAATAACTATTTTACTGAATTAGAGAAAACCATAACAAAGTTCATTTGGAAGAATAAAGGATCAAGGATATCCAGGGAAATAATGAAAAAAATACAAAGGAAGGTGGCCTTGCAGTTCCAGATCTCAAACTATATTACAAAGCAGCGATCATCAAAACAATTTGGTACTGGCTAAGAGACAGAAAGGAGGATCACTGGAATAGACTTGGGGTAAATGACCTCAGTAGAAAGTCTTTGACAAACCCAAAGACCCCAGCTTCTGGGACAAAAATCCAGTATTTGATAAAAACTGCTGGGAAAATTGGAAGACAGTGTGGGAGAGATTAGTTTTGGATAAACACCTCACACCCTACACCAAGATAAACTCAGAATGGACGAATGACTTGAATATAAAAAAGGAAACTATAAGCAAATTAGGTGAACACAGAATAGTTTACATGTCAGAACTTTGGGAAGGGAAAGATTTTAAAACCAAGCAAGACTTAGAAAGAGTCACAAAATGCAAAATAAACAATCTGGAATACATCAAATTAAAAAGTTTTTGTACAAACAAAACAAATGTAACTAAAATTAGAAGGAAAGCAACAAATTGGGAAACAATATTCATAACAAAAACCTCTGACAAAAGTTTAATTACTCAAATTTACAAAGAGCTAAATCAATTGTACAAAAAATCAAGCCATTCTCCTATTGATAAATGGGCAAGGGACATGAATAGGCAATTTTCAATTAAAGAAATCAAGGCTATTAATAAGCACATGAAAAAGTGTTCTAGATCTCTTATAATCAGAGAGATGCAAATCAAAACAACTTTGAAGTATCACCTCACACCTAGAAGATTGTTCAACATGACAGCAAAGGAAAGTAATGAATGCTGGAGGGGATGTGGCAAAGTAGGGACATTAATGCATTGCTGGTGCAATTGTGAATTATTCAACCATTCTGGAAGGCAATTTGGAACTATGCCCAAAGGGCACTAAAAGACTGTCTGCCCTTTGATCCAGCCATAGCACTACTGGGTTTGTACCCCAAAGAGATAATAAGGAAAAAGACTTGTGCAAGAATATTCATAGCTGTGCTCTTTGTGGTAGCCAAAAATGGGAAAATGAGGGGATGCCCTTCAATTGGAGAATGGCTGAACAAATTGTGGTATATGTTGGTGATGGAATACTATTGTGCTCAAAGGAATAATAAACTGGAGGAATTTCATGGGAACTGGAATAATATCCAGTAGTTGATGCAGAGTGAGAGGAGCAGAACCAGGAGAACATTGTACACAGAGACAGATACACTGTGGTACAAGAGAATGTAATGGACTTCTCCAGTAATGGCTTTACAATGTCCCTGAACAACCTGCAGCGATCTACGAGAAAAAAAAAATATCCTCAAGCAGAGGACAAATTGAGGGAGTGAAAACACCAAGGAAATGCAACTGCTTGACTCAGAGGTTGAGGGGACATGATCGAGGAGAGAAGCTAAATGAGCACCCTAATGCAAATACCAACAACAAGGAAATGGGTTCAGAGCAAGGACACATGTGATACCCAGACGAATCGCATGTTGTCTAGGGAAAGGGTTG
Organism: Monodelphis domestica; assembly: GCF_027887165.1. Classification (NCBI taxonomy): domain Eukaryota; kingdom Metazoa; phylum Chordata; class Mammalia; order Didelphimorphia; family Didelphidae; genus Monodelphis; species Monodelphis domestica. Next base: position 262,085,069 of record NC_077232.1, on the reverse strand, counting down.
GGGGGGGGGGGGGTTTGGGGAGAGGAAAAGAAAATGATCTGTTTCCAATGAACAATGTATGAAAATGACCAAATAAAATAATGTTTAAAAAAAAAAGAAAAGAAACCCAGAGAATCAATAAACCAAAAAGCTATTTGAAATAATCAAAAACTTTAACAAAGTTGCAGGATACAAAATAAACCCACATAAGTCATCAGCCTTTTTAATATATCTCTAACACATCTCAGCAGCAAGAATTAGATAGAGAAATTCCATTTAAAATCACCCTAGAGAATAAAAATACTTAGGAATCTATCTGCTGACACAAACACAAGAACTATATGAACACAACTTCAAAACATTCACCACACAATTAAAACTAGATCTAAACAATTGGAAAAACAATAACTGCTCATGGGTAGGATGAGCTAACATAATAAAAATGACAATCCTACCCAAATTAATTTACTTATTTAGTGCCATACTCATTGAACTACCAAAAAAATCTTTTTTACTGAATTAGAAAAAAACATAACAAAGTTCATTTGGAAGAACAAAAGATCAAATATATCCAGGGAAATTATGAAATAAAAATGTAAAGAAAGGAAGCCTTGTTCTCCCAGATCTCAAATTATACTATAAAGCAGTGGTTATCAAAATGATTTGGTACTGGCTAAGACAGAAAGGAGGATCATTGGAACAAACTTGGGGTAAGTGACCTCAGCAAGACAGTCTATAATAAACCCAAAGATTCCAGCTTTTGGGACCAAAATCCAATATTTGATAATAATAATAAAAAAAAAGAAAAACTACTGGGAAAATTGGAAGACAGTATGGGAGAGATTAGATTTGGATCAACATCTCACACCATACACCATGATAAACTCAGAATGTGTGAATGACTTGAATATAAAGAAGGAAACTATAAGCAAATTAGGTGAACACAGAATAGTATACATGTCAGATCTTTGGGAAAGGAAAGACTTTAAAACCAAACAAGAGATAGAAAAATAAAACACAAAATATAAAATCAGTAATTTTGGTTACATCAAATTAAAAAGGTTTTGTACAAACAAAACCAATGCAACCAAAATTAGAAGAGAAGCAACAAATTGGGAAACAATCTTCATTACAAAAACCTCTGACAATGGTCTAATTACTCAAATTTATAAAGAGCTAAACCAATTATACAAAAAATCAAGTCATTCTCCAATTGATAAATGGGCAAGGGACATGAATAGGCAATTTTCAGTTAAAGAAATCAAAACTATTAATAAGCACCTGAAAAAATGTTCTAAATCTCTTATAATCAGAGAGATGCAGTTCAAAACATCTCTGAGGTATCACCTCATACCAACAGATTGGCTAACATGACAGCAAGGGAAAGTAATGAGTGCTGGAGGAGATGTGGCAAAGTTGGGACATTAATTCATTGCTGGTCGAGTTGTGAATTGTTCCAACCATTCTGGAGGGCAATTTGGAATAATGCCCAAAGGGCGCAAAAAGACTGTCTGCCCTTTGATCCAGGCATAGTACTGTTAGGTTTGTACTCCAAAGAGATAATAAGGAAAAAGACATGTACCAAAATATTCATAGCTGTGCTCTTTTTGGTGGCAAAAAATTGGAAAATGAGAGGATGCCGTCCAATTGGGAAATGGCTGAAGAAAATTTGGTATATGTTGGTGATGGAATACTATTGTGCCCAAAGGAATTATATAGTGGAGGAATTCCATGTGTGAATCTTGAAATTTCTCAGACTTATGAATGTTGAAAAATTCCCCATTGGGGAATTCTCCATTGGGACAATTCCCTATTGGGAACATTCTCCATTTGGACAGTGAGAACTCTACTTAGATCAAAAATGGGAAGACCTCTACTCCACCCTAAGACTGCTTTAGGGTAGAAAACTCCTTGCTGAACAATGAAAAGTACTTAAACCCATACTTAAGCCATTCCTATTTTTAGAATTAGTTACAAAGAAGTGCTAAGTACCTATAAAGGTCAGGCAACTTGTGAACTTAAAAGGAGCAAAGAGGAAAAAACTTACACAGAGATTCTAACCTACTCAGGTGTGGATTACTAAAAGGATTAATCTACTCAGGTGTGAATTCAGAATGGGTTGTCCTTTGGAAAACATCTACTGTGATTGGTAGATGGAAGAACTTAGGGGAGGTAACATAGGAGAAAACCCGCTATATAAGAAAAAGGACAGACTGTTGAGAGGAGTCTCTTGAGAGATAGGCTCTAAGGAGGTTGTTGAGAGGACAGTCTCTAAGGAGGTCTCTCAAGGGAGGCTGACTCTGGCTGGAACTCCCTCTGGGGAGACTCTGTCCCCCTGAATCCTCACTTGAACAGATCTTATGGTGAGTGATTAAGGACTGACTGATCTTTTCTTTTAGGGCTTAGGCCTGGGTTGGCCAGGGCTGCCTGGGCCAGCCTATTCTTTTCTCATTTATTTCCTTTTTCTCTCTCTCTCTTTCTTTGATTCCTCATTGTATTATTAATTAAATTCTCTATAAAACCCAGTTGACTTGGGTATATTCATAATTGGGAATATTTCCCTGGCGACCACCTTATATTTAATTTAAAAACAAGACATTGTAGTGAAAACATATTTTATGTGGTCACAAATTTACTCACCCACTCTTATATCTATCACAATTCATATCTTCCACTATTTTAACTCTTACAGTTTATGACCTCAAATCTTTTAACTATTACAGTTTATGGCTCCCACTCTTTTAAATGTCACACATGGGAACTGGAATGACCTCCAGGAATTGATGCAGAGTGAAAGGAGGAGAACTAGGAGAACATTGTGCACAGAGACTGATACAGTGTGGTACAATGGAATTTAATGGACTTCTCCATTAGTGGCAATGCAGTGATCCTGAACAACTTGGAGGAATTTTCAAGAAAAATAATTATCCACATTCAGAGGGAAAATGTGGGAGTAGAAACACAGAAGAAAAACAAGTGCTTGAGTACATGGGTCGAGGGGATATGGTTGGGGAGGTAGACTCTAATGGACATCCTAGTGCAAACATCAACAACATGGAAATAGGTTCTCATCAAGGACACATGTAATACTCGATGAAATTGGGCATTGGCTTCTGGAAGTGTGGGGGTAGGGGAGGGAGAGGAATAATATGATTCTTGCAACCAAGGAATAATGTTCTAAATTGACTAAATAAATTAATTCAAAAAATTTAAAAAATTTGCAAGTAGCATATTTGTGATAGAACTCTGAGATATGGGAGCAAGAAAAAAATATAATTGCCCTTCCTTTCCTATAATAGCCTGGCTCTGACTTTCTCCTGGGAGGGGATGAAACAGGTTGATGGATCTGATCCCCATAATTCACAAAATTAAATTTGTGATATTCACTGGTATTCTCATGCAAAGCTCTTCCCTATAAAGGAAATGTTCGTTATAGTCAGGAGTTGTCCACTGATGCAGGATGATCTATTTTCCTAACTTGTACTCTGCCTTTGGACCATATCTATTTAGTCTCATGTTAGTTTCTATGATTATTGATCCATCTTGTCTAAATGATCTACATCTTGCTCTAGCAAACTGTCTTGATCACATTTCATATCAACTACCAACCAACTATGTAATCATCAAGGAAGTCCTAACTTCTTCTTAGTTCTCTTTTGGCCAGCCTAAAGTAAGTGAAGGGAGTCAGTAGATAGATACTTCCTAGCTGTGTGACCCTGGGCAAGTCACATTATCCTGATGGTTGAGATCCTGCCATTCTTCTGCCTTGGAATCCATATTGATTCTAACATAGAAGGTAAGGGTTTAAAAAAAAGTAAGGTAAGTTCTGAGGGCAAAATCTGTGCCTTTGGCATATGGTACTGACATTATAGGACACTAATCAAAGTCACCAGAATACTCTCTAGCCTCAGTAGACCCCAGTTTTCTTAGCTACAATATGATTATTAAGACTAGATGGTCTCCAAAGCCTTTTTAACTTATAAGCTTCATGATTCAACACCAGAAAGGTTGGTTTTTCATTGGGTTGAATGTCAAGCAAAGGCCAATGATTTTAACACCACCAACAATAATAACCTTTGCTATTGTTGTTGCTATTGTTGTTGAGTCAATCAGTTGTGTTCAATTCTTCACGATCTTCTGGACCATAGCACACAAGGCCTTCACTATCTCTCAAAGTCTGACAAACATCATGTTCGTTGTTTCCATGACACTATCTACTCATCATATCCTTTGCTGTCCCTCTGATTCCTTTTGCCTTGAATCTTTCCCAACATTAGTGTCTTTTGCTTTGAGTCCTATCTTCTCATTATGTGGCCAACATATTTAAGTTTCACTCTCAATATTTGACCTTCTAGTGAATAGTCTGAATTAACTTCTTTAAATATTGAACATTTGATTTTCTTGATGTTCAAGGGACTCTCAAAAATCTTCTCAAGAACCAAAAGCATGCATTCTGCAGCATGCATATTCATATATACCAACTTTCACAGCCATAAATTGCTCCTAGATTTGACTATATGGATTTTTGTCAACAACAAGGTGATGCCTCTGTTTCTTAGTATTGTATATCCAGTATATTTAGTGAAAATTTTCATTCCAAGGAGAAAACATTTTAACTTCCTCACTAAAATTGCCATCTTTGAGCCCAAGAATAAAACATGACACTGCTTCCATTTCTTCTTTTTGTCAGGAAATGATGGGACCAGTTGCTAAGATCTTAGCTTTTTGAACATTAGGCTTCAAGCCAACTATTGTACTTTCCACTTTCACCCTCATCAAGAAACTTCTCATTTCTTCACTTTCATATTTTAAGGTTTTAAAAACACTTTACAAATGTTATATCCCTAGATCCTCATAAAAACCCTAGGAAGTAGTTGCTATTATCCCATTTCACAGAAGAAGAAACAGCTAGACAAGGTTAAGTGACTTGTTCAGGGTCACAAAACTAGCTTTTGTTCTGATTAGATTTGGACTTCAGGTACTGCACTCTTACTGTGCCACCTATACATAACAAAGGCAAGAGGGGAGAAGAAATATTTTATGACATAGGCTGGTAGATCCAGCATCTTCACCCTCTTCTTTTCCTGTCCCCAGAATTGTGTTCCTTGACTCACATCGTCTCTATGTGGTTTTGTTTGGGGTTTGACAAGATGCACATTGAAATAGGAATGATAAGAGTAAGGAATTTTCTAGCTCTGTTCTATTTGCTAGGGCAAATGACTTCAAGGGGAAATAGCCAAAATTGAACAGATTTAATAGACTTAATTCTAGGATAAAGGCTTTTACTTGGTTTTGCTGGTTTCTTTACTGAATGGCCCTGGGACTACATTTATATAAAATTGTTCAGCTGTGTCTGACTCTTTGTGATCCCATTTGGGGTTTTCTTGGCAAAGATACAGAAGTGGTCTGCTGTTTCCTTCTCCAAATATTTTTATAGATTTTTAACTGAGGCAAACTGGATTCAGTGACTTGCCCATGATTGCACAGCTAGTAAGCATCTGAGACCAGATTTGAACTCAGGTAGATAAGTCTTCCTGGCTTCAGGTGTGTGAGGCTTTATGCACTGCACCTCCAAGTTGCACCCCTCTTTCCTTATAAGATATCAGATGGTATCAGAGTACACTAGATTGTATGAGAGAGCAACACAAAAAATCTCAAAACGAGTGACCAGCAGAGATGCCCTAAAGAGACAAAATAATGCCCAGTGGAGAGCAGAGATACAACATCCAGGGACAATGTGAGACCATGCAGTGAGCAGCTAAGAGTATCAATTGAAGTTATTAGCAGCTTGGTAGTATCAGGTATTTCTCCTTGGACACTCATATATGTTCTCTGGATACATACTCCATGTAGGAGCCAAGATCACACATCTTCCTTATATGTGAAACCTTCCAAAGGGTTTTTTTAACTACAAATGTTTCTTATACATGTACTTTGGAGCAGGTAGGTAGTGAAATGGATAGAGCGCCAGCCTGAAGTCAAGAAGGCATACCTTCCTGAGTTCAAATGTGGCCTCAGAGGTTTAATAGTTGTGTGCCTCTGGGTATGTCATTTAACATTGTTTACCTGAGTTTCCTCATCTATAAAATCATCTGGAGAAGGAAGTTGCAAACCCTCCAGTATCTCTACCAAGAAAACCCCAAATTGGTTCACAAAGAGCTGGATACAACTGATGATGACTAAACACCATCAATAACAATATGTACCCTTCCATGTATGTTCCCTATGCACATATTTTCTGCATATAGAGACTCTTTTAAATGGTGCTGAGTTATTCTAGTCTGTGGGAGAATTCTTTTTTTGTTGTTGTTCTTTAATTTGCTCAACTGTTTGCTTGAACATCTTTTGTTCTGAACTATGTTCTTTCTTTATTGACTTAGTAAAAATAAGCACATTAGTAAGGGCTGGTTTTGAATGACAGCAAACTCACAGAGGTCCTCAAACCTTGGGTGTCTCTTTCAGAGGTCATGAGGGATGGGGTCTACTTTTTAAAACTATTAAATTCCATTTTCATTGTCATTAGAGTTTGTAATAGAAGAAATAAAAATCACTGAGAGTTCAACTAAGAAGTCCTAGGCACTTTAGATTTTGTTGTTGAAAGTAAAATTAAAGGAAGATATATTCAAGAGAGGCACAGTGGGACAGTGAAAAGCATTTGGAACCAGGTGCAGAGAGTAATCACATCTTTAACATTCCAAATGTGCCTTTGTCTTCTGGAGGTGCCATCATGTTGTTTGAAAATTTATGATTTACCTATTCTGTGGCCCATATTTTATTCTCCATGATTTTTCAAATTATTTGTGGAAAATCAGTCATCATATTCAGCATAATAGTAGGGTCACAGAATACTTTATAGTTTATTTAGGCACATCTAGAATTTTGAAGTCATTGAGTTCTTAAAGGTTCTTCTGTCTAGTTTTTTATTTTTTACTTGGATTCAATACATTAATAATAACTTTTATTCTATCTTTCACTCTCTAAACTTTTGGAGGTTTTTTGGAAGAAAATGAAAGGTAGATAGATAGAGAGACAGACAGACAGACAGACAGACACACAGACACACAGACAGACAGATACATAGATAGACATAGACAGAAAAAGCACTTATCAAACACTACATATCAGACACTGTGCTAAGTTCTGAAAATACAAATTCCAGGAAGAAAGATAACTTCCGTACTTAAGTTGTTTACATTCAATGGGGGAGACAATGCATAAAATAGTCCTGGAAAGGAGGAGGATAGGTACTTGCATGTTAGCAAAATTATAGGTGAAGAGGTGGAAAAGTCTGGGTGGAATAGTGGACATATTAGACAATACAGTCAGACTCCAAAAAGATACTCAATACTAATAAAATTAAAAACCAATAGGGATAAATTTAAATTACCACAAAATCAACTGCATAAATACAAGAATTCCAGCTAGATAACAATTCTTTTAAAGTATATTATTTGATTATTATACTTTAGGCTCAATATGAAACCACAATATGACAGGTTGGCTAAGTCTTAGGCTCTATTAATAGGAATACAATGTCCAGAATATCAGGAAGGCCAATGGTATTGTGGATGGTGAGCTGTCCTTGAAGTCTCAAGTTCCACTTCTGACACATTGGCTACCTGTCTGTGGGCACTTAATTTAACCTCAATATGTCACAGACAATTTCAAATAATTACAAATTCTAAAACCAGTGGAGATGTGCATTGGTACAGGAAGTTTCCACATTAGAGGTACCCCATTACAATGAAGTAATCTCTATCCTGGTGTCCAGAAGGAGTAGGTGAGAGCTGCTTTGTACTCTATCCTTGTCAAACCATCTTGAGATTTTAGTTCTTGAAACTCCATAGCTCTAAGAAAGTTATTGACAAGTTGTAGAGTATTTCTTGATAGGAATTTATATAGAGGTAACATTGGAAGCTACATAATATCAGAACTGGTTGAAAGAACTGGGGATGTTTACCCTGCAAGAGAGAACTTAAAGGAGAGAAGATGTAATAGTAGTTTTTCAAGTATTTGAAATGCTGAGATATAAGAGTTTAAGCTTGTTCTTCCTATCCCCCGAGAGGACTTCTGGAACAAGATGTTTTAAAGTGGAGGCAAACTTTTAGCTCAGCAGAAGAAAATTCTTCTAAAGAATTACAACTCTCTAATAGTGGGATAAACTACTTAGGATGCTATGTGGTTCCTTCAATCAGATACATAGCTATTTCTTACTAACTGCTTGTTGACTGACTAGCCTTCAAGCAGAACTTGGATGACATCTCTGAGCTATTGTAGAGTATCTTCCAGATGAAGTCTGGGGCTCTTTCCAACTCTGAGATTCAATGATGCCTTGAAGAGCTAGTTGTGTGGAGAATAACAGAAGTGATCTATGAATCTTTTCTCTATCTGATCCAAAGGAATCTTTAATTAGCATCATAGATTAAGAACTGAAAGGACCTTAAAGATCACTGAGCCCAACTCCTTTCATTTTTTGGATAAGGAAACTGGGCTCAGATTACACAATTCACTCAGAGTCATACAGCCAGTAAATGTCTGAGGATTTGAAATCTCATTTTCTTGCCTCCTAGTTCTGCACTTTAGCCATTGAATCAGTGGTTCTTAAAGTATGGTCCAAGGATATTTGTGGGTTTCCAAGATGCTTTCAGGGGATCCAGGTGGTCAAAACTATTTGAATAATATTAAGATATTTCAATTTCTAATATGGTAAATATCAATCGATAAAACCCAAATAAATAAACAAAATACTACATGTTGGCTAAGAAAACTAATGCAATTTTAGGCTGTATTAGTAGGGATACCATGTCCAGAATATTAGGAAGATCAATGGTATGGTCTTTAGGGGGCCCTTTTTAAGGATATAAAAGGGTGCTGAGATGAAAAAAGTTAGAGAACCATGCTATACCACGCCGTGGTGCTTCTCAGCTTGACCAGCTCCATGCCTTGGTAGTTTTTCCAAGCTCATTATTTGGATACTTGCCATTTACTTTCTCCTAAGCTCCAGGAAGAGTTTCCAGAGGGGAACACTCCCAATTCAATCCTAGTTCAATTCTAATTATTTGAGGATAGGAGCCCAGTTGGAGCTGGCAGGCTGTGAATTGCTCTTACCCCTATAGTCCTAACATCTTGCTGTGACTCACAGGATTTGAGGGCAGCCCGCAAAGTCTATGATGCCTCCTGGCAGGAGTTGTTTGCCAAACTCACAAGGAGGCAATGTTTTCCAGCTGCCTCTACAATGTAGCCCAGCTGTACTTGTATCAAAAGTCATTGTTATTTCTTCAGTGCCTTAAAAAAAAATACCTTTAGTCAGGCAACAAAGGCAAGCTTTGCATACACAGGCAGCATGTTCTCTGCTGTACAAGCAGAGGGACTGAAGCAAGGATACACATGGAGGGTTCAGAGGGACCTCTCTGACTCAGGTGTCAGTCACTGCCAAAAGGGAAGAAAAAAACCACAGGGAATTGTCTATTTTGCTTCTTTTTCTGCTCTGCAGACAATCTGGGTAATTCTTGTTGCAGAAAATACTTTCTTCATAAGGAAAAATAAAAATCTATACAAACCTGAAATATTTAGAAATTGATCCAATTATGTTCTGTTCTCTTCTTGATGGTCACTAATTTATCTGTCAAATAACACCCTATAAAATGATCTTGACTCAACTTGACCAATGATTTTAATAGGCCCTGCTCATTAGTATCAGCCAATTTTATTCTGTATTTTCAAATCATCTTCGGTGAGAAATTTTACCTTCTAATTAATCTGAATCCGTCATGCTATTATATTTGGCATTGTATATAGAGAATTATGGCTCTATTCTCTTCATTAAAATTCTTGGTAGTGCAGAGTATAGAGTATTGGGCCTGGAGTCAAGACATCCTCTTCCAGAGTTCAAATCTGGCCTTCAACACTGACTAGCTGTGTGACTCTGGGCAAATCACTTAACACTGTTTGCCTCAGTTTTTTCATCTATAAAACAATCTGGAGAAGGAAATGGCAAACTACTCTTTGCCAAAAAAAAAAAAAAACCCAAAGAGGAACATGAAGAGTCAGACAAGACTGAAAAACATCTGAACAATCATAATCAAATATATTGTTGTCCTTCAACCTTCCTCCAAGAAGACTCAGCCTAGTTGTTTAACTGTTTTGAACTTTTATAATTTTATTTTATTCATTCCAAACTTAATAACCATCAAGAAAAATTAATATGAAACTACATAAATAAGAATAAAAATCATGAAGAGACATACATTTTATTTTTACTTTGTTTTTATATACATTTATGTATTTATAATAACAAAATACAAGAGAGTATGATGTGGCATTTAGAATGGGTCTTGGAGTCAGAAAGATCTGGGTTCAAGGCATGCCTTTGACAGATAAAGCCTCTGTGATTCTGGATAAATATCTTAACTCCTCAATGCCTCAACTAACTAAGAAAAAAATGTTGTAAAGCAGAAACAATCTGAATAGAGAGAAAGTTTCTTCATCTCAGGTCCAGTACAAAAATGAAAAGAAATCCAATGACAAAAGAATCCCCTTCTAGGTCACCTTGAGAATATTTTTGCATTTTTTCATATTGTGCTACTATTATTGCTTTTTTAAATGTACATATTGTCATTTAAATATTCTCATATATTTTGTCTTCACATCTGTTTCTTTTTCTTATGGCACAACAGTATTAAGCATATACTATGTACCAGACACTGTGCCATGAACTCTTCCTCTAGATATAGATCTGAAAGATAATTGCTTCTTGGGTCTACAATTGGTTTATGATGTGACCTTTCATATGTAAGTTATTCATGTATCCATTTGAACCTTAACTTATTGACAGACTATTTGAAGTATTCATTAGGTAGACCATTATCCAGTTTTCCTACTAGTTCTTGTCAAATATTGGTCCTTCCTCCAGGCACAAAGTTCAAGAACTGGGTTTATTGAACACTCTGGAGCTATATTTACTTCTATGTTGTATGCATAATCTTTTCCATCTATTGAACTCCCTCTTTTTTTTTTACCAATACCAAATTATTAAAAAAATGATAATAATTAACATTTATGTAGCTTTACTATATGCCAGGTACTATGCCAAGTCCTTTACTAGTTTATTTGATTCTCAACAACAGCCCAGGGAGATAGGTTATATTATCTTCGTTTTATAGATGAGAAAACTGAGGTAAACAGAGGTTAAGGAGCTCAAACCCATGATCCCATTGCTATTAAGTGTCTGAGGTCAAATTTAAACTTGGGACCCTCATTCTGTCCACTGAACCACCTACTAGACTTTGAGATCTGCTACTGGTAAGCACATCCTCTCCATTCCTCCTGACTTCCTCCCCCCGCCCCCTTCATGATTACCTTTAAATTCTTGACCTTTTGATCCTCCATATTAATTCCATTAATCTTTTCTGATTTTGTGTGAATTTTTGGATTTCGTTTTTTCCTACAAATTTTTTTTATGTTGAATGTAAATACCCCCCCCAAAAATTTCCATGTACAAAATAGAATCTAGAGAGGACTATTTATGAAGTACATTACACAATTTTTAACAATATTGTTCTGCTTATCTGTTTCCTTTTGAATATCCTTCCCATCACCCCCTGCATTTTCAAAGATCTTTTTTTTGCCATTAGTTTTTTTAGCCCTTTCTCCTGGCCAATTAATTAATAAATCAAAGAAAGGGGTGTGTGTGGAAATACTCCTTTCTTCTCCTCTTATCCCCACATTGAAACCCTCCCAATCACTCATTCCAAGATTAGAGTATTTTATTTGTCAACTGACTGGCAATAAGTTTTGTTTCTTGTTACAAATATATGAAGTTGTTTACATTACTATTACATTCCTTTTTGTTGTGTCATTTGAGAAGTGCTGTTAGAAAAGTAACCTTGCTTTATCTGGATTATATATCTGTTAGATTATAAAGTGAGCTTTTAAAAGAATGTGGTAAAATATTTCAAAATTGTTAATATTTAACTATAATTTGATCTAAAATGGAAAATAATGACTTGCTGTTGAAAGGAAAAGTAGAAAATATCTCTGTATTATTCTTATCTATGTGGTTCCTTCCTTCCTTCCTTCCTTCCTTTCTTCCTTCCTTTCTTCTTCCTTCCTTCCTTCCTTTCTTCCTTCTTCTTCCTCCTTCCTTCCTCCTTCCTTCCTTCCTTCCTTCCTTTCCTTCCTTCCTTCTTCCTTCCTTCCTTCCTTCTCGTCCTTCTTCCTTTCTTTCTTCCTTTCTTTCTTTCTTTCTTTTTTCTTTCTTTCTTTCTTTCTTCTTTCTTTCTTTCTTTCTTTCTTTCTTTCTTTCTTTCTTTCTTTCTTTCTTTCTTTCTTTCTTTCTTTCTTTCTTTCTTTCTTTTCTTCTTTCTTTTTCTTTCTTTCTTCTTTTTAATAAAAACCCCTACCTTCCATCTTAGAATCAATGCTTTGTATTGATTCCAAGGCAGGAAGAGTGGTAAGGGCGAGCCAATGGGGCTTAAGTGACTTGCCCAGGGTTACACAGCTAGGAAGTGTCTGAGGCCAGATTTGAACTCAAGAGCTCCTATCTCTGGACCTGGTTCTCAATCCACTGAGCCACCCAGCCACCCCCATCTGTACGTTTTTTGAGACTTTCTATTTGGGCAAGATCATAAAATCTTATCACTTCTGATGACAGCATGTGATAAAATCCTAAAGCCTTAAAGTTTGAGAAAACAGGACCTGCATCGAATAAAAGTGGGCTTGTTCATCCCATGGGATTGTTCATCCCATATTTTGGATGAGAACCAATGACATCATGATGATGAGGGTCAAGGTACAAAAATATGTTCAGCTATTGCTGGATCAGTCCAAAACAAGTTCAGAAGATTCTACCTCAAGTCACTCCATTAGAATATTTGGATTGGAAATGTCTCTCGATTTGCACAATTTATATTTCCTTTGTGCTTCTGCAATTCTGCTTTCCTCATGAAGTATAGTGGCTTCTTTGATTCTGATTCAGGCACATCATGCTGGTTGATCCTGTGGCAGTTTCTCCCATTTAGTATCACAATTGATATAAAAGTATTTCAGAGAGACCTTGAGAGTGTCTCTGTACCACTTCTTTTTGGGGACTTACAGGTCTGCTTATAATAAGGAATGAATTTTATCTAATAGATTATTAGCTATTACTTATGAAAATGTGAAATTTTTACCTGTTAATAAATAATCTGTATTGAAATTACATCTCTGAACTGTAAACCTTAAAATTTCTTAGACTTATGAATGTTGGAAATTTCCCCATTGGGAAATTTCATACTGGAAAAAATTTCCTACTGATAGTAAGAACTCTATTGGAATGTGAAACCTGTTGGCATGGGAGGATCCTTCTCCTCCTTACTTAAGACTACTTTAGGACAGAAACCTTTTGCTAAACAATGGAAAGGGTTTTGACCTATGTTTAAGCATAGAATAGGAAGTTCTTTGAGTCATGATTGATTTTAGAATTGATACAATAGAGATACTTGGAATGACAGAACCAGGTCTTGGAAAATACAATCTCCACCCTACTTAGAGTTACAGGATTTAGGAAGGGCTGCAGCAAAGATCAAGATTTAATTATTTGAGAATATGACCTTCAACAGACATGTGCAAAGCCACAGACCTCTGGGCGGTCCTGGGTTAAACTAGAGCCACCATTGGCACAGGGGAGACATCGACAGTGATTGGTAGATGTGAGAACTGAGGGGAGGGAACTTAGATGGTTTCCTTAAAGATAGCAGGGTCTGAGGACAGATGGAGGAGAGTTTTTTGCTCTGAGAGGTTTTGCTCTGAGGAGGTTTTGCTCTGAGAGGTTTTGCTCTGAAGGAGTCTGGAGGTGGAGGCCCCTGAGACTGTTTCTCCATTTTGGTCACGTGAGTGATAGGGACTGATCTCTTTTCTTTGCCTCAGCTATCTAAGGGCTTGGGCCTTTGGCCCAGCCTAAGGAGAGGGGATATTTAAGCCCTATTCCCTTCTTTCCCCTTTCTCTCTCTCCCTCTCTCTCTCTCTCTCTCTCTAATACCATTCTTCCTCCTGTTTGTAATTAAAAACTCCAAAAGGTTGACTGCTGACTTGAGTTTTCATTCAGGAATTACATAGCTGAATTCCTTGGCGACCTTAAATTAATATATATCAGTCTTTTAAAGAGATTTCCATGTCACAGAACCAACTTAGTAACAATAGACCTTAGATTCAAAGTTTTCATAATGGCTTCAGTAATAAAATAATAAAAATAAATAAAAGTCAATACAGATACATTAGTCTGGTGATTTAAAGTGACCAGAATTTTTCTGGATCTTTAGTTACTTCTCATGTATTCACTCTACATGGGAAACTTCAGACTGATTATTCTTTTTTTTTTAATTTTAAACATTATTTTCTTTGGTCATTTCCAAACATTATTCACTGGAAACAAAGATCATTTTCTTTTCCTCCCCTCCCCCCTCCCACCACCTTTCCCTCTACCATAGCTGATGCACGATTCCACTGGTTATCACATGTGTTCTTGACTCGAACCCATTTCCCTGTTGTTGGTATTTGCATTAGAGTGTTCATTTAGAGTCTCTCCTCAGTCATATCCCCTCAACCCCTGTAGTCAAGCAGTTGCTTTTCCTCTGTGTTTTTACTCCCACAGTTTATCCTCTGCTTGTGGATAGTATTTTTTAGATCCCTGCAGATTGTTCAGGGACATTGCATTGCCACTAATGGAGAAGTCCATTACATTCAATTGAACCACAGTGTATCAGTCTCTATGTACAATGTTTTCCTGGTTCTGCTCATTTCGCTCTGCATCACTTCCTGGAGGTTGTTCCATCCTCTACTTTATTATTCCTTTAGAACAATAGTATTCCATCACCAACATATACCACAATTTGTTCAGCCATTCCCCAATTGATGGGCATCCCCTCGTTTTCCAATTTTTGGTACCACAAAGAGCGCAGCTATGAATATTCTTGCACAAGTCTTTTTCCTTATTATCTTTCTGGGGTACAAACCCAGCAGTGCTATAGCTGGATCAAAGGGCAGACAGTCTTTTATCACCCTTTGGGCATAGTTCCAAATTGCCCTCCAGAATGGCTGGATCAATTCACAACTCCACCAGCAATGAATTAGTGTCCCCACTTTGCCACATCCCCTCCAGCATTTATTACTTTCCATAGCTGTCATGTTAGCCAATCTGCTAGGTGTGAGGTGATACCTCAGAGTTGTTTTGATTTGCATCTCTCTGATTATAAGAGACGTAGAGCACTTTTTCATGTGCTTATTAATAGTTTTGATTTCTTTGGCTAAGAAATGCCTGTTCATGTCCCTTGCCCATTTGTCAATTGGAGAATGGCTTGATTTTTTGTACAATTGATTTAGTTCTTTGTAAATTTGAGTAATTAAACCTTTGTCAGAGGTTTTTATTTTTATTTTTTTTAAACCCTTACCTTCCGTCTTGGAGTCAATACTGTGTATTGGCTCCAAGGCAGAAGAGTGGTAAGGGTAGGCAATGGGGGCCAAGTGACTTGCCCAGGGTCACACAGCTGGGAAGTGTCTGAGGCCAGATTTGAACCTAGGACCTCCTGTCTCTAGGGCTAGCTCTCAATTCACTGAGCTACCCAGCTGCCCCCTGTCAGAGGTTTTTATGAAGATTGTTTCCCAATTTATTGCTACCCTTCTGATTTTGGTTACATTGGTTTTGTTTGTACAAAAACTCTTTAATTTGATGTATTCCAGATTATTTATTTTGCATTTTGTAACTCTTTCTATGTCTTGCTTGGTTTTGAAGTCTTTCCCTTCCCAAAGGTCTGACATGTATACTATTCTGTGTTCACCTAATTTTCTTAGAGTTTCCTTCTTTATGTTCAAGTCATTCACACATTTTGAATTTATCTTGGTGTAGGGTGTGAGGTGTTGATCTAAACCTAATCTTTCCCACACTGTCCTCCAATTTTCTCAGCAGTTTTTATGAAATAGTGGATTTTTGTCCCAAAAGCTGGGATCTTTGGGTTTGTCATATACTGTCTTGCTGAGGTTGCTTGCCTCCAGTCTATTCCAATGATCCTTCTTTCTGTCTCTTAGCCAATACCAAATTGTTTTGATGACCGCTGCTTTATAATATAGTCTGAGATCTGGGATTGCAAGACCCCCTTCCTTTGTATTTTTTTTCATTAATTCCCTGGATATCCTTGACCTTTTGTTCTTCCAAATGAACTTTGTTATGTTTTTTTATAAATCAGTGAAGAAGTATTTTGGTAGTTCAATGGGTATGGCACTAAATAGATGAATAAGTTTGGGTAGGATGGTCATTTTTATTATATTGGCTCGTCCTACCCATGAGCAGTTAATGTTCTTCCAATTGTTCAAGTCTAGTTTTAGTTGTGTGGAAAGTGTTTTGTAGTTGTGTTCATATAGATCCTGTGTTTGTCTCCAGAGATAGATTCCTAAGTATTTTATTTTATTTTGTCTAAGGTAATTTTGAATGGGATTTCTCTTTCTAGTTCTTGCTGCTGAACTGTGTTGGAATTATATAGAAATGCTGATGACTTATGTGGGTTTATTTTGTATCCTGCAACTTAGCTAAAGTTGTTGATTATTTCGATTAGCTTTTTGATTGAATCTCTAGGATTCTTTAAGTAGACCATCATGTCATTTGCAAAGAGCGATAATTTGGTCTCCTCCTTGCTTATTTTGATGCCTTCAGTTTCTTTTTCTTCTCTAATTGCTACTGCTAGTGTTTCTAGTACAATGTCAAATAATAGAGGTGATAATGGGCATCCTTGTTTCACTCCTGATCTTATTGGGAATACATTTAGTTTATCCCCATTGCAGATGATATTAGTTGATGGTTTTAGATATATATTGTTTATTATTTTTAGGAATGACCCTTCTATTCCTATGCTTTCTAGTGTTTTTAGTAGGAATGTGTGTTGTATTTTATCAAATGCTTTTTCTGCATCTAGTGAGATAATCATGTGGTTCTTGTTGGTCTGCTTGTTGATGTGGTCAATTATGTGGATAGTTTTCTTAATATTGAACCAGCCCTGCATCCTTGGTATAAATCCTACTTGATCATGGTGGATGACCCTTCTGATCACTTCCTGGAGTCTTTTTCCTAGTATCCTATTTAAGATTTTTGCATCTATATTCATTAGGCAGATTGGTCTATAATTTTCTTTCTCTGTTTTTGACCTGCCTGGCTTTGGAATTAGTACCATGTTTGTGTCATAAAAGGAGTTTGGTAGAACTCCCTCTTTGCTTATTATGTCAAATAGTTTGTATAGTATTGGAGTTAGCTGTTCTTTGAATGTTTGATAGAATTCACTGGTGAATCCTTCAGGCCCTGGGGATTTTTTCTTAAGAAGTTCTTTAATGGCCTGTTGGATTTCTTTTTCTGATAAGAGATTATTTAAGAAATCTATTTCTTCTTCTGTTAGTCTAGGCAATTTATATTTTTGTAAATATTCATCCATATCACCTCGGTTGGTATATTTATTGCCATATAGTTGGGCTGAGTAGTTTTTAATGATTGCCTTAATTTCCTCTTCATTGGAGGTGAGATCCCCCTTTTCATCCTTGATGCTGTTAATTTGCCTTTCTTCTTTCCTTTTTTAAATTAGATTGACCAGTACGTTGTCTATTTTGTCTGTTTTTTCAAAGTACCAGCTTCTAGTCTTGTTTATTAGCTCAATAGTTCTGTCACTTTCGATTTTATTAATTTCTCCCTTAATTTTTAGGATCTCTAGTTTGGTATTCTTCTGGGGGTTTTTAATTTGTTTGTTCTCAAGTTTTTTGATTTGCATTTCCAATTCCTTGGTCTCTGTCCTCCCTAATTTGTTAATATATGCACTCAGGGATATGAATTTTCCTCTAAGTACTGCCTTGGCTGCATCCCATAAGGTTTGAAAGGATGTCTCGCCATTGTCATTTTCTTCAACAAAATTATTAATTGTTTCTATGATTTTTTCTCTAACTATCCAATTTTGGAGTAGCATGTTATTTAATTTCCAATTAATTTTTGATTTGGCTCTCCATGTACCCTTACCAATCAATATTTTTATTGCCTTGTGATCTGAAAAGGCTGTATTTATTATTTCTGCTTTTCTGCATTTGAGTGCCATGTTTTTGTGACCTAGTGTATGATCTATTTTTGTGAATGTGCCATGTGGTGCTGAAAAGAAGGTGTATTCCTCTTTGTCCCTATTTATTTTTCTCCATATGTTTATTAACTCTAATTTTTCTAAGATTTCATTCACCTCTTTTACCTCTTTCTTGTTTATTTTTTGGTTTGATTTATCTAAATTTGATAGTGGTTGGTTCAAGTCTCCCACTAATATGGTTTTACTGTCTATTTCCTCCTTCAATTCTCCTAGTTTCTCCATTAAAAATTTGGATGCTATACCATTTGGTGCATACATGTTGATTAGTGATATTTCTTCATTGTCTATACTCTCTTTTAGCAGAATATATTTACCTTCCCTATCCCTTTTGATCAGGGCTATTTTTGCTTTGGCTTTGTCAGATATCATGATTTCAACTCCTGCCTTCTTTCTATCAGTTGAGGCCCCAAAGGTCTTACTCCAAACTTTAATTCTAACCTTGTGAGTGTCAACCCGCCTCATATGTGTTTCTTGAAGACAACAAATGGTAGGGTTTTGGGTTCTAATCCAATGTGCTATTTGTCTACATTTTATGGGTGAGTTCATCCCATTCACATTCAAAGTTATGATTGTCATTTGTGGATTCACTGGCATTTTGATATCTTCCCCTAGTTCTGACCTTTCTTCTTTAGCTATCTCCTTTTGAAACAGTGATTTACTTTAGGTCAGTCCCCCTAGTCCCCTTCCTTGAGATGCTTCCCTTTCTAGCCCCTCCCTTTTTATGCTCCCTTCCCCTCCCCCCTCTCCTTCCCTCCCTTTTTATACTCCCTTCCCCCTTCCCCCTCCTTAATTTTCCTTTCTTCCTTGCCCTAATGGATAAGATGGAATTCAGGATCCCACTGGATCTAGATGTTCTTCCCTCTCAGATTTGATTTCACTGAGAGTAAGGTTTAAGTAATTCCACTTCACTCTCTCTTCCTCTCCTTCTCATATGAGAGTTCTTCCCCTCCCCTTCTCATGTGTATCTTTATATGGGAAAGATTATTCTATTAAGTCCCCCCCCCCCTATTTCTTGAAGTAAATCTTAGTATTATCGACGGTTCCCCCCTTCCCTTTTCCTTTCTTTGCCCCCTCTTTCCCCAAATCTTCTTGATGCCCCAATCTTTCACTATGCATGTTTCCTCTAATCACTCTTATGATGCTACAATTTTTGAGAGTTACACAAAACATTTTCCCCACATATTAATATATATAATTTGATGTAAATGTAGTCCTTATAGAAGAGAGTTTGACTTAAAGAAAAAGATAAGATTTATCTCCTTTTCCCTTTCTTTCATATTTATCTTTTCATGTTTCTCTTGCTTTCTGTGATTGGATATCAAACTTTCCACAGAGCTCTGGTCTTTTCTTAGCAAATGCTTGGAAATCTTCTATTTTGTTGAATGCCCATACTTTCCCCTGGAAGTATATAGTCAGTTTTGCTTGGTAGTTGATTCTTGGTTGAAGACCCAGCTCTCTTGCCTTTCTAAATAGCGTGTTCCATGCTTTGCGGTCTCTTAGTGTGTTAGCCGCTAAGTCGTGTGTGATCCTTATGGGAGCCCCCTTATATCTGAAGCTCTTCTTCTTGGCTTCTTGTAGCATTTTCTCCTTTTCTTGGAAGCTCTTGAATTTGGCAATTACATTCCTAGGGGTTGTCTTTTGGGGATTTAGTATAGAGGGTGTTCTTTGAACCCTTTCTATTTCTATTTTGCCCCCTTGATCTAGAATGTGGGGGCAATTTTCTTTTATAAACTCCTGTAGAATAATATCGAGTTTATTGTTTATCTCTGGTTTTTCTGGGAGACCGATAATTCGGAGGTTTTCTCTTCTCCCTCTGTTTTCCAGATCTGTGACCTTCTCAGTGAGATATTTTGTTTTCTTCTAATTCATTAATTTTTTGGATTTGCTTTGTTGATTCTTGCTGTTTTATGATCTCACTTTCTTCGAGTTGCTTAATTCTGGTCGTTAGGGACTGGTTTTGCTTTTCAGCTTTGTCTGCCCTTCTATTGAATGCTTTGAGCACTTTTTCCAATTGAGTAGTCTTATCTGTCAGACTGCTGATCTCTTTCTCCCATTTTTCTTTCCAGGTTTCCATCTTTTGGATAAGTTCCAGTTTGAGATCTTCCAGAGCTTGTTGATAGTTTCCATTTTGGGAGGCATGTTCTGATTTTTTTTTTTTGGATTTCCTCCTCATTCTCTTCTTTTCCTTGGGTACTTCCACCATTAAAGTTTTCAATAGTCACCTTTTTCCCTTTCTTCCTAGAGGCTTGATTTTGGGCCATTTGAGCTATCCCTTTGGTGGTTTTATTCCCCTTTCCTTTTTGGTCTGGGGTCTGGGTGATATGGGCAGTTTTTCTGTGAATTTAGGTTGCCTCAGATTAGTTCTTCCCAGACTCCGAGGTTTCTTATAGCGCTGGGGTCCTGATCACAGCCAAACTGCCCAGGTGTTCAGCTGCTCCCAGATAATCAGCGTGTGGTCCACCCCTGGTGTTTAGCTCCACCCAGATGTTCAGCGCAACCTCCCCGAGTACGGCTCCATGGACCCTGTGCTCAGAGCCGGGTTCTCCCGTGAAACTGCCCTGAGACGTTTTTTCCTGGCAGTCTCCAGATCCCAAGGACCCTGGAGTGCCCCCCCCCACAGAGATGTTCCCCACTCACTCGCGGTCCCAGTGTGCGCTCAGGTAGCTCACTCTGGTTTGGTGGAGGAGGTGTTTGTGTGGGGGGGGAAGGATGGCTCAGTTCACGTTTTTGTGCAAGCTTTTCTTCCTTCTTATTATAGTGCGGAGATGTTCAAACCCCACGTACCTTCGCCTCTGTGGGGTACTGGGGAGTCCTATTCCACCAAAGGTGACTTTTATGCTCCTTTGATGTAGTCTATTTTGTTTGGTGCTGGGGAGAGGAAGCATGTGGCGTCTAAATTGCAGCCATGATTACCCGGAAGTTCTCTCCAATCCAGACTGATTATTCTTAATTTATAAATGAAGGATAAATGAAATGTCCCTCTATTTGCTCATTGTTATTAACTGTTATTGCAATATGAGAAAAACAATAATCACAGCCCTAAATCATGATTAGTGAAATTTTGCTATGTGAGGTAAAATCTTTTGGAAGGGTAATTTAAATTATTCTGAGTTTCTTATGTTAATATGATTGTCTAAGCTGTTATCAAGCCAAAAGTACAATGTTGAAGAGCAAGTTTACGTGTTGCTCAACAGGAGTATAATCTGAGAACTGATACTGATAGGTATCTCTGAGAAAGTTCAGAGTATGGAAGACTTTATTTAGGAAATGTAGAACCTTCTTGACTCAGTTTCCCTATTATGCTATTTTTTCTGAGTTGGAAAGTTTTCTACCTGACTATTTTTGACCCTGGATTTTAATACTGTTTGAATAACACGGTACTTTGTCACACAATTAGCTGTCAAATATTGCATGAGCCTGAATCAGGCAGAGTTGAGTTTTCCCTCTACTATGGTTTGTGTAAGGTTACTCTATACTTTTAAAGGGACAGTCTTCATAATGTTATAACTCTGCCCCTCATTTTTCCTTTCATAGCAGATTTTTATAATCAGGGTATGTGAACTGTAAAAGTTTTTGTTGTTACAATGCTAATTCTATTAATTAGTAGTGTCATGTAGTAAATAATCAACCAACCATCACTCTGTATGGAACAACAGAACATTCCGCAACTGAATGTTCCATGCAAAGCCCCAGGAACTACAGGGCTCCTGGGTATGCCAATAATCACTCACCTTTCACGTCCTTTCTTGTCTGTCCAACATCGCCCACCTGTTATGTCTATCTGCCAACTTAGCCAAGATCATTAACTAACAGAATGTTCCAGGTGTCTTCTATCAAGTAACTTAACTGTGACTGCTTTAACCTATATAAACTCCACTCTGACTATGCTTCCCCAGAACTCTCTTTGCTGAGTTTCCCCTAGCTGCGCTAGTAATAAAGACTTTCCCTTGCCTGAATTGCATTGTCTCTGTGTGCTCCTTGGGTGGTTGTCCACTTGGACTCTAACATATGGGGGCTCACCCGGGATGGATACGACCCCTTGATGACCACAGGGACAAGGGAATTTCTCTCCCAGATTTCGTGGGGACTCTCCAGAGGTGAGCAGTGTGTCTGTGCAGTGTGATTGGTTGTGTGATTGTTTATGGGGGAATATCGGACTCCAGAAAAGCATACGGCTTAGTGGACAGGAGATTCCCCTACTCCCGCGTTATAGGTGACATTGTCCTATGTCAAGCCCCTGGATCAGAATCCGATTTCTCACCTGTTTCTGAGTGAGGACTGGCGACTATCTCAGTTCCTGTTTCCTGCGAGGGACCAGGTTGGGAAAATCAGCAAGTGAGTCCATTAAGATGGGTGGGAAGGAAGTCCTATGAAAGCTTGGAGACAGACATACAGAACTTCAGAATGTTGGAGGCCTTCTGTCCCCCATGAGATAAGGGGGAGTCCAGGGATAGAGTCCCTGGCGGAATTTAGATTCCAGGAAGCCCTGTGGTGGGTGCACTACGGGCACAGGACAAGTAAAGGAACATTGGATCTTTTTAGATGGACACCAGGAAGGGCAGGCTGGAGCCCTGAGCAAGCTCTAGTACCAATTCAAATTTTGTGTGGTTCTACAAAAAGGAATCTTTGTTTGTCTTTTTGTCTGTCTGTCTATCTTTTGTGTAACACTTATCTGGCCTGAAAGGGGCTAGAATCAGTCAGTCCCCCTGGACATGGTTCTGAGTCATTATCTGGACTTCAAAGCCTGTGCCCATAAATTGGGAGTGACAGTAAGATGGGCAATATAGTTGTGATTCCCCCACTCCCTCCACCCCTATCTCAACGGGGCAGGGTAAGGGGGGGGAGGGGCTGTGCTGCTCCTAGTAGCAAGCCTCCAAGCAGGAGAGAGAATCTGAATAGGAGGGGATTTAAAAGTTCCTTCCTTGAGAAACCCAGTCAGCCTCAGGGACAGCTCACCTCCAACCCCAATTGGGAGCAGATAGTTTTGTCCAGATATTAGAAGATCATTTTGTTAGAAATCACCATCAAGAAGAGAGACAAGTTAGATGGATCAGCATGTAGAGTTCAGAGAAAGCTAGGGAACAAGAAAGTCAACTTAGCCAATCAGATGTCTAATTGCAGCAGGTTAGCTCAGCACAATTTCCCCAGTTAAAGGGGCAGTATGTTGAAACTGTTTCAATGAATTTTCTCCCTGCAAATATTTTTTCTTAAGAGTGGATCCTAAAAGACTGATTTTTTTCCTTTCAAAGCATACTTGGGACATGAGGAAATGTTTTCCCTGCCTTTCCTTTGTGGCAAATTTCCATAATCAACACATAATGCAAATTGTAAAATTAAAGTTTCCATTTCCTCAAACAACCTATTAGGTTAATAATTGAAAATTCTTAAATTGTTAGGGAACACTCTTTGAAGAGTAGGTGAAGTTTATTCACAGATGGCTTGTTTTTGTAGCCTTAATTTACCATAGTTGAAGTTTGGATCTTGAGCTTGGAAATACAGCTCAAAGCTTTAATTCCCCAAGAATCTGAGGTAAAGAAATTCATTTGTAAAATATTTTATCGATGTTTATAGTTAATGTGTACTTTGCAAAAGGATATTCTTTAACAGAAACACCACATACCAACTCTGCAAACACTCAGGAATCTTATTTCCTAACGGGATCTATTCCAGTCAGAAGATTTCTGAAGATGGAGTCTGTTGGCTAAGATATCCAAATGCAAATGTGTAATACCAATTGCTATTGTACTCATTGTCTTTGTTTTTATCTGGTGTTCTAGTTTTTGCCCCAGTCCTGGTTTCCACACTTCTATCTTAGGGGTTGACTTGCCCCTTGTGACCTGTCTGCCAATTGGGGGAAGCAGTTGCTGGACATCTTTCAGATCTCCAAGCAGGTCCCCACCAGGCATTCAATGAGGACATGCCCCTAAAGACCCTGTATCTGCAGCCTTTTCTTCCCTGTTCAAGTTTTGGCCACTCCCCTCTGGGAGATGTGAACTTTGCATTTGTAACCTTGGCAACTATTCCAGCCTTAAGCCCTGGAAATTGCCTATAGTCAATACGTCTCTCTCCTAACAATAGGCAGGGATAGCTCTACAACCATTCTCAGCTCTGAAGAAGCTACAGAATACTGAGACCATCGCCCCCTTTCCCCTAGATATTTGGAGAGGGGGAGATGACATGGGCATTGTAACCCCAGAAACTTGGGCAGACTATTGTCAGGGAAACTCTTCTGCTCCCTTATATCCTCATGACTCCTAGCAACAGTAAATGCCTTCTCCCACCTGAAGGAGCCCAATGGTTGTGTGTGTCCTCAGGTTTGACAGCCTGTGTAGCTAAAGGCTCCTTAGACTCAAAGATCTTAATTGGAGAGGGCTAGATCTTCTATTCCTCCAATAGGCTGGTCTCTGTGCTGCCCTTTGGGAGGAGTGTTGCTTCTACACAGACCATATTGGCATAGTCAGAGAATCAGTGGCCAAACTTAGAAGGAGCCTAGATTCCAATGAGAGGCTTTGGGCAACAGGCCAGCCATGGTACCAGCAGCTATTTCAGTCTTCCCCATGGCTCACTACACTCATCTCCACCCTCCTGGGACCCTTGGTGATTCTTGTCCTTCTGCTGACCTTTGGGCCCTGTATGCTTAACGGCTTGGTTCAGTTTGTGAAGGATCACATTAACACTGTCAAGCTCATGGTACTAAGGCCACAGTACCAACCCCCTAAGCTATGTAATAATGATATAGCCATAAGGAAAATTCCTCATTGTGAACAACCAGAAGTGGGGAATGGTATGTAGTAATAATCAACTGACTCTCACTCTGTATGAGACAACAGAATGTTCCATGCAAAGCCCCAGGAACTATGGGGCTCCTGGGTATGCCAATAGTCACTCACCTTTCACGTCCTTTTTTGTCTGTCCAACATCGTCCACCTGTTATGTCGATCTGCCAACCTAGCCAAGATCATTAACTAACAGAATGTTCCAGGTGTTTCCCATCAAGTAACTTAACTGTGACTGCTTTAACCTATATAAACTCCACTCTGACTATGCTTCCCCAGAACTCTCTTTGCTGAGTTTCCCCTAGCACGCTAGTAATAAAGATTTCCCCTTGCCTGAATTGCATTGTTTCCATGTGCTCCTTGAGTGGTTGTCCACTTGGACCCTAACAGTAGGGTCCAAACATCTGAGTGACTATATTAGGATGCAAGTAGAAAAATGTTGCTATCCTAATGTAAGTTGTGTCCAATATCATATCCTAAGAACCTGAGTAAATAACTTCTTTGGATTGCCATCCTCCTGCTAATAGCTATATATTCAGTTGTTAAAGTTAAATAAAAAACACCATATTTATAGTTTCCATAGAGTTTATTGATAATCACTTGAAATAAATAAAGGATATAGGTAGAGTTTTAAAGCCTATTTTTCTATTCTAAGTCTGACCACATGTTGATCCTCCCATATGACTCTCCATCAGCCTCATAGTTCACCATCCAGGGAATTAGAGACCCCTGTACCTCCCGTACCACTCTTTTATTCTCCCTGCCTGCATGTCAGGCAAAGCAGGCACACAAATGGTGTGTGAAGTAGATTGACAACCCCAGAAAAGGGAAAGGATGGAATTCCCTTTACACACATTTATAAGATTAGATCCTGGAAGTTCTTCATTTTGTTCAGGCTGATATGAGGATAATATTCTCATAAAAGGGAGATTTAACATCTTGTAATTAAATACAATATTAAATCTTGAGAAAGCAACAGGATCAAACTATTTTCTTTAGGAACTAGAATTTCCCTGTGGTTTTCAAATATCTCTAATGGGATATACAGACCTTTAGTATATTTTAGTATTAAATTCTCCAAATCAGATTAAAGATTTTACATATAAAATTACACTGATTATTGTAATGAAAGTAAATCATTTACCTATTTGGAAGCATGTCTGATAATTTTAAGAAACAGAAGGGCTCATTTTCCAAGTCAGATCCTGTTCCTTCAGCCTGTAAAGATAGGATTAAGTCTCCCCTGCCCATTTTTAAATTTAATCACCAGAAGTATATACATACCATTTATCCTCAAGTGGGGGAGGTCTGTGACCCATGTGGTGACAAATCAGAACCCACTGATTGCCCCCTGGGAAGTTCTAAGCAAAACTGTAGACTATAATTGGTCCATGTAAAAGTAGAGGAAGGCACAGGAAGTGATACAAAGAAGTGTCTTTAAAAAGAGTTACAACTTCCTGAGAGAGTAGTTCTTCATTCTTTGGAGTTCTGAGTTGGAGTTGGAAGCTGTTGAAGAATCTACTTCATGGACCTGAGACCTTGGACTTGGTGAGACTGTTCTTAAATCTCTCCCTTTCCTGAATTTTCTGAAGGAACTAGCAATAGGAGAGACCTCCCCTCCCGGGATAGTCTTTGTGACTGAAACCCTTGCTTTATTCATCACAGAGCCCTTGGCTCAAAGCTGAAACTCCTCCAGCTGATGACTAATTAGCCCTGTCTGGGTTGAGCCAGAGGCTGGAGCAAAATATTCAGTGTGTTAGGCTAGGTATCTTACCCTATTATCTCTCTGATTTTCTTACTTTCATTCTTTCTCCCTTTGTTATTCTGACTTGAGTAATATATTTCTTGACAATCTTACTCTTATATATTCAGTCCAACCATAATTTCACCCTTTACAAGTCTATAGATTTACATTGTTCATATCATATACAGAGTTAGATAAACATAGAACAAATGGTATGTTACTTAAATTCTCTGAAGTTTCAGGTGAATGATGGTTTTCTAATTTGTTGCTCTCCTTATAACTATTATTAATAGTTAGTCTTCACCATATGAACTACTTACTTGGAAAGTAAATTTAGAATATCTTACTAAATTATATTGAATTGTTGTTACTGGTATATTTTAGTCAAATTACCTAGGTATCTCTACAAGTGATTTGGAACTGGAGAAGCCCCATTCAGAGCTACCCTGAGAATGAGACCTATTCCAGAACATATAAGAGAAAATGTATCTAGGGACCTGATGAGTACATGGGATATCTGGGATTCAAGACAGAATGTACTGATTAAATGGATATTGGTAATGGATTGCATGGTTACAAGGAGGTGATGTTACTTAATTTTGATGATCATTACTGTATTACTTTGCTTTTTTTGTTTCATGGTATGGCTTTATTTTCTTGATTACCGAGGTGACATATAAATATCCCCTCTCAAATCAGTCCACTGTGAGCTCGTTAGGAATTTTGACTTGTAGCCTGAATTAGTTGACCTTTATAGTCTATTTAGAGAATGTTTGTCTCTTTAGGGAATAAATGTGTCTCTGCTTATATTCTTTGTGATTCTTCATATCAATATAACTTCTTGTTTATTTTCAGTGACTAGATGCTCCTTTCATTTCATCCTTTTGATATCTTTTAAGGTAGACTAGCATTCTATACATTTATCCATAATATCCATAATAATATCCTGGAGGCTGAGGATCCCAGTATCAAAGGTTGTAATGTTACATTTATTTATTTATTTATTTATTTATTTATTTATTTTTATTTTTTAAATTTTATTTAATTGATTAAGAAATTTTTTTTTCCATGGTTGCCTGATTCATGTTCTTTCCCTCCCTTTCTCCCACTCCCTACCATAGCCAAAGAGCAATTTCACTAGGTTTTACATGTGTCATTGATCAAGACCTATTTTTATATTATTAATATTTGCACTAGGGTAGTAATCCCTTAGAGTTTACCTCTAAAATCATGTCTACATCAAACCATGTGATCAAGCAGTTGTTTTTCTTTTGTGTTTCTACTCCCACAGTTATTTCTCTGGACATGGATAATGTTCTTTCTCATAAACAATTCAGAATTGTCCTGGGTCATTGCACTGCTACTAGTAGAGAAGTTCATTATGTTCGATTGTATCAGTCTCTGTGTACAATGTTCTCCTGATTCTGTTCCTTTCACTCTGCATCAATTCCTGGAGGTCCTTCCAGTTCACATGGAGTCCCTCCGGTTCATTATGTAATGTTACATTTAAAGTAGCATGTGTAGCTTCACTTTGTCCTGATTTGAGGAAAGATTGCCCCTCTGCCTCTTATCTCAGTATCTTCTGATACTCTTCATGATTAAGGAACTCAATCATTTTGTTTTTGATTTCTTTAATAGTATGTTAACTATATAGAAATCACAGTTCTAGGCCCTTGGGCTGACCAAGAGTTTCAGAACAGATTTGTTTCACAATTTTATGTCTTCTTCAACAAATCACTGACTTTATTAGTCTCAGGATTTTTATTTCACCATAACAAGGGTTGATGTCCTTTCGATCTCTGAGGTTTTGAGTTTTGAATATTCATATCTTGGTTTCAGCATGAATAGTATTCGTCAAAGTTAGAGAATAGAAGTGAAATTGTATATCTATCTCTCCTCCTCCACTTCTTTAATATGTTCCTTGATATCCACCTTCCCATTCAAAATCTGTATCAGTACAAGTCATGTAATTCAACTTCTCTATAAAGTCATTATCAACCCCTAATCTTTCATAAAGTTCTAATGTAAAAAATATACACAAATACAGGACTACAATCCCCACAAGCCTTTGCTCCACTTCCCCAAAATGCTTTGTAATCTCACGGGAATTCTGAGGTGGGCCGAGATCAAGGAAGGATTTAAGCTGGTGGCAAAGGTTTTTGGGGGCTCTTTTGGACTTCCATTTTGGAGCAGATGCATCTCTTCTGTGATATGAGGTTATCTGGCCTAGGCCTCTGGCCTGGGCACGTGTTTTTTCTTATTCTGTATTTTCTTTAATCTTTAACCTTTAATAAATCTCTAAAAAAAATATAATACTCCTTGCAGAGAGAAACTAATTTCTACCTGCCTCAGTCTCCCCATATTCCTAAATCTATTTTAACTAATTTTAAAATACTACACACAGAAGCCAGAATGCAGGGTGAGGATGGAGGAAGGAGGGGAGAAGGGAATCATGAAGAAAAACATTTAGACAATTACTTGTCTGTTGTGGGTAAAGCAACAGGAATCCTGGGAGATACAAGAAAGCAGTAACAACTTTGCTCATAACTGATAATTTCCCCTCATGTTTGTTTTAATAACGTCCATATGGGTGCTCTCTGTATGACCCCTTCACTGGCCTAGCTGGAGGGGCCTTCAGGGAGGGCCTTGTCCCATTCCAGTTGTCTTGACCATAAGCTTCATAAGAATCTTGTGCCTTTCCATGTCCATAGTCATAATACTCCGAGTCCCCTTGGCCCTGGCTATAATAGCCTTCATATCTTTCATAACTCTGCTCAGCATAGGTATCATCATATCCATATTCTTCGTAAGTCTCTGGTGCTGGGGGTGGAGGAAGAGGTATTCTCTGGATGCCTGTGGCTCGGGCTCTTGGAGCAGAGGCTCCCCTTACTGCTGGAGGGGGAGGCACCCCAAGGGCCACACTGGCACCTCTAGTGATGGCCCCTCTCACCAGAGCACCATGGACCAGGGCAACCCGGGGAGGCCCAACACCACGGCCCCATCCTGGTTGCCCTCCTCTGGACACACTCCAGCTTTTCAATGTCCCTCTTAAAATGTGGCACCTGGGAACAGGTGGAGGTGGAGGAGCTGCTCCCCTTTCTCTTACTGGTACCCCACACCCACAATTAGGCTCAGGTACACCATTCAGATAAGATAATTCGAGAAACTGTTCCTGGCAGATATCATCTATCATATCTGGCACAAGGAACTTCTTAACCTCTTCCATAGCATGAGCCATGAGGGTATAAGTCTCACAAGGGGGCCCAAAAACTTCAATGAACACATGCAGGTCCATGTTTAAATGGGCATACTTAGGGTCCCCTCCTTTGTGAAGTTCTTCCTCCTTCGCTTTGTCTCTCATGGAACCTTTTCCCAATACTGATATTTTGCCCCCAGTTTCCTCTTGCAGTCTTCTGATTGTGTTCCCTTGAGTTTGGCGACCTAATGGGAAAAAAAACTCTCAATCTTCTGATTTCTTTCTGATCTTTAGTTCAGCTTTTAATTTGAGCCACATCTCTCTGGCCAAGTTTTTGTTTTTCTACCCTTGCAAAGCTGCTGCTCATTCAGTTCCAGCCATTAGATAGCTCAGTCGCTTTTGCCTGCAGGCTTTCAGCCCCCATCCAGACCTGTTGCATTTGCTGCACACCTGGCCCCTGGCTGCTAAGTTCTGCCTGCCTGCTTCTCCTGCTTCTGTTCATGGCCTCTCACCTGGTGCCCAAGCTCCCGGCCCTGTTTGTCTGCACTCCGGCTCTGGCCCCTGCCCTGCCCACCCCGGCGGTCTGTCTCTCACCCATCTGGCCTCAGACCCAGACAGCTCATCACCCAGATCCTTGGAGCAGATCGCTCAGGACTCATTTCGACCAGCTGGTAACAATATTGGCCACATGGGCAGAGGGGAGAGAGGAGAGGGAAAGGAGAATGGGCAATTTTCCCTTAGGCTAAGCCTCCAAGTGGACGGGGGTGGTATGGGTATTGACTCCAGGTGGGAGGCCTGGGCTCCACATGGACTGGGGCAGGAGGAGGTATCAGAGCAGGGGAGAGAGAAAAGGGAAAGGAGAAGAAACAGACTTTTCAAACAGACTTTTAAGCAATGGGCTGTTTAAAAGGATACCTTTTGACTGTTCTGGTAATTTCATTGACTTCACCTGCCTGTCAGGGAACAGACTCAGCCCAAAGATTCAACTTTAACTTTGAAGGGGCAGGTGGGTGGCCCAGCGAACTGATGGCCAGGCCTAAAGACATTTGGTCCTGGGTTAAAATCTGGCCTCAGATACTTCCCAGCTGTGGGGCCCTGGACGGGTCCTTTGAACCCCATTGCCTAGCCCTTACCACTCTGCCTTCTGACAATAGACATTTAAATGGATAAGAACCCAATGAACTTTAAAGACTAAAAGCTATATTCTAAGGCATTTCAGACTCCAATGGTTTATAAAAATCTCTGTATTCTATTGCATTTTTTTGTTATGGTTTAACTTTGTGATTTTAAGTTCATATATTACTGGATTCAATATTATTCTGCTTGAACTGGAGGTTGATTGAATTTATTTTGAATGTACTGAGTTTTGAAATTCTGTTGTTTTTCACCTATAACTATTGAACAAATATTATTGTGAATAAGCCCATACATGAAAAAACAGCCTTTTTCTATTTTGCCGAGGATAGATGAACTTCAGAACTGGTTATAATTGTATTAACAACCTTGGAAAAATTTAATGTGCTAAATACCTCAAATGATTTGATTTTAAGGGTTTTTTAAATATGATTTTTGGAATTTTTTTTTAACAATCTGGTTATTTTTGCCTGCCCATACCACAAGGTAAGGCCAATAGTAGCTGAAGTAAAATACATTTTATAAACCCCAACCTTCCCACATGTGAATGGAAGTTGGGCAGTTAATCTCAGGGCATTTGTATCACTAAAAGCCTCCAAAAGGAGTACCCCTTTATTTATACTCTTCAGCTCACTACTTTACTTGCACCAGAATGATATCTAGATTTCTTGATTATGTTCTTAGCCCAAGATGAGTTTTACTTTGTTTAAAAAATATGTTTAAATACCAAGGTTGAAAGATGGCTATGTTTGTAAAAATTGTGACAAATGTCCATCAATTCATAGGCTTTAAAAATGTCCTACAGCAACTTATGTGAAATATGAAAGTGTGTTTGTTTGCTATTGTAATTAATTGGGCTATTGAGAATTTTGGGGATTTTGGAACCTTGTGCAATTCATTTGCCTTAAATTGCAAAGTTTAAATTCCTTTTTGAGAAGAATTTACAGTAAAGAAGATGCTACTTCCCTGAATCCAGAAACTGAACTGTTGGAGAAGCCATCATGAAGAAGCCTCCAGACCACAAGCTGCATAAAAATGAACTTTGGGTGTGGTTGATTGAACATTTATTTGTATCTGTACTTTCATGCCAAAGGGGACTGCCCCCTAACTGGCTTTTTGTCAATGTGTTCAGCAATTATTGGGTTTGTTTTTTTCTCTTATCATCAAATTATTGTAATCTTTAAATTGATTATGTTTTCATGATCCTTTGGAAAAAAAATTAATTTTTTTGCAAATGATTAAAAGGGGAAATGTAAAAAATAGACTCGAATACAGGACTACAATCCCCACAAGCCTTTGCTCCACTTCCCCAAAATGCTTTGTAATCTCACGGGAATTCTGAGGTGGGCCGAGATCGAGGAAGGATTTAAGCTGGTGGCAAAGGTTTTTGGGGGCTCTTTTGGACTTCCATTTTGGAGCAGATGCATCTCTTCTGTGATGTGAGGTTATCTGGCCTAGGCCTCTGGCCTGGGCACGTGTTTTTTCTTATTCTGTATTTTCTTTAATCTTTAACCTTTAATAAATCTCTAAAAAAATATAATACTCCTTGCAGAGAGAAACTAATTTCTACCTGCCTCAGTCTCCCCATATTCCTAAATTTTAATCTTTACATTTCCAATGATATGAAAGTTCTTCCAATGGTACGCAACTTGTTCTGTGCCCAAAGAATATCTCATCATAATAATCTTGGTAAGATTTCAATTGTACAGGTTTCAGACATTCAATTTTCTCACTTATGTCCCACATATCTCCTTCTTCGTTTACCTCTTCATAAAGCTTATAAAATTGGTAAGGCATTTGTTCTAAATCATCTTGATCCATTATTATTACACCCTCTGGTATTCCTTCTCATTCAGTATCTGAATCAGAATCACTGAATCCAATCATTATGTTATTTGGATTTTGCTCAGTGTCATGTAAATTTTTGTCAGACTTTGTTCCTAACACTGGTTTTGTGTGTTGATCTAAGCCGGTATCACCAGCTTTTGTATTTCCCAAATCAGTTTCTTGTTGTTTCTTATTGGTAAACTTGATGGTATGGGAATAGTTTCTGCTTGCAGATATCCAATGCTGTTAATATTCATAGATCCTAATCTATCGCCAGTCTGATGCTTATGTTCATTTTCCTCCTCTTTTGACCGTGTAGAGATAGGAATCTTTCCCTCTGTTATTATTTTCTGGGCAAAAGTTTAGTACATCTGCATGTTCCCCTGCATCATCAGTAGGATGTGTGCCTTCATTCTTTCCCACAGTAATACATACATATGTTTCTGGATTTGTAGCTAAGATGTGGCTCAGTTAATTCTTTTTGATTTGATTCATTTCCTATGAAGTGTTCATTTGAGGTCGAATGTACTATATCCTTTACTACATTGGAACATGAATCTAAATCTAAATCTAAATCTAAATCATGGCTGTTGTTTATCTCACATGAGTTTATTTGGCTAGATTCCCCTCTGCCACTTAGAATGTTGGCTTCAAGTCTGTCATCTGAATCCTTGGTTATTCTGTCAGTTACTAAGACTTCCATTCCATCTCCCTTTTCAAATTTAACTGTCATGACACCTCCATTACTTTGAATTAGATTATTGTTTTCAAATATAATTTCAGCTCCATTTTCAGTTAATCTTGTCTTATCTAGATCAATCATTAAGGGATGGAAGGTTTTAGCTTCTGAATTCCAAATAGATGTTTTTCTAAGGGTACCTTTGCCATGTAACTATTAGACTAATTAACTTAGTTTGGTGGGATGCTATGTAAATTTGTGAATGGTTTCAAAGCATTTTCATCTGTAGCAACAGTAGCCAATAGGGAATTGAAATTTTGTTTTTTTGTATGTCTCACTAACTCCTGCTTGAGTTTCTTGTGACTTTGTCCTTTTCTTTTACTTGTACAAAATTCGATCCCTTGGCCCAATCTACATAAAAAAAAATTCTCTAATAATGATTTGATTTCATTTTTACTTTTTTCCTGTGTGGTTACTATGCAGCTTTTCTCTAAATCTCTTATATCAGTTACTATTTGATAAATTATTTCTTTTATTACTACATCTGTTTCTCTTACCTGTCTCTGTCTTCCTCTTGCTTTATTACATGCACTATCACTCACAGATTGACTTTATTGCACAAATTTTTCACCATTTCTCTTCTTTTTCCTAATATTAACAGCAGCCTTTTTTCACTGTCTCTTCTATCTCCATGTGTCACACTATATACCTTAAAGGCCTGGCTTCATAATTCTTTCCTAACCATGTCTGAGTATGCAGGTTTACTTCCAGTTTTAATGGCATGTTGCATCTCTTGCAAATCATTTGCTTGCTTAGTGGACTTTAACGTGCAATGAGAACAGCAAGTAGACTTTTTGTATCTAATTTGTGTATTTTTGTTGTTATTTACTTCATATTTCTTCTTCAAAAAACCCTTTTTTATCAAGTGACCTCTCTTGTGACAAAAGAAGCATTGCTTAGTCTTTCTAGTTTCTCGCTGTATTGGTTTTGGTTTTGTGTAACTAGATTTTGTGTAAGTCCTAATCGTGTTTAGTTTCTTGATTTCCTCTATCTCCTTTTCTTTTAGATTTTTCTCTGTCATTTCTAATTTGTCTTTTAAGTCTTGCACTAGTTTATGCTGTTCTGATTGATTATCATGCAAGTAACTTGCTGTTTCACATAGTTCAATGAGCCTGATCTTGTCATACTTAGGGAAATAGTGCTTAGTGAAGTTCTTCAAATGAGGTGTGCAGCCCCTCAAAAACTGTCCACAGACATGACTTGAAGATTCCTCACTATTTGTCTCTAGAACTAATATTGATTCCTCCACTTCTAATAGAAGATCAATGTATGTGGCAGGATGTTCCTTTATTCTCCATGAGTTTATCAAACTTAGCCCATGCATTTGACTTTGAGCAGCACTGTTTTATTGCTTGGAGCAAGTCTTCCCTACATTTCCTTAGGTAGGACCTGCTAGTGGGGTTTGCAAACTCTAGATCTTCCCTTTGCTCCTCAGTGGGCCAACTAGTCAGGTTACTATCAGTTCTGGTCTTTTATAGGAATATTTTTTGCTCATGGGGGCTGAACAGTTCAGAGAGGAGAAACTCTACATCCTCAAAATCAGGGTCAAAAATCCTAAAAGCACATTTCAGTTCCTTTTGTGTTTTAAACAGTTGTTCTACGTATTTTGGGAAACGTCTTTTTAGGGATTCAAGTTCCTGTGAGGTAAATTGCCTATGGACTTTGGACTGTAGCACACCGGCTATACTGGATATCTTGGTGACCTCCTTTAATGGACAAATCTTTCTGGTTCACTGTCAGACTTGGTGCCATTGTCACCTTCATTTTCCTTAGGTACACTATCTGCCTGTCCATTGTCCTTGCCTTTAATATTATAAAGTCCTTTTTCCTTGATCATATCCTCAAATAACTTCTTAATCATTCTTTCCAGGTTGTTATCAATAACTAGTATCTGTTCTGCCTTCTTGGGGATCACAAATCTAAAGATTTTTCTCAAATAGGTTAGAGTTTGTAAGACAGTCATAAAAATCACATAAACTTGAGCAAGAATTTGCCAGAGTATTGGTTCAGTTTAAAAAGGTAACTGCAATATAGACATGGATGTGTTGCCTATGTAATCAAGAGAGTCAAATATCATGTGGGTCATTTTGTTGTACAATATGTTGTAGACCCAGAAACAAGCAAAAACTGCTGTAACCACAACTCCACAGATAACCTGCTTAAACATGTCTCTTTCTTTCTTCTCTGCTGTTTCTAAGGACTGTGGTTTAGTCTGTTTTAAGGATGCCAATTGTAATAGAGATATTTGAGGGTGTCTATTGAATGTTACTAGATGGCTAATGGATCAAGTTTTCCTACCCTCCTCCCTTTACTTCCCACTTCTCAAACCTTTCAGCTTTCCCCTCCCCCTTTCTCTTCAAGCCACTCAGGGTAAACAATGAGATTTCAGAGGAAATATTCTTTTCTCTTGATTTCTCAAGTAAGGGTTTATTTGGGGGAGATAGGAAAGGATGGAAGATAAGGTAAGAGGGATGGGGTTTTTCCTAGTCTATACAAGGAGCCTTGGAAGAGTTTGGAAGATATTGGGGAAATGACAATCAGTCATTAGCAGGGACAGTCAGAGAGATAGGAGGACAATTGTTGGTCTTCTTTCTTCTTTTTCTTTTAACCAGCCAGGTGTAAAGATGAATTTAGAGTTGTGACTTTAAATCTAGATTTAAATGGTCGGCAAAAAATATTCCCAAGTTAGTCTTGAAATTTATGGTAATTTAATTAATATAGAGGGAAGGAATTTAAGGAGAAGAGAGAGGGAGAGGAAAAGGAGTTCATTTAAACTGCTCCGGTTCAGGCTGAGCCATGAAGGAGTTAAAGGCCTTGGCCAAAGGGGCCTCCCTGAGCCCAAGGGAAAAGGAAGTCTGTCTTATCACTCACTACAAGACTGTCTCAAGTAATCTATGTGAGTGAGCTCCTCCAGGCTGAGTTCCAGGATCAAACTGGCAGCCAGGCTGCTCACAGGAAGTGATCAGCCAGATCCAACTTTCAGGGGAAAGAGTTTTTGAGAAATGAAAAAATCCCAAATATATAGACCTTTCACCCTTGTGTCTCCACCTCTAAATTTTCACATCTACCAATCACATCAAAGGCTTTCTCCAGGACTGCCCATACTTTTAGTTCTCCCCTTCTTTGATTAGTTTATATATTTTGAGTTACTTCACACTTCTTTGTTAATTCACCTTTTGTTAGTTACTTGACTTCTTTTTGATTAATTTAACTTTTATAGTTACTTAACACTTTTTTGTATTAAGGTCTAAAAATAGACTTAGCTTAAAGTTCTAGCTTCACTATAATGTGAGAACTAAGTACCTTCATTGTTCAATTAGGAGATTACAACTTTATCTTCTCCTAAAGTATGTCTAAGTAGGGTGGAGTAATGTAAAGTACTATGACATTCCAGAGTTTTGTTAAAGAAAGTGTCTTCATTGTTACAATCAGGAGATAGCTAAATCAAATCTTCTAAAGTAAGGTCTTAGTAGGGTGGAGTAATTTTAAAATTCACACAGGTAAATATCAGTCAGTAAGCAAAAGCTTCAGGGTCTTCACCATCAGCCACAAGCAGCCAAAAGTTTAGTTCACCAGTTTCTCCCTCCAGCTCCAGAAGCCAAAAGAGTCTAGTCCAATTCAGTTGTTGGCTTAGCTCCAACTGTTTTTCTAGATAACATTCCAAATGGAATGTTACCTTTTGATTGACAGATGATGTCCTTTGCATGCATGTATATTCTCTCTTCCACAATATCCTCCATGAAAATCCCAAGATAGGGTGCCAGGTCCCAGCTTGTTTCTACTGCATCCTAAATTTATAGCCATCCTGTGGGTGTGTTTAACCACCGTAGGGGCTTTTGCAGTGGACTTCTTAGCTTTTATTGCTTCTGGAAAGAGACATCTGTAAGCCAGTGTCTGGGCTCACTCAGCTGAGAAGTTTCAGGCTTCTTTACCTGCTCTGGTAATGACTTTTTAGTATTATAATTATTAAACTTTAAACTTCTGACAGGTTCAATTATAAGACAGAAGACTGGAAAGGGTTAGACAGTTGAGGTTAATTGACTTGTCCAGAATCACACAGCCAGGAAGTTTATATGAGGACAGATTTGAACCCAGGTCCTCTTGATTCCAGGCCTGGTGCTCTATGAACTGTGCTACCTAGCTGCCTATCTCTGCTAATGAATGACTTTGGCTGGGTAATTTTTTTTTTTTTTTGTAAAATTCTGGGGTGGAAGAAGTCACTTGCTGTAGTTCTCAATGAATTTGTCATTATTTAATCTGGGGCAAGTTTAGAGGTTTCACTAAGTTTGGAGGAGTTATCTAGTGTGCCTCCATTCAGATGGCTATTATGTCTGCCTTCAGTGTGTTTCTTATTTACATCTTTTAGCTTTTGTTTTTTAGCCCATTCTGCCAGTCTCCTTCACAGATAAGGTCATCTCATTTCCATTCAAATTTGCTAATATTGTTTGATTTCACCTTTATCTAATCTTGTTAGAATATTTATTTCACTAAAAAAAAGTACATAGTCATGATAATTCTCTAGTTATTTTTTTTTTGCAGTAATTAAACCCTGACATTCTTCCTTACTATTCTTCTAATTATAGTTCACAAACAAATTTCTATCTCAACCTTTCAAGGCTTCTTCTTCTTTTTTTTTTTTTTTTGAAGTGAGTGGTAATCAATCATAGCTTGTTTTAACTGAGGCAATCCATATTCCAATTACACACTTTGATGCAGAAATCCTTCCTCCTTTACCACCCCTGCCTCACTTATCCCAAAATAAGTTCCTGTCTATTGTGCTATTTTGCTACTATTATAATCTTTCTTAACTTTCCCATTGGCAAACTCAGATTAGAGTGAATTTTGTCATTGTCATTTCCCCTGTACTCTGTCCTCTATAAATGAATACCCCTTATGGAAATGACTAAATATGAGATAGGTTATATTCTATTCTCCCCCTCTTTTTCTTTAGAATATTGCTTGTATGAATCCCTAGGTCTGGAATTTCCTTCAATTATAATCTCAGTGTCACCCAAACAAACTGGAACTCCAAAACAATTCCTTTCAAAGCTTCCATAATTAATTACCTGGACATTCATAGCCATTCAAATTTGCTTGCCTTCCTTACGTATCCTTTTTCAACTCTGATTGTATTTCAATGGTTAAATCTTATTTTCCCAAAAAGAATGCTTATAATTGGTTGTTTCTATTAAAAGATCATTTTATCTTTGCTTATTCACTGTCATGGTCTGATAATGTCTTCCTTTATTGTTGCTGATAAGGAGTCCATAAGATGTTCATTGATGTTCCTTAGTAGGTAATCTGATTGCCACTTGGCATATTTTCTTATTGATTAGGAAATTCCACATCTAAGCAATGGCATTCTTGAATGATTTAAACCTTGGAATTTTCTTTGCTGTTGAGTTATGTACCCTATCATTGTGCTCTTTTATCTCTAGAACTTCTGGTCAATTTTCTTTTGTGATTTCTTGGAATACCTGAAGTGGTATTTTGTGCCTCTTTTTCTGGATTGTTTTTATTATAGATATCTCATTCAATTTTCTAATTATGCTGATTTAGTATATTCCCATAATGTTTTTATTAAAATTGTATATTCTATCTCCTTTTATTATTTGTTATTTCACTGCTTCCAAGTCACACATTCCTTTTTTGAGTTTTCCATTAAATGTTCTGCTAGGATAATTTATATTTTGATTCAATTCTTTAGTCCTTCTATAAGTACTGAGTGCTTGTGGAAATTACATTCTCTTTTATTGACTTTTGGTTTTAGTTATTTCCAAATTATTTTTTTTTTAGTTTTCTTTTATACTTGACAGTATTCCTTTGTACTAGAAGCATTACTTTGTTTGCTCAGTTTCTTAGTCTCTCATGCTTTATTTGACGGTAATTTCCTTCCTTTTCTCTCACTTTATTGTTATTATGGTTGGTTTAAGAGTTTATTTGGTATCATTGTTCTAGCTTTTTTGAGGTAATAAGATTCCTCTACATCCTATAACTTCCTTTCTACTATTTATCACATTCAATTGAGAGATTTTAGTATGTGTGTGTGTGTGTGTGTGTGTGTGCATGCGTGGGCACGCACATGTGGTGTCTCTTTTTAAAATGCATTTCTACTTTTAAATTCAATTTTACTTTATTTTCATTTCATTTTTCATTCGAATTCATTTCCAAAATTCCCTTCTCCTCTCCATCCCAATCCACTGAGGAGATAAGAATAAAACACTCACAAATATGTATAGTCATAATATCAAATTTCCACATTATACCTGTTCCCCCTCAAAAAAGGAAAGAAAAAAACCAGAAAAACAATCTGCTTTAATTTGCACCCTGAGTTTATCAGTTCTTTATATAGAGGTGGAGAGTATGCTTCATCATAAGTCCTTTGGGATTGTGTTTAGTCATTGTGTTGATCAGAATTACAAAATTTTTCAAAATTGATTATGCTCATATTATTACTGTTACTATATAACAGTTCTATTCACTTCACTTTGTGTCCATTCATATAGGTCTTCCCAGGTTTTTCTGAAACCATCTCTTTCATCATTTCTTTCAGTGTAATAGTACTTTATCACATTCATATCACATGAATTGTTCAGATATTCCTCAAATTATGAATATTTCAACAATTTTAAATTCTTTGATATCTCAAAGAGTTGCTATAAATATTTTTGGCCATGTCAACGCTTTCTGTTTTTTCAATGACCTATATGGAGTATAAGTTTAGTAGTGGTATTGCTGGATCAAAGGGGTCCTTTATCTGCAGCTTTTGGGGCACAGTCCCTAACTGGTTTCCAGAATGATTGTACTAGTTCACAGCTTTGCCAACAATATGTTAGTGTACATATTTTCCCATAGTCCCTCCATTTTTGTCATTTTCCTTTTTATCGTTTTAGCTAACCTGATGGGTATTATGTGATATATGTAAGTTAGGTTGTTTTAATTTTCTTTTCTCAACTATAGTGATTTTGAGCACTTTTTCAAATATTTATTAACAGCTGAGATTTATTTCTCTGAAAGCAGCCTCTTCATATCCTTTGTTCACTAATCAAATGGGGAATTACTCTTATTATAGTAAATTTTACTCAGTACATTATCAGAGAAATTTGTCCTGCAGATTTGTTTTCCTAGTTTTCTGATTTTCTTCTAATTTTAATTACATTGGTTTTGCTTCTACAAAACCTTTTTAATTGTATTCAATTAAAATTATCCATTTAACCTCCTATGAGTTTCTCTATTTCTTGTTTGGTCATAAACTCTTTCCTTTATCCATATAAAAGTAATTTCTTTTCCATGAACTTCTGGCTGGATGAGTTGATATTTTTCCTTCTTCATAGTAAGAATTATTGATATAATACTTTCTATGTGCCAGGCACTGTGTTAAACACCTTTCCAAATATCTCATTTGACATATCTTACAGCATCCCTAGGAGATAGGTACTATTATTATGTCCATTTTATACTAGAGAAAACCAAAGTTTTTTTTTTTTTAAACCCTTACCTTCCGTGTTGGACTTAATCCTGTGTATTGGCTCCAAGGCAGAAGAGTGGTAAGGGCTAGGCAATGGGGGTCAAGTGACTTGCCCAGGGTCACACAGCTGGGAAGTGTCTGAGGCCAGATATGAACCTAGGACCTCCTGTCTCTCGGACTGACTCTCAATCCACTGAGCTACCCAGCTGCCCCCAAGAGAAAACAAAAGTTAAGTGACCTTCCCAAGGAAAATCATATAGCTAGTAGATGTCCGAGGCTAGATTTAAACTCAATTCTTCTTGACTCAGGTCTATTGCTCTACTCAATATGCCAAGCAACTCTCTTCTATAGTTATTCTCTATGGTATATAACTTGGGGGAAAATACACAATCAGTCTTCTCTCTTCCATATTCTTTTTAGTTAAAAAAAAAAATTGATCAGAGTTGCAAGACCCATGGTAAATAAATTCTCACTACCCTGGGTTAGTTTTGCTCCATATTTGGGAATCTGTCATGCCTGTATTTTAAGCCATGGTCCAGAAATCCAAATCCCATTTTCATATATCACCTTCTTATCCATCTGCTCAATTCCCAGATTAAATTTTCTCTTCTGTATCCTTTGCTTTCAATGGGCAATAATAAGGAAAACACAACCTGATCTCCTTTGGGCTTCATTTTCTTGTTCCAAACTTTATAATCATTGGCAATATTTTTAAGATCCAATTAAGTGGTAAATCTATGGTCTTATGAATAAATATGGAATGATGGAATTTCATGCATATAAAAGAGGAGGATTCCTTTGAGAGGAAGATTTTTCTTGACTCTTCAAATTTATGCTGCATGAATAAGTATTTGCTCTCCCTCCTAGTAAGAAAAACCCTGCCTTTAATATTTATAAATATTGACAAATATTTAAAAATAACTTCAGCATCCTTTGCTACATTTAATATGTAGAGAGAAATAAATTCCTGGAAATATTCATCTTAATTTTAACCTCTATACTTCTAATAGAAATAG
This sequence comes from Monodelphis domestica, assembly GCF_027887165.1. Lineage (NCBI taxonomy): Eukaryota > Metazoa > Chordata > Mammalia > Didelphimorphia > Didelphidae > Monodelphis > Monodelphis domestica. The sequence continues at coordinate 262,043,053 of NC_077232.1, read as the reverse complement.
TGCTAGTAACATCCTATTAATCTTAATTGTTAAATCACTAGAATATTTAATTTAGGTTGTAGGATTATAGTATTTTTAATTGTATAAAAGATTAGAAGAAATTAATTTTTCTTCATTTGGTTTTAACCACCCACAGTTTAGAATTGACACTTGCTGAGTTTATGTTCAAAAGCATTTCATCTTCCTCACAGGAAACAATGAAAGGCTGAAATAGAAAGGGAACATGATTTTTCATTTGAGTATTAATCAACCAAAATAGTCTACTCCTGTAATTTTATAAAATTTGATCAGCAAATAATGTTCTATAGTAGGAAGTAGATTCATCTATCAGTTAAAATAAAAGAATCACTTCATATGAAATGATTTTATAGGTTCTAGTCTAGTCTCCCATTTGGAGAAAATTCTACTGCAGTATCTAAGACATATGACTACATGACCCTCTAAGCCCATGTTAGTGAACCTATGGCACATGTGCTGGAGTGTGCCAGAGGAGGCTGCTCCATTATCCCTCTCCACTTGGGCCTTAGGACATTTCTCACATGACTCACCCAGTTGCCCAATGGGAGTGCTCCCTCCTTCCCTTGTGTAGGATAAGGGGGAGGCTCATATGCAGCATGAGGGTTGAAGTTTGGACATTTGGTCACTAAATTCTCTCAAAGATTCGCCACCACTGCTCTAGGCCCTGATGAAATAAGTTCTGTATGAAGGAAGCTGATGGTCTAATTTTTTATAAAGATCTTCCTTAATCTGAGACAAATTCTTTGATATTTCTACCCATTGGGTCTACATTGATCTCTTCTATATAAAAGTCCTTCAAATATAAGAAATATGGTATCATCTTCCTTTCGTTGACTCTTCCCAGTTTTTTCACTATTGCTTATAAGATTGGATTCTAGACCCTCTTCAAATATATTCTAGTTTGTTAATATCTATTAAAAAATACGATACTCATGAATAGACATATTTCTCCTCTATTATAATCTATGACTTTAAAATATTTAGGAATTTTTTTGGGGGGGAGGGAGGAAAACTTTTTCAGGGAATGTCTTAGATATTATTTGATAGAACAGAAATTAGATACATGTCCAGTAGAATTTATAGGACAGCTGTAATGACTAAAAGTGATTTTTATGTTGTCAGACAGTAAATCAATGTTTAATATGCATACAAAGAGGGAGACTTGAAAGCCTACAGTACCATCATAAGGTAGGAGCTACTGTCTTACTGCACTAGGTACTGAGGTGCAGAAATGGCACACAGGGGATAAAAATAATTAAATTTTGTTCTTGTGGTCATCAGACTTATAAAAGACCCGTGATAGCCCCATAGGGGTATAAGTTAATTCTAGGGCTGCTTTGCTTGGTAAACACATCTTGGAGGCTTCTCCTACATCCCTCTCATGCCCACAGGGCAGAGATCTGAGTATATAGTTAGAGCCAAAGTGGGGAGGATGTGGGAGGACTATTAAGTACTTTTCCTACTTTTCTGTGCTATGATCCTAGTTCCATGTTTACCAATATCCCTGAGGATCCTGGGTCCCCCCATGAGGGATAAAGAAAGAATTGTTTTAGAACAGAGACTTAGGCAAGAAACTACTTACTGGATATGTCTTATCCACACACTGGACCCAGGCTACAGGGGAGTTCAATGACATGAGAGAGAACAGAGTCCAAAATGTCCCTCAGAAACTTACTATTTGTGTGACTCTAAACAAGTCATCCAATCTATAAATGCCTCAGTTTTCTCAACTGTAAAATGGTGACAATACATGTAAAACCCAGAGGAATTGTGCATTGGCTTCAGGAGGGAGTTTGGGGGAGGGCAAGGAAAGAACATGAATCTTGTAACTATAGAAAAATAATCCAAATTAATTAATTAAATAAAAATTTCCAAAACTTAAAAAAATAATGAATAAATAAATAAAATGGTGATAATAATAGTGTCTACCTCTCAGGGTTGTAAGTCTCCAAAGTAGATATTTGTAGCAGGTACTTAATAATGAATAAATAATTAAAAATTATTAATAATAATTATGTATTATTATATATAATATATATGATATATAAGATATATAATATATATTTTAATATATAGATATAAAATACATATATAAATATATACTAATAAAAATAACATAATAATAAATGTATGAATTATTAATACTTATAAATATATAATATAAAATATAATAATTAATAAAAATTAAGAAAATAATAAAAATAATAAAAATAAAAATAAAACAAAACTTGTTTTGTTCTTTCCAACTTACACTTTCCAGACTTATTATACATCTCTCTTCTTACAATCCATGGCCTTCTTTTGGTTTCTCACATACCATAGTTAATCTTTCATCTCTGTGTCCTGGCACTTGCTGCCCATCCCTGATGGCTATGGAATGCCCTCCCCCTTCCTTTTGCCTAAGTATTCCTCATTTTCTTTAAGACACAGTTGAAGTATCACCTTCTACATGATCCCCTTCCATGTTCCCTCATATTCTTCCCCTTCACTCCCTACCAGTTCACGGTGATGCTCTTCCTCCCAAAATGATTGTTTTTTCAGTTGTTTCAGTTGTACTTGATGAAAGATATTGGAGTGGTTTGCCATTTCCCCAAAATTATCTTGTATTTTTAAAAAGTTACACAAACATTATCCCTATTGATAGTTGTTAATTATGTAAGCTCCCAGACTGCTGAGATTATTTCATTTTTGTCTTTATATCCAGTACTGAGAGAGCATTGCCAAGCATCTAGAACAATTCCTAAATGCTTACCTACTATAATTACTGACCTCCTAGGCTTCCTCTAAGTCCCAGCTAAAATCCCACCTTTTATAGGTAGCCTTTCTTAAGTCACCTGAATTTCAGTGCCTTTTTGTTAATTATTTCCTATTCATCCTGTACATAGTTTGCTTTGTATATATTTGCTTGCCCCATTTGTATGTATTTGTGCATATCTATCTATCTTTACCTTAGATGTAAGCTTCTTGAAGGCAGGGACCATCCTTTGCCTCTTTATGTATCTCCAGTGCCTGGTAGAGTGTCCAGTACATAGTAGGCATTTAATAAATGTTTATTTATTGGTTATTGATTTATTGGGCCCGGCAGAAGATATGTCCACTGCTTATATAGTTCCTTTTATTATACCAATGCAGAAGGGAAAGAAAGATAACAATGGTATCCCATTAATCCCATCTTGCCCACTCCTACCACTATTCAGTTGTGTCCTCCACCTCCATGCTCTGTTTATTGATATTCTTATCTTTTGAGTCTCAGCTGCATCTTTCATGTTGCTTTTTCAGAGCTCCCTATTTAGAAAGGATCCTCCCTTCTCTCAGTTCCTCAGGATACCTGATTTGACTTTTCCTATACATTTTATTATCCTCAACCTTGGGTTATAGCTATTCAAAAACATATTTCTTTCCTTCACTCTTTCTTTCCATTAAGATTTCTAACTGAGGCAAGAGACTATCTTTTTTTTTTGTATTTTCTATTCAAAACACCTCGAACAGTACCTTGGTTGAAGGAGGCAGTTTGAATTCATTGGAATTGCATTTTCCATCCACACTCTTGGGAATGGAGAGCTTGTCTCTTTCACACTATTTATAGGTTATATGAAATGATAATAGTGAGGAAAAAAATGGGCTGAAAAAAAAATCAGTAGATACTTCTTGTTCCTGATCCTAAAGAAGCTAGCTAAAATAAAACTATGCCTCAGGATGAGTGCCTGCCTCCTTTGCCTTTACCTCCCCATTTGTGTATGTGTAAATGTTTCCTTCTGCAAATCCATTTCCCAAGAGGTCATTAGCATAAGCGTCTCTGAAACTCTTCAGTCTTGATAAGACAGGAATGCAATAAAGAGTGATTGCCAGGGGCCCTCAATTTTGGAGAAATAACTTCAGTTCTACCATCTCTTTTTTAAAAGTTCCATTATTATTGTATCTGTCACATGTGGCCCTTTCTTAAATGCTGCCCCAAAAGACCAAGCAATACTCACATCAACTTCTTCTTTTGTTTTTAATGTCAAATGTTTATTTCTATGCCATAATTTCCTCAGCACAATTTTAAAGAAAAAGAACCAAAAAAGGAAAAAAAAGGGTTTTTTCTTTCTTTCTCATTTCTCATGATATTTTCTCTGTAGCTAGAACGGAGGAAAAGAAACACTGTGGTACCATAAGCATCATCAGTTCCATTACTGTTCTAGAAAGCTGCATCTAAATATTTTTTGTGGATATCATTTTTGACTTGAGAGAAAATTTTATTGGGGAAAAATGGTTTTCTGGATTCAGGAAATTAAGCTGGATATACCTTGAGCAAAGAATATATTAGTAACATGTCAGATCTTGGTACACCATCAATACTAAGTGCCATGTTCTAATTAATGTGATGGGTATTCTATAAATCGAATAAAACAAAGAGTATTGGAAATTAATAATGTTAGGAACAAAAATTGAAATTTGGTCTATTTTGAATCCTCAGATGATTAGCCAAAGTGCCAGTAAAGCAATTTCCTACCAATACGGGTGCAACTTTTTCTTCTGGGAAGCTCACAATTGTCTCTTTTAGAGGTACGGTAATCCAAAACAACTGTGACAACACAATAGCAAATTTGATTTGTTTCATAATTTAAAAAAATCATGGATTCATGATCAGCTGCCACATTCAAAGGAGCCTCAGGGTCTTGTTTTCCTAACAGAAGTCTTTCCTTTTAGAGTTGGATACAACTCCACCCAGATGGTATAATGAGAGCATGCACCACACCCACCAGGCCCCAGGAAGCCTGCTCCAACCAAAATGGGGGATGTTTGGGAGCAGGCCCAATACTGGGAGGATACATGCTGGTTTTATACCCAAAGACCTTCAGGAGAGACTCAGTGGACAGGAGGAGAGCTCTTTAAGTTCATGCACATTTTTATTGAGTAGTAATATAAAATGCTTTTCTCATTGTTACAAGTGCATGCTTTGATTGCCAACATTTCAGAAGTCAAATTACAAAGGCAAGGCTTTAGGCTGTAGTGAATTACTTGGGCACTTATACATTTGTTAAAAAATATCAATGGACTGTTTTGTTGTTGTTTTCAGAATGAACCAGTTGTAACCCATTAACTGATATACAAAGGGAAAAAAGTGAAAAAATTACACATTTTGTGGCACGTGACAGAACAGAACAAAATGACTAAACCATTATGACATTAACAGTTACCATGCATTTAGTTTCACATGTAACTACAAACTTATTTAAATTTCACAAGGTTTGCTAAACATGCTAACCATCTATATGTGCACTGACAAGCTTATGTTAAAAACTTTTAAGAATACTCTCCCCTTTAGATTTTTCAAAGCTTTTTTTGATTACAAAATTTCAAAGGCATTAAGCATTTTTTAGAGAATATAAAGTACGCCAGTATACATACATTTCCAGTATAAGTCAGACCACTAAGCGCATTACAGTCCCATACAGGCCTATATAGCCATTTTTTTTCTTAAAAAACATGCATAGGCAGATTTTTACAGAATAAAGATGCTTTGCACTGCACTTAATATGGTGTCTTGTTCACTATACTTAAAAATGCACCACTCATAAATATTTAAATTCAGCAAGCCACAACCAAGATTTGATTTACCAAAAAAAAAAACAGAAACAAAAAAAACCCCTAAATATAAACAGCAAAAAAAGATAGATGTAATTATTCCAGTTTTTTTTTTTAAACTTAAAGGGAAAAAAAGATATTCATTGCCAAATGAGTAAGATAAATGTAATATTGAAAGAAGGGCATTCAAGCACACTAAAGAAACCTGAGGTAAGCATAATCTGTACAAAATTAAACTGTCCTTTTTTTTTGGCATTTTTAACAAATTTGCAACATTCTTTTTTTTCCTTTTTTTTTTAAGACTGCCTAATTCAGTTTATAGCCATTGTCTGACAAGAGTAGCAAAACATTATCAATAAATAGTCCTTATTTAGTTTGTACATCATTTTGTTAAAAATGTTTGATGTCATCCATTTTTAGTGCTGCAGCACTGTAAACGTACAACAGAAATAAGAAATTAGACAAAGTTTTCACATCCAGTAACATAAGAAGAGGCCTTTCAGTAACCTAGCTAGGAGTTCCCAATGTGATAGGAAAACATGTTCATTCCCCTTATTCTGCAATTTGCACCACCCTTAGCATTCTTTTGTTTGCTTTTCTGTAAGCATTTTTTAAGAAAAGGCCTGTCCCAAGGAGGTGTTTTACCCCCACCCCACATCCACCAAAACATAGTTTACTATCTCTTTTCTAGCTGATATTGTAAACTGAATCCAACACCTGGCCCCCAGAGCAAGTAAGCTATAACCAGAGGCAAGACCACCCAACTGCTGATGTGCAGCAATCCCCATCATGCCCTGCAGCTCAAAAAAAAAAAGAAAGGAAGGAAGGAAGGGAGGAAGGGAGGAAGGAAGGAAGGAAGGAAGGAAGGAAGGAAGGAAGGAAGGAAGGAAGGAAGGAAGGAAGGAAGGAAGGAAGGAAGGAAGGAAGGAAGAAAAGAAGTAAGGAAGGAAGGAAAGAAGGAAGGAAGAAAGAAAGAAAGAAAGAAAGAAAGAAAGAAAGAAAGAAAGAAAGAAAGAAAGAAAGAAAGAAAGAAAGAAAGAAAGAAAGAAAGATAGGAAGGAAGGAAGGAAGGAAGGAAGGAAGGAAGGAAGGAAGGAAGGAAGGAAGGAAGGAAGGAAGGAAGGAAGGAAGGAAGGAAGGAAGGAAGGAAGGAAGGAAGGAAGGAAGAAATGTGAACGGGAAGTGGTCACTGAATATTGCTGCTATTACTGCCATTGCTGTCAGTGCCATTAGTCTCTGAAGAGATAGCCTTGTTGATGGAGTTAAGGTTGGCATCAGAGGGCATGGCATCTCTGCGAGGTGGCATCCTCTCATTAATTCGGTCTAAGCCTTTGGCTTCTTCGAAGCTAGTGATCTTATGTTGTGGTGAAAATCCTTTGATAGCTAAACAGAAGATCATTAAAAAAAAATAGAAGAGTTAGTCAGAGGAAAATGAAAGGACCCCACAACATAATCATATTACTTATCGATTGCTCAGTGAGGGAAGGATTCCTTTAGTGGAGAACAAAGTGACAGGACCTGAAGACGACACGACAGACTCCTTACCATACTGGGAGAAAACTTAAGGGTTTGAAAACAGCCAATGTCTCTTGCCAATCAAAGTGTCCTCTTGAGCAAGTCAAACAGTAAACATTTTTCGTGTCTTCATGAGTTCAGCTCAAAGAACTCTGGAGTGGACAGGTAAGTTATATTGGCCATCAGGAACGGTTCTTAAGACACAGCAATTGATCGTGCACATCATTTGGCATGGTGTGAAAGCTCCAAACTCGAAAGAAAATATTTCTCCTTTCTCCACCCCACCTCCCCTCTGTAGTACTGAAGTAGTGCCTATGAATGCAATGGTATTTCTCGTTCCATTAGAGAGAAAACTAAGCAAAAACTGGAAGAATCTAAAGTAGAGGCAAGGGAGAACTGGGAAAGAAATCACTCTTAGGTCTTCCCTTGCTGTCTTAAAATCCCAGAAAAAAATCTTGGCCCAACAGCCATAAGAATGAAACTACTCAGCTGTGTTTTACCTTCTTAACTTTGGTAAAATGTGGAAGGGGTGACAGAGTGAGAGGAAACCTCATAAAAATCGAGATCAATCAAATCAGTGAGTTGAAAAAAAAGAAGGAAAAAAAAAGCCTGCCCTTCAGCAGTGATGTGAACAGTCCAAACTGATGTCATCAGGCATCCATTACTGCCTGATTTGGAGGAGAGTAAAAACCCCAAAATGACCTATTTCTAAGAGGATTTCTAAATAAGGGTATTTTGAAAATGAAGTAAAACATAGGAGGAAATACTATTGACAGCTTTTAGCATAAATCTAAAGAAATGGATTTGGTTTTATCCAAATCAATTAGGTCTACTTCCCCTCATTCCCAATGTACATCAGATAAAGTATTTATACAAATATAACTGATAAATCATATAATAAGAACATCAACTTCAAAATATTTAATGGGGAGCCAGTGACGTCAGTTTGTTCTAAATCCTGTGAGGAACATGCCAGATAATCAAGAGCCAATCACCAATGCTGACTTGAGCTACGCTGTTCCATGAATCTCTTAAAGAAGAATTCTGGGTACCAGTATCCTACTCAAGTTGGACACGGGAGCAAGAAAAGCAACTCAGACTGACATTTTGCCAATTTTCTTCTTTCTATAGTACCCTTTCAGAAGAAAATATGAAAACACATATGTGTTTCAAAGTTCAATAGAGTAGATAGTACACATTATATATATTTTTTTAAACTGGGAAAGCATAATGGTGATTAGTCAATTGTGAGAGGAAGATGGGGAAATGAGAAAGACCAAGGCCCATAGCAAAGCTTCTCAATTCTTCTTTAATTTAGAAATAAATTGTATAAAAGCAAAGATGTCTATTGAGCCCCCGACTTGAAGCCTAAGCAAATTATTTAAGGATGGCATTAAGTGGATCTACTCTTTTGCTAAACTACTATGAATTCTTTAGTACTTTTTTATGAAAAAAAAGACAAACTTCCATAGAAAATATAACTTATCCAATACTTTTGTTTCTTAAAATTGTAAGAATGGAACCCTTGAATTATACTGGCCACCCAACATTTGTGGCAGTTAAAGATAAAACTTGAAAAAGGTTTAGTCCAGGAATGGGGCTCCATATTCAAGTTTTGGGTTCCAAGAGGGTTTAACATCTCTCCTAGTGATGAAGAATGTGCTCTGCTGTAGTTGCTGGTCAGACAATGAGTATTAGCAATTTACATTGGTAGTATACTTAACACGACACAGAGTCACAGAAACCACAGAAAACAGCCAAACTATTAACGAGAATGCACACTGCAGATTAGAATTTGCCATTAGGAATAGGTAATTCCCACATAAATAGCAGCTTACTGACTGCTATTTAAGATGCAGTTGTATTTTCTCTTACTATGCTATCATTTTTTTTCCCACTGTTTCAAAATCATTACCAAATTGGAAGTGTCTAGAATAACATTTTCACATCATACCAAGGGACTAATAACTACACAATTTGGGGGAAAAGAAAAAAAAAGTCATCTTGCAAGAACAAAATACAACTGAAGAATTTGGTTTAAAGGGGAACTTTAAAATTCTTCTCTTAAATTTCTTTATATTGTGTGAATATTGTTAAAATGTTAAAAAAAATATCCCTTAGTATTTAAAGAACACTAGAGTCAATCAAAGCAATGTGTCAAGGAGCAAACTTGGTTTTCCTAAATCTCCTGGAGGGGAGGATTTGTTTTTCTCACAGTATCTGGCTCAGAGCAGTGCAGCACACTGCAGCGAGTGGGCCCTCAATAAATGAACCTTGATTGATTTTCCTCTCTAATAAGCTTCTTTCACGGCAGCTGGACATCTTTGGTCTTTCTCTTAGAATTGGCTGGTGCTAATTGTTCTGCTACTACAACGATATCATAGGTGACCATTTGATATGACCAGCAGAAATAAAATTCAATGAAGCACCGTTCCAATGAGCTTTTTACTAGAATCTTCTGAAGTCTATGTTAAAATCTTTTCTCTCCTTTAAAGTGTCTGGCTGAAAAAAGTTGATTCAAAGGACCATGGTTCCACCCTAAGAATAAGGTTTTTCAGTTATGTGTGAGATCAGCATCTACTATTAGCTGCCATAATTCCCACCCCACATCAGTCATGCATTTTTTTCCTTTTCATGTGATGATATTCGGTAAAATGTACACAAATTAGAACATTAGAACTTTAAGGAAAAAAAAAAAACAAACAAACCATAGAAAGGACACTTTCCCCTTTAAAGCAAGAACATAATTGGTTAATACTGAGCCACAACTGTTAGCCCAACACCCACACACTCTGTACAAGCTACAGCAAAAAAGAGAGAAAGAAAGGAAGGAAAGAAGAAAGGAAGAAAGAAAGAAAGAAATGAATACACCCAGCAGAGCCCTTATCTGTTGCAGACACAACAGAAAGGGGACTGGCCAATTTACCTTCATCAGCCTCAATAGCCTCAACAGTAGCTGAAGAGAAGAAAGGGGGTGCAAAACGAATGAGAAAAATGAGCAGAGGATTTGTAATTCTAAGAACAAGTCAGTGAAGAGCAAAAGGAGCTAATAAACTGATGTTACTGTAAGGGCTGGAGTCTAGCACAGAAGACGACATAAAGAAGCTACAAAAACAAAATCATTTCATATTTGGGTTGATCTATGCAACTGAAATTGCTTTGGGATTTTGCTTGTTTGTTATGGTCCCAGAAAGATTTTCAAATCATTAACCTTTAAAAAAAGTTGTGAGAATTTTTTTTTCTTTAGGGGGGCAAGCTATTTTTTAAGGAAAAAAATATATTCCGCTAAAATGTACATCAGACCCACTAAGTTCATTGGGCAAAGTATTCAGTTTTTTAGTGGTAATAGATTAATTTATTTACATCTTTAAAACTGCCAAACAAAAGGCAGGGACCTAGAACCAGTGACCTAAAGCCACATCTACACACAAATTTCATAATAAATATTGGCAACTTCTGGTAGTAGAATATAGACTTAGGAGAAGGGGATAAAAAACACACAGAGAATTTACTATAGTTACTCAAAAACTTGTTTCCCCTGAGTTTTTGAACTCCCTCCCCTCCAAAAAAACCACACCCAAAAACCCTGAAAAAAAAATAAACATCTTACATAAAGTAGGGGAAAAATCATATTAACAGAATTTCTTGCTAGCTAGGAACATAACCATTTTTCTTTCCATTATTAGAAGAACATCATTGGAAAAACAATGTAAGGGAGATTAAAAATTAAGGGGCAGGGAAGATTATAGTATCATTTTTAGGAAATCCTATCTATTCTGTCAGGATCAGAATATTATCAGGAAGAACTTCAAGCTATAGCTGTAACTTTTGTACTGGGAAGGGCATAGGGGCCATTATCACATGTGTCTATTATTTATTCTATATACCTGACCTCCCATGCTAGGTGATATAAAAAAAGCAGCACAAAAAGAAAGAATAAAGATTCTCTACTTCCACCAAGTTTGAATATTAAAATTCTATCCCCAAGCTTTTATTTGGATTTTTTCCCTTCTGTCTTGGTTTGGAAACTATAACCACTTTCAAAGTGCCCACAAGAGTGGTCGGCTAGTACGTGATTAGCAAAGCTGCTTGTGCTTTGAATTTCTGTCAAGAAGCCCCACAGACCTTTCCTGAAAATCAAGGGATCTGAAGAAAATGAATCTTGAATTTGTGATCTGATTATGGCTTAAAATAAGAACTAAAAGGCTTTTATGCTCAAGACCAAAAAGCATTTTTTCCAAAATGTCTCTTTTGGTCATCCAAAAAAAAAAATGCAGCAAACCAATGGATTTAATGAAATGAACAAATTTAAAAGGAATGTAGTAACCTGGGAGAAAAATGAAGGCAAAATCTGGAAACAAAATAAAACAAAGAATTATAGTAACTTATGTTAAGTATGAAGATAAAAATTTGGAACTATACTCTAACTGTCACCTGGAAATAAGTTACTCTCCCATTCTCCTATGATGTGCCCTATGGAAATTAGTGGACCTATTTTCTGGTAATGTCTATGTTATTTCTTCAACTGTGTTTAACAGAAACTATGTAGGTTTCAGTGAATTTGGTAGCTGTGCACTTTGTGCAAATTAATGATGCGTGTACAGTAATGTTCTACTGAGCAAGTATATTTCAGTGTGAGAGGTTTTGTGGGTCTTATAACAACATTAGAATAATTCTTTTCAGCAATAAATTAGAGGGTAATTTGCTGCTATAATACTATGTATTTTTCCTCCATGCATTAACAGTTTTTATCTTTGAACAGGAGAATAACTGCATTGCCTTAAGGCCAAATTCACACATAAATCAAGAGGAATTGGGCAATAAAGCAGAACTAGTGTACCAATCTCCTACCCCTGCAGAGCTGAGACATGATCCTTGGGACCTCCACAGCCTTACTTGACTTGCTAAGTAATGCTAGGGTATTCCCTCTAGGATAATCTTCCGTTTATCCTGGGACTGTCTTGCTTGTACATATTTGTTTGTGTGTTGTTTCCCCCATTAGTCTGACTACCTTGAGAGCAGTGTCTTTTGCTTTTCTTTGGATCCCCAGCCCTTAGCACAGTGCTTATGCAATACAGCAAGTGCTTAATAATGTACGATGACTTGACAAAGTTGAACATTACATTTTGCTCAGCTCACATATCACTAAAAATATTAACCATCAAAGTACCTGTATTTTGTTGATTAAAAAAGGCAGAAATTGAAAAAGAAAAAAAAATAGAGAGAGAAAGAGAACTCTAGGGAAGAAATAGGAAAATAATCAAGAGGCTGAGACTGAAGTACCTAAATAGCTTTTTCTTTTCCCCTCCTTTCCAGGTTCCAATTAATAGCAAAATAACAGAAATCATAACAAGCCTGTATTTCATGCATGGCAATAATAATTATTAATAACAATACAAATTCTAAATTGAAGATTCAAGAGTAAAACCACATATTCTCACCCAAGTACTGGGACCTAGAGGCAGTGCAAATGAGTATTATCATTGGCATGGGATTTACATCATAACTGGAAGTCAAAGAAATTCGGTTTTTTGTTAGTCTAATCCCTCAATAGTGTACTTGGCCACTGCCAACTTTTTTATTAAAATAGTCAAAATAATTTCCTTTTCATGGATACATTTAACCCAACTACACTCTGGAATGAATTTATATCCACAGCTTGGATGGGCCATTTTGACAGAACTGATAGATTAATTCGTCCAAAACATCAATCTAGGTAATAACAAAAAACAAAACCCTATATATAGGCTTTGCTTGGACAAATCAATTCATTGAAGATGAAGTTGTATAGACAGTAATGTCTATAAAAAAGTAACACTAGTAATAGTTTTATGGTCATTTGATACATAGGCCTGAATTTCTCCCTCCCCCCCCAAGCGTCAGCTGGAGGCAGAGTCTTTGGGGAGAGATAGTTAGATGCTGCCTAATACAGAATGCTAAACCGTGGCAGGCATCTGAGATGATGGCTCTCTGGGCATCAGGGATGAGCCGAGGACCAGGCGTAGAGGAAGGACTCTGGAGGAGGAGGAAGGGCTACGTGTTTGTCTTGGAGGATTTGAGAAATTCTTTTATGGAAAGTCATGGTGTTTTTTTTTTCCCTCAACCTTAAAAAAAAAAAAAATTGGCTCCTGCTGCTCCTGGGGGCAGGGTGACACACAGACAGATACACCAGCAGGGCCTCCTTACCGCTCTGCAGGGTTTGTTTTCCTCCAGAGAGCACCCCGCTGGGAAGCATCCCCGTGGGAGTCAAGCCTTTCAGTGTCAGCACACTCTCACTCTCTTCTCTGTAGGGGAACAAAGAAGACAAAACCATCACCTCTTCTTTCCCCCTCTTTTTTTCCTCCTCTCCACAGAGAAAGGACGAAGCTGGAGGAAGAAAACATGTGCATGGTGCTGACCTGCTCCTATCACACTAGAACTTAGCTGGCCTCATTGCAGACAAGGGTGCACGCCTTCTCACCGAGATCACAGGGCAGGGGCAAGAGCAGCAGTGGATGGGGGAATGCAGGGAGGTTTCCGTGTCAGTCAAGGAAGCAATCAGAGACGCACCTTACAGGGACTTTAATATGTCAAACTGAGGACTCTGCATTTTTCTTTTTCTATAGGTCATAAAAAACCACAAAAGATTTTTTTTTTAATCTGGTATGTGATAATGGCAGATATTGACTGACCACAGGTAGATTATTTTGGAAACTGTATGGAGGATGGATTGTTTTGGAGGAAAAAAAAATGGAAACTGGAAGTCTAATTGGAAGTCTGTTGCAACAGTCTATAAGAGAGGTGATAAAGGGACTGAACTAGGGTAAGGCCACATGACTGGGTGGAAACAAAAAAGAAGGAAAATATATTTCAGAGGTGAAATCAGCAAGACTCGGCATCTGATTGGATAAGATGTTGGGAAAGACATTATGTGTTGGGAAAGCCATCAAGAAGGATGAACTCACTGAAGGTGACTCAGACTGAGAATATGAATGGTCAAAGGAATGACAAAACCCATAACAGAAATTGAGAAGTCACTGGTTTAAGGGTGAAAGCATCAGGAACTGTTAGGCATGCCAGTTGAGTCTATGCCATGTTAGGGGTGGAGGTTGTAAGGAAACAGAGGAAAGTACCTGGGAGAGAAGATCGCAATCTAAGGAACACTGGGATTAAATGTGAAGGACCATCGATACATTTTTGTAGTCTAACTGAATTAAAACTCATTCCTGCATCATTCTCCAATTGAAGTGTTTTTAACTATTTAACAAGTGAACTTCCCATCTCAGTTTCCTCAATTGCAGAATGGGAACAATAATAATTATGCTACCTACTTAAAAGGTTGTTGAAGGAACGGTTTTAGTAAGCCTTAAAATGTTATGAATTGTGAACCTTTATTATCAGTGTTTGGGGTCTTCCAGGGACATCGAGCATTTAGGGGTGTGACATGTAGATAAGACAACATAGAGAGAAATGGGCTCAAAGCCAAAGAGACATGGGTTTGAGTGAACATCTAACATAGCTGAGCGACCAGGAGCACATGCCTCTTTCAGTTTATGGAACAGGAAAGGATTAGCCAATGGAGAAGAAAAGACTCAGATGCCAAACCTACTGCTTTCTTGATGTGAGAAAAAGTCTGGCCTCAAAATCAGAGTTCAAGCTTTTAGCAAAATTTGTGTGTATTCTGCCTCTAGCCTCTCCTGTCCTGTCCTTCCTCACAACAGTACTGAAAACTGATTATATAATTCATATATTCAAATATATACTCCCAACTTAAAAAACGTTTTTTCTTCAGGGGATTAAACTTAATTTACATTAATTAGGAACAGAGGGCTGCCTTAAGCAAAGAAGCTTGTCATCAACTTCAGAAAGACCATTTTTTCCTGGAGTCTTACAGGGTGTTTGAAAAATATTTTATAACAAAAGGATACTTTCCAACATTTTTCAATTGTTTATTTGGGTTTATGTTTTGGAGTTTGGGTTTTATAAGTGTAACACTTACAAAAAGGAACAATATGGGAAAAAATTACCTTGTGGCAACTGTTTTTTTTAAAAGGATGCTTTTCATACTCTGTTTTAAATATGATACATTAGACAGAAATTTTCTCAAACATTAGGTAGCCATTTTTCATTCTTCTCAAAGTTTTATTGGAATAGCATAGATAATGGCTCTCAAGTTACTGGTGCTATTGTTCATTTTCTCAAATTGTAGTTTAAAGAACCTGAGGGCTTTTTTTCTCTCTTTCTAAAATCCAGCACTTAGTATGCCTCAGAAGAGGGGAGAAATGGGCCCTGAGGTCTCCCCATTTATGGCTTGCAAAGGCTTCACCAATTGCCAGCTCTGCAGTCTAAGGCCTATGACAAATGAAATTAAAATGTAAAATGTCTCATTCCCCAAAAAGTCATCTTTTTAGCATTGGTAATTGAGCTTTTATTGTAGGAAGGACTTAAAGACATCAATTTAACTAGGAGAGCAAGGGACTTTTAGTAAAGATTTAAAGAATATTATACAAAGAAAAATGTATTTTTAATAATCTCTGTTGAAATAAGAGTGTTAAAACATTAAAAAAAAACTATTAAATTTCATTAAAGTTCATTAGGCAGGGGCTCTCGACCTATGGCTGAGGACATCATGGGGCCTTTCATCCATATGTGTCTGGGCAGCATACTAAAAAGCAGAGATATCACCTTGCTGATAAAGGTCCACACAGTGAAAGCTATGGCTTTTCCAGTTACAATGGATGGCAGAGAGAATTTAGGCAGTAAGGAAAGCTGAGCAGTGCACAATCAACCCTTTCAAATTATGACTCTGGAGAAGACTTTTGAGAATCTCTTGGACATCAAGTGAATACTTAAAGAAATGAGTTCAGATTAATCAGTCAAATACTGCAGATGAAACACTTTGGCCACATGATGAGAAGACAGGGACTCACTAGAAAAGTCCCCAGTGATGGGGAAGACTCAAGGCGTGCAGAAGATGAGATGGATACAGTGTCATGGAAATAATGAGCATGAACTTCGACAGACCTTGAGAGATCCTGGAGGACAGAAGGGCTTAGTGTGCTATGGTTCATAGGGCCATGAAGGGTTGGGCATGACTGAACGACTGAACAACTACAAGTCCTGAGCACTACCTTGATTTAGCTTCCATAAAATAGGCAGCCTGATATTCAGCATCATAAACATCTTCTGCAGACTGAATAAATGTCTTGTGAGCATGTGTTATTGCTTTCTACAAAGCAAGGAGGAGGATAGCTAATATTTATATGGAGCTTTAAGGTTTGTAAAACATTTTACAAATATTATTTTCCTACTTCCCTCATAACCACCCTGGGAGGTAGGGATTATGATTACTGGTCTTTTACAGGTAAAGAAATTGAAGCACCATCATTAAGGGACTTTCCCAGGGTCACACAGCTAATAAATGTCTAAGTCAAGATTCAGACTTAGAAGGTGTTCTATTGGTGTGTTTGGTAAAATAAAAATTCATTTAAAATATTACTGAATTCTTAGTAGTTTTTCTTGGTAATCATGCATTTCCTCAATTAACAAATACTAAAGGTATAACAACTGATAGCATCGTAGATAGAGTGGAAGGTAAGGGTTGTGTAGTCCTCTAAGATCTTAGTTCAAGTCCCACCTCTAAAACATATTGGGCTTTGCATCCTGGGTAAAACATGCATTATTTTATGACCCTGAGTCTCCAAGAAGATGCACATTGCATTGGTAAAGGGAGTTTTTTCAACTGGGAATTCCTTCTACCAATTTGTACCAAGAGGAGATGGACTCAATAGATTTCAACTTTAATGGCTTTGGGGGGGGGGGGAAGGGGGCTTGATTGCAAGCTGAAGCAGAATGAAATCACAAGTTTTGTCCCAATTCTTATAATTGTCCTAATCTGGGCTCTGTTAATTTTTTTTTTTGACACATAGCAGATGTTTAATAAATACTTATTCTCTTCTCACAAAGGTCTAGTGACAACATTGTTCACATTTCTGTAGATCTTTAAGGTTTACAAAACAAACTTTACAGATATGATTTCTACTTTACATATTATTCTGTTAAATTTTCACAATAGCTCTGTATCTGTTATTTTTTTTAATCCTTAAGAATGGTTGAGAATTAATTGGATAAACTTAATAAGAAAACAGAGAGTAAAAGTAAATGATCCCACCTCAGAACTGAGAATACTCTCGCCATCTTGCCTATTGCTCGGATCTTGTTCCTGATAACCTCCTTCCGGGCTGCAGCTGTGGCTCCTGTTTTAAAACAGAAGGTTATCGAGACCGTGACCTTTTGTCCAATAGTAATCATTTATACAAGCCAACAGAATTCACAAACCACAAGAGGCAAGAAATATTTAACTGTGTCATTCATGTGAGAGACAGCCCTCTTGTGGCCATCCGTCCCCCGGACGGCTCTTGTACCCCTCACGCCCCTCCTTGGGTCCCCTGAGCCCACACCACACAGAGGAGGCGGCCTCTGATGCTGACTATATTCCGTCTCTTCATGGATTCCCCCCAAGGCTGGAACCAGCAGCAGATGGTTTGGCAATGGTCCAGCTAAGCTTTCAAGGTGAATCACGGTCCACCTTGGAAGGGGCCCATGTTGAAAAAGCCACAAGATCAAGTTCGTACCTGCTAGAGTGAAGCCACGAGAGCAAATAATGCCGGGATGCCGCGGACTGTTCTTAAGACACAATGTCCCTGAATCTCTTTCCTTTATTTAGGATGCGCTCTCCTAGCTTTTCAGATTGTTCCCTGCCTGAAGTGGCGCAAGGACCAATCTAGAGATCTTAGGGCACAGCGGTCGGGACCAGAATACTGGGCCCCGATCTTACCTCCGACCCAGAGCCCTACGGCCAGTGGCACGCCACGCACATCCTCAACAGCCCAGGCAATAGCCAAGGAGATCAAAAAGGGATTTTACGGTCGTCTCCGCGTACCGGGACTTCAGAAGTGAGCCTGAGCAGCCCTCCATCCCAGAGAAAGGGGATGAGGGCTCAGGGGTCCTGGTGGCTGCCCCGGGGGAGCAGTTTGCCGCATGGATGGAAAAAAGTTCCACAATACTTGTTCCCACACTGAAAAGGCCAAGCCTCAGAATATCCCACAGGAGATGGATATCCTACCATTGGTTAGACGGATTCATCATTTCTTACCTGGAGAATATGAAATGATATGGGGGCCTAACTTTCATGTTCACTGCTTATTACGACTACATAGTATGATCATTCAGGGACTGATGAATCATTCTGAAACTTCCACGATGCGTTGAATAACATGCAGAACTCACAAGGGCAGCTATTTCCCTCCAGGCCTTTCTGATCCAAACCAAAAGGAGATGGATCCATAGATTTAATTTTCTTTGTTTTTTTTTTTAGTGGGGTGGGATTACACACTGAAGCAGTTTACAAACTGCTATAAACCAACACTCTCTTCTCTTCCTGAAGCTTATTCTTATAGTTATCTTTGAGACTGTGCTAAAACTATCTCCTGCATGTATTTCTAGAGATGAGTTCCTATCCTTCAGTTCTTTCTAATGGTGTAAACCACAGACTGTAATTGGAGTAAGCATTTGGTCTTAGGATGACCATTTCAGATTTCATGTTTTTGGACTCAGCGGACTTAGTGACATTCAACTGTTTTCCCCATGAGTCATTGAAATAAGCAATAAAATGGTCTTGGTCTTTTTAATCTGTATTGTCTATTTTTTGCATCTAAGATTCTTTAATTAACATTAAAAGTCAAAATTGTAGAGAAATTATCCAAAGGTCATTTTGTCTAAATAGCTAGAGGCCAGGTGGCTTCTTTGCTTTATTTTCACCGAATGTTTTTCCTACTACTTTATGTTTTCAATTTTTAGTTTTAACTCTAATGCATTGAGTTTTCCTGTGGAAGCTGACTATTTGCCATTACATATGGTATTCACAAAGTGCATTTTAAGCAAAGTATTATAAGCACCTGATATCATCCCAGACCAATGAGTGACATTGAGGTATTCGGAAGTAATGGTAAGAGGGGGCATCTGGGTGGCTCAGTGGATTGAGAGCCAGGCCTAAAGATGGGAGGTTCTAGGTCCAAATATGGCCTCAGACACTTCCTAGCTGTGTGACCTTGGGCAGGTCACTTAACCCCCATTGCCTAGCCCTTACCATTCTTCTGCTGGTTCTAAGGCAGAAGGTAAAGTTTTTTTAAAAAAAGGGGGGGATTCTTGGTATACTTTGCTTTTTCCAGTTGATAATGCCCATACTGGTTGAAACTGATAGGTGAATGAATTTTTAAGTCAGAAACAGATGAATATGTCTAATGTTATCAACTGAAAAAAAAAGGAATAAAATCAGGGAAATGTAAAACATATGGCAAGGGATACACAATGTAAATTTTTAAATAAAAGATAAGTGAAAAAAGGTGAGAGAGGGAACAACCAAAATGAAGCTGCTCAGGAAAGAGAAAGAAGGGAAAGATTAGGATGGAAATAAGGCATGTAGAAATCTCACGAATGTAGTCATGACCTTGTTAGCCTTCTACACTTTTTCAGCCTGAGTATATTGTACTTTATGTTAACAGAACATTGAGCCACACACACACATACATACACATTGTACTATACATAACGGTATTTAACATTTCATATCATTTTTGATGAAAGAAGAGCTGCCTCTTATTACATTTTTCAATGTTCCTTGTGAAGCACGAAGATTTACTTCCCTCCTTCCTCCTTTATTTCCTCATCCTCAAATGAGAAGCAAAATGACTTGACCACATATAGAATAAGAGAAGAGCCTTCAGTTGGAGATTATTTTACTCTAAAAACTAACCTTGTTGCTGCTTTTACTTTGAGGGAGACCTGAGCAGACCCCCAGCTGCTCGGCCATGGCAGTTCAGAACATCCATAAGTAGACATAAACCTATCAAGGTCCCAGCAGCAGTATGTACCAGAGAAGAACTTAGGGGCCAAGCAGACCCCCGGCAGGAGACCTAAACATGTCAAGGTTCCAGCAATAGTACGTACCAGATAAGGACTTGAGGGCCTACGTGCTGGGGGTCGTAGGGATATAAACCGCTGGATTCACGAACTACAGTTGGAACTCTGTGCTGAGCCCCCTGGTACGTACCAGACTAATAAAGGACCCTTTGCCTGACTGCACTGTCTATTGGTCTTCCGTGGTGGTGGGCGACAACCCGGACCCTAACGACTTTACCCTCAAGTCCTCACAGACATTTTAAAAGCATCTAACAAAATACAGGAATGGAATTTCTGACTATGAGTGTCTGAATTCAAATGATCACAGTTGAAAGAATAACATAAGGTAGCAAATTGTCACTCCTTCTATCCACAGTGCTTCTGGTCCTAGGTCTCCAATATTGGCAGAAAACCATTAGAACTGTTTTATTTTCCCCCAGCATTTATATTTCTTTGCAAGTACTTGCAGGGGATAATTTAACATAAAGTTCAAGGAAAAAATGAATGCTTTTGGAGGAGTTTTACTAGTCATGATGTGCCAACACACAGTTTTTTCATATTCAAGATTCTTGGAACTCTGTTTTCTCTAAGACAAAAGCTATGCAGAAAAGACTACTTGAACTGAATTGCAGCTGAAATAGACTTGAGAGCAAATGACCAAGGAATCCATGAAGAGATTGTCCTCCTAAAGGGACACGCCCCAGCAAGTGCTTACTGCAGCAGCCAGAGGGAAAGAAACAATTTCTACATTCCAAAGGTTCACAATTGAAAGGAGAGGTTTAAACAAATAAACATACATATGTATTTTTCATTTTTAGGGACAATTTAGCCTTAGTATTTTCTAACAATGAATCTTCCCTTTTGATGCCCTTTCTTCTAGATGTTAAATTCTAAAAAACATTTTTTTAACATCGGTGACACGATGTTACAATTTCCAGGGCCCAGGATTAATAGAACCTCAGAGGCTGAGCTGCATGTTCACCACTGGTCCAAAATAAAGAGGTTAATGGCATGAGATAGTCCAAGGGAAGCTTTTCACACATATGTGCTTTCTGCCCCTAACTTGGCACCAAGCTGGTCTCTCGAAAAGCTTTATCACTTTAGGGCAAAGGTGTTGGTTGGCTTGATAATGCTGGAACTTCTAATGGTGGTTCCTAAGCTCTGGGAGGAAAGAGATGGCCCCAAATCACGGGGGTGAAGGACCCAGGGCTGATGGGACGAAGGATTCCCACAACAGAAGGCTATCAGGCATTTATGACAGGTTTATGGGGTGGGCCAGTTCTTTACCCTCACTATGATGCTCCTATAAATTCATAAACAGGGGATGAGCAGCATCTGTCAAGGCAGACACAAACTGTGATTTCTCTCCTTCCTCTTAACTTCAGGTCCATGTTTTCATGGAGATGGTAAACATGGATGAGGAAAAGGTTACATTTTCATTTGCACTAACCTCTAACTGAAATTTAGCATTTCCTTCCATTTATTTTATGCATTTAAAAAAAAAAACACTTAAGAATGTTTATAACATATTTAAAACCTTCACTACATTGGCTAAGGGAAGTTAAGAACCCTAATCTGATCCAATATGGATTTATTAAGTGTCTCTCTTGGATCAGGCACCAGGAATACAAAGGCAGTATTTACACAACAAAGTACTACAGTCTCTTTTTTGGATTTACAGAAGACAATAGCTCAGAGACTTACTTCAGCAACATTGTGTTTTGAAAGGAAAAAAAATCAACTTTTGACATTAGTCCATTTTACTCGATATTTATTTTAATTTCATTATGTTAAAGATTTAAATTTTTTGTTCCAACTTAAAGAAAAGAACAAATGGAGGGACTAAGTCCTAACTGGTATCCATAAAATATAAAAACACTGAGAAAAGGACTGTATACCTGTGTGCGGACAAGCAAGAGAACATGGGGATGTGTGATCCAACATGGATGGGTAGCTGTGTGGATGAGTATGGCAGGACCTTATAGTTCAGTCATTTAGTTCAATCCCTCTCATTTTACAGAGAAGGGCAAAGAAGTCTAAAGAAATTAAATTATTTTCTTTCTTTCTCTTTTTTTTTAACCTTTGCCTTCCATCTTAGAATCAATACCATGCATTGGTTCCAAGGCAGAAGAGTGGCAAGAGCTAGGCAATGGGGGTTAAGTGACTTGCCCAAAGTCATCCAGCCAGGCAATGTCTAAGGTCACATTTGAACTCAGAACCTCCTGTCTCTAAGCCTAGTTCTCAATCAACTGAGCCATCCAGCTGCCTCCATAGTTTTCTTTTTTCTTAAACAAATTAAAAAAAATATATAAACCCTTACCTTCCATCTTGGAATCAATACTGTGTATTGGTTCCTAGGTAGAAGAGTGGTAAGGGCTAGGCAATGGGGGTCAAGTGACTTGCCCAGGGTCACACAGCTAGGAAGTGTCTGAGGCTAGATTTGAACCCAGGACCTCCTGTCTCTAGGCCTGGCTCTCAATCCACTGAGCTACCCAGCTGCCCCCACCCCCCATAGTTTTCTAATAAGTGGAGGAGCCAAGATTTGAACTGAGGTCCTTGGACTCCTCTCATTGTTGTTCTCTATACCATATAACACTGCCTCTATGAGAATCAGTGAAATATGGAATAACAGAAGAAGACATACTTATTGCTTTTGTGGATACATTAGAATCTTCCATACACACAATAGCATGGACTTAGAAATATTTTTAGCTGGATTTAATAAGGAAAAGAGAGGGAACTGTTGATTTTAGTGATTGTCACATTGCCTCTCTCTATATATAACTTGAATGTGCCCATGTAAGGCATTCAGTGGATATCCTTTGCCTGTCTGTAGGAGATTTACTTTTAAAATGTTTAATGAAGTTAGGATAGGTTCTTAAAAAGATGAAAACAGCAAGTGTGGAATCACTGATTCTGGGGCTCAGTGAATAAAATATGAATATATGCATTTTTTTAAAAAGGAGGCATTCCCCCCAAAAATCTGGAAAAAAATTGTGTACCCGTGTTTGAATGTAAAAATGTATTAATACGAGGCTTTCAGCTAACTTTGTAAACCTTTGCCTTTTGTTTTGGAATCCATACTCTGTATTGGTTCCAAGGCAGAAGAGCAGTGAGAGCTAGGCAATCAGGGTTAAAGGACTTGCCTAAGTTCACACAACTAGGAAGTACCTGAGGCCACATTTGAACCCAGGACCTCTCATTGCTCATCCTGTCTCTCAATCCATTGAGCCACCTAGCTATTCCCTCTACCACTTAAGAGAGGTAGGGCAGGGTAATGGAAAGGGAGATGCTCTTGGAAGGCAACAGCCTGGATCTGAATATGCCACACATTTGGGATAGCCTCTAAATAGCCTCTAAAAGACATAAAATAATACTTACCTGTCCAACCTCGAGGGCTTTACAGCTCTTGCAGTATTATATAAAGGTGAGCCATTACTCTTATTGATAAAATATTGAGTATATGCAGAAAAGCCAACTTAATTCCAATTTCATTAAAAACTAACAAAGTATAAATCTGTGGGAAGCTGCTCCAGTAGAAACTGAATGCTGATTATGTGCCATTATTTTTATTGCCTATAACTTGTCTGTTACCCATCAGCCTCCTGGACATATTTCTAATTGTGAAGGTTTCCCTTTTCAGTCTGAGAAAGTGAGCTGTGGCAGAAGGGGCTGGGGGGGGGGGGGGGGGGAGAAGGAAAGAAGCCTTTTAGGCAGAATTCAAAAGAGAATCCCCAAACCAAAAGTCAGGTTTCATTTACATTTCCTTTGTATAGTTCTAAAACACAATATACATAAATATGAGAGTTTAAAATCTGCCTTAAAAAGCCTTTTCCAAACAAAAAGCTAGAGAAAAGCATCACCAGTCCATAGCTTGGGGGTTCTCTGCAGAAGTAGTTGACAATTATGAGCCAAGATAAACCGACTGGCTTGAAGAAAATGCATAGTCGGTGTGGGCTCCAGGAACAATTGCAAAGGAGATTTCATCAAAATTAATGGCAGAATAACTGGTCCTCTCATGACAGATTATTTCCTCTTTATTAACATGCAATTTTATTAATGGATTTTCACATTTTTAAAACATTAGGGTTTCCCAAAGATATGCAAAAAAGCCTTTAGAATATTGCACAATAATCTATTTTTCTATTATTCTTCCATTTTTTTTGCTTGAGTTTAACAAAAAAACTTATCACTTTAGGCTTCTTCATCCCAACAAAAATGTCATCTATTACATCTAATCTGTGTGGGTTGTGCGTCTGCACTAGGTCCAAGAACTAAGAACAAAGTTTCATTGTATTTATTGCAATCATCTGTACCACCAGGCTCCAGATTTTTAGCTGGCCTCTGGAGGGTCTTTCTTTTTCCTTTTCTCCTCCCCTCCCTTTTGCCAGATCCACAGGACGGAAAATAGCATTTATTAAGCAGAATGGATTATTTCATTTCATATATACAACAAACCTCCTGGGAGATAGATGCTATTATTATCCCCATTTTACGGATGAGGAGATGGAGGCAGACAACTGTTGAATGAATGACTAGCCCAGAGTTTTGTGACTAATAAATGTCTGTGGCCAGATTTGAACTGTTAGTATTCTGTCCACTAGGTGACCGAGCTCCTGTGGAAGTCCTAGGGTGTCTTTTGATTATATATATATTATATATATTAAGTTATCTTACATATATATGTAAGATACCTTAATCTGACTTAGAACTGTCCTCAGAGGACCTGCGAGCAGAGCAGGGAAATTCTGGGAACTCCAGCTAGGACAGGGTCTAGTTGAATCTGGCCTCTTTCTCGAGACTAGCGTAGATTCCTTTACAAATGTTTCCATGTCCCCAGCTCACAGAGATGATGATGCTACACCACAGTGGGGAGGGGAGAATAACCTTTAACCTTTCCAGCTTCACCCCTTAGTCTTTCAGCGACCACAGAACCAAAAGCCCGAGTTCCGGTTCTGGAGGTCTCTAGGTTGTGCCCCTGGTGGCCATTCAGTTCTGGTCCTTCAGCATCGCAGGAGCTCATTGTAAGGTGGCCCCTTGGTATGGCTGGCACTGCCGGTCCCGTTAGGGCTCAATGCCATGACTAGAAGGCATTCCCTAGGTTAGTCTTATAAAATTTTATTAAATCCTTTACATGGGATATTTTAAGCCTATATGTGTGTATTTCATTCTAAACTATTAAATCAAGACAAGCCAAGATTATTGGATTAAATAATTACTGTGCATGGTCCCATACTTAGCGCTTGGGATTTAAAGAAAAAAAAAAGACAAATGGGAAAAACCAAAACAAAAACCAACCCCAGTCCCTGCCCACAGGGAGCTCATCATCTAACATGAGAACAATTTCCTATAAACACAATCTACCCCGGATAAATGTTTAGCTATTTCCATTCCTTAATTATCATAGTCTTTGGTGAGAAGCTATGCTACACTTCAATTTCTCATTATATCTCCTCTGAATAAATTTTTCTTCCATCTGTTCAACCGGCCTAAGCTTGAAGACTGGTGATTGGCTCTAAAGGGATCTTCTCTTGCCCATTTTGGTCCAAACCTGTGATTTCACTGAAGAAAGGAACTCCTCCCTGGGAAATCCCTCTGACACTGGCAATTTTTAGCCTGTCAAAGCTGCCTGGGATCACAGAGAGATTAGGTGCCGTGCCCAGGACACATGAGTCAGTCTGTGGGAAAGGGGAGACTTGAACCCAGTCTTCATTCTTTGAAAGCTGGCTCTCAAAGGACCACATCATGCTCCTTCTTATAAAGGTAACCGTAGTTAGGAGAACCTTAATGAATTCACATTTGATCTCAAAGTTTTAATGTGAAGTTTAAAAATCTCCATGCCAATTAAAATGCATTTTCTAGGTTCTTTTTTTCTTATGTTAATCAAAAAGGAATTGATGGTTTATGAAAGCCTACTTTGATTTTAATCTTTCATAATATCAAAGTTACAGGTACATATTGGAAAAGAAGCCAACAAAGGGTTAAATAATCTCTGTGAATTCCTTAAAACCATAAAGCTAGGGAGAAGCTGGGTTGCTTAGTGGATTGAGAGCCAAACCTAGAGATGGAAGGTCCAGGGTTCATATCTGGCCTCAGACACTTCCCAGCTGTGTGACCCTGGGTAAGTCACTTGATCCCCATTGCCCAATACACAGTACTGATTCTGAGACGGAAGGTGATGGTTTTAAAGCAAAATAAAACAAACAAAAAAAAAAACAAAACAAAAAAACAACCATAAAGCTGTTCCATTTTCCTTGAAAAAATTGAGAAAGGAGCAATAATTCTACCTTGTATTTGGTTGAATTTATCATGCCAATCTGAATAGATTGGGAAGGAATATCTCCAGAAACATATATATATATATATATATATATATATATATATATATATATATATGTACCTATTTCTGCGTACTACCATACTGTCTAATGTTAAACAGAAACTCTCAAAGAAGAAAACATGAGAATGAAAATTTAGTGAGATCACTGATGCTTCACTAAACACAGAAAAACAAATGGACAAGTGTTGTTCCAACATAGAATTATTATCTTTTGTGATTAAGTACCTCCTAAAGACCAAGTTTGAAGCAAAAGAACATTCACTTTTAGGGGACCCTCAGAGTACCATTTAGTACCCACATGGAAGTAGCCTTAAAGAATTAATACAGCAGGTCAGCTGGGTAGCTCAATGGATAGAAAATCAGGCCTGGAGGTGGTAGGTCCTGGAATCATATCTGATCTCAGATAAGACTTAGCTGTGTGACCTTGGGCAAGTCACTTAACTCCAATTTCCTAGATATTACTACTCTTCTGCTATGGAACCAGAAGGTATTTAAAAAAAGAATGTAGCTTTCTAAACTAGTAGCAATTGATTCCTTAGGAACTATTAAGAATTGCATTTAGTTAGGTCAAAATCATTCACAATATTTTGAGACTACAGAAAATTTGGATACAATATTGATGCTGTTCTTTAGGGTTAATATAATCTGGGCAGGGCAGCTAAAGGGCTCAAGGGAACAGGAGAGCCTGTGTTCAAATCTCATATTTCCTAGCTGTGTGACCCTGGGCCAGTCAGTAACTTAATCCCCATTGCTTCTTCTGTCTTAGAGACAATATTTAATATTGATTCTAAGATGGAAGATAAGGTTTAAAAAATAATCTTGGGAAAACTATAGTAGATAAAATGGGAGGGAAGAAAGAAATTAAGACAAATATTTTAGGAAAAAATAAAAAAGAGCCTGATATCTCAAATAATTAAGTATAATTCATATTCTCTAAGTATTCATTAAACTTTTCTGTCTGACCTTTGTACCCTATATCATTAGAGACCAAATATTTGGTCTTCAAAGGATTTTATGTAAAATGAAAAAACTTTAGATACTTTAAATATATATATATATATATATATATTCATTAGAACTTTATACTCTGTAAGTGGTAAAGTATTAACTATACTTATAACAGACACAGATAATTTTTTAAAAACTAAGACCCTTAGTATGGTATCATGAAAAATGAAAAAAATCATTATGTGTATTTTGTTCTCTGATTATATCAATTCATGGACTGCTTTTCCCGTCTAGACTTCCAGGGCAATGGTCTTCTAGAGGCTATTTCATCATGTCTTCTTTAGCTTAATGGTAAATTTGTGAGAAATGAATAATACTATTAAGGGTGCTGATATGTATTCAGTGATTCTGCTACATAAATTGGAAGCTATCAGATCAGTGAATGATAAAGGAAATTGGCCTGGAAGATAAAGATAGCACCAAGGGGAATATTCCTGAATGTTATTAGAGAGAACAGTGTTGCTAACAGCCCAGAGAAGCTGAATTGTCAGCCTAAAAGAATAGGAAAATAAACTTGCCCAATGCATTCAGCCAAATGAGATTTGAGTTCTTGGTTTTTCTGGACTATGCTACAAAAGGCAGCTAGCTGATGAACTTGCTTATAATACGAGTGAAAGGGGTGATGGGAATAGGGGCAGGAACAAAAAAGTCATTGATGGGAAGTACGAAGAAAGTCCTTTGGAAACTATGTTAAATCCCATTGAGGTCAAAGCTCCAAGGGAAGAGAGTGGGAGCAGGAGAGTGAGCATGAAAATTAGGAATCATCCCCACATGCCTTGGACCTATGCTATTATTTTAGTCTCCAACCCCACCCCAGCCCTAGCTTAGAATAATTTCCTTCCCTAAAGGGACAGGAGGATAGGTAGGCTTTCAGTGCTAAAGAACTGGGAACATTGAGGGAGAAGTTTAAACAGCAACCCCAGGAATCATAGGAAAAAAAATGGTCCAATAAAGCCAATTTGGAGATCCTCTCAAGTTCAATTACTTGGAGGGTATGATGGGCTTACTTCTGAAAATCCAATAAAATCAATTAGATGTCCCAGATGGGAACCACACTTTTCCCCTTTTGAGTTGGCTAAGATGGTAAATTGTGCATACTTGACCTCATAAAATGAATCTGGTTACCAACTGGCATCCGAAAGGGAGAGGGACAGGGGAGGTTACTAAAAGAGTTGGATTTGGAAAACTGGATCCTTATTGTTCCCTCCCTCTCCTTTGCCAATGTCTCCCAATAGTCTTCATGACTCGTCTTTCTTGAAAAAAAAAAAATTAGATCTTGCCTTCAGGGTGAGACCCCACTCGAATGGAACAAGACTGGTTCTAGATTTATCCTGTTACATTACTACGATAATCTGGTGAATCAACAGATGAAGTTCAAAAATGGCTCAGTGGATTGAGTCAGACCTAGAGATGGGAGGTCCTAGGTTCAAATCTGGCCTCAGACACTTCCCAGCTGTGTGACCCTGGGCAAGTCACTTGACCCCCATTGCCTAGCCCTTACCACTCTTCTGCCTTGGAACCAATACACAGTACTGACTCCAAAATGGAAGGTAAGGGTTTAAAAAGAGAGAGAGAGAGAGATTTGGAAGCAGTGGTCATTAGGGAAAATATGGCTTAGATATTCTGGACATGGAACACAAAAGAAAGAAATTGATCCCCAGCCTGTGGGGAGTTAGCAAAACTATACTATGGCATTCAGAATCGGAGCACAAAGGGTCTTTCTGTGCTGACCAAGGAGGACTCTAAATCTTCTAATGCTTGTCAATCTTGAGACACTTAATCCAGAATGAAGCAATTCAAAATTGAAGATCCATTTTTACCTTCCATTTGTGTTTTCCACTGCTTTCATTTATCATAAATGTCAACATCTAGCTAGTTTTGGATATTAGCCAGCAACCCCCACCCCCTTCCCCCAGTTTTGAGTTTTTACCTGTGATTTCATTAAGGTAGAGATCCTGATTAGGAAATTCATTCTATCAATACAGATTTTGCAATTTATCATCTTAGAGATTTGTCCAGAGGTAATGAATAACTAAGTGACTTGTCCACAGTCACACTGCAGTATATGACAGAAGAATAACCCAAACTCAAGTCATTCTTCCTCTATCCATTACTCCGTGCTGTTGATGTATGATTCACATTAAGATATGGCCCACTTTGGACATTAGCCAACTAATAAGTGGGTATACAAAGTTACACACTCACACACACACACATACACACAATTTCAGTCTGATCTTCCCATTTTGAGGTGCTTCAAAATGTGGTGGTAATTATGCCTCGTCATTAAGAAATGTATTTGTAGTGAATCATAATAATGTCATACAAATAAAAAAAGGAGGGGCTTTTGTGTCAAATTGTCTATTGTATTTTTGCATCATTTTAATTGCTGACTAAAAAGGTTTTTAATTACTGCAATCAAATGTCTTAGGCCTGACATGCTGCTAATTAAAACATGATTTCATGCAGGATGCATGCTGGATAGTGGAGACATTGAAGTCTGTTGCTAGGTTATATGTGTTCTATGTGAATTGCATAATACACTAGAGAAGGTTTGCTCATCATGCTCTTTGATAAGTTTGTTCAAATGCTAAAAAAAAAAAAGATAAACAAAATCTCTTTTGTATCACATTGGTTATTGAAGTAATAGAGGAGGAATTCAAAGAGTATAGGGAAACCTCTAAATAGAATAACTGAGGAATAACCTAAGGACTCATTTGGAACTTAAAAATGACCTGAAATAAATACTTAGATCTTTGTTAATGATGAAATTCCAATCAGATCCAATGGAAAGATAATTCACTGTAGATTCTGGAGTCTTCTTGGTTCTGTTAAGACAATGCTGTCTTCCATGCTTTTTCTACCTCAAACTTTCACAGTGAGGATGTGAATTTTAGAATTACTCCAATGTGCTTAGTCTTTAGAATTTTAGCAACCAGGAATGTATACACCCCCACTTAAGGATTAAGTGTGGGGGAGGAAGGTCTATGACCCACATGTGCTAGCAAGTGACAAATCAGAAACAACTGACTGACCCCTTGGGCTGTCCGAAGCCAAGTTTAAGCCGCCCTTGGTACATGTAAGACACAGGAAGGGACATAAAGAACTGCCTTTATATTTTGAATCACTTCCTGTGAAAGGAACCTTGGAGGTGGAACTTGACTTGGAGGAGCTTGAGATTGAGACCTGAGAGGATCACATGGTGAGTGTTAAGGTTGACTCCCCTTTCCTTGACTTTCTGGAGGCACTAGCCTCCAAGGAGGCCCCTCATCTTGAAAGAGGCATCAGGGCTGGAAGCAGAGCTATTTAGTCTTCTGGGAAGGTCCCTTGGCCTGAGGCCTCTGAACTCCTGATGGATTCAGACCAGGCCAGAGCAGTTATCCTTCCCTTTTCTCTCTCTCTCTCTCTCTCTCTTCCTTAATAACTTCTCTCTATTGTAAATAAACCACCATAAAATTCCATTCTGACTTCAATATTTCATTGGGATTTAGAATTTAATTCCCTGGTGACCAACTAAAAAATATATTCAGTCTCAATACTAAATTTTGCCCCTAACAAGGATAATACAATGTGAATCTCTTTCAAATGGAATATTAAAAAATCCCAACAACCCACAAAGTATATACTCCAGTAAATCAAAGCATATAAATTAACGTTTAGTTTTCATATGACCAGGTTTATAAATAAAGCAAAATATCTATTTCTCTTAGAGCATATTTGAGTGTTAAATTCTGTTTCTAGAACTTTTTTTTTTTTGTGTCAGGGATCCCTTTGGCAGTGGGGTGAAGTCTCAGAATGAAGTTATTTGTCTATAATCATCATTGAAGGAAATTATTTGTTTTAGTTAGAGGTTAGTAAAAATAAAAATGTAATTTTTCACATTATAGTCCAAGGACATCTATAGATCTTTTTGGGGGGTGGTCCGTGGACTCCAGATTAAGGACCTTTTCTAAAAAGAAGATAAGCTACCTAGTAACCCTATTTCTTTGATTTTTAGATAAAAATGATGGCCTAAGTCTTATCAGCAAATATATAATAGTATATATCTGTATATCTACTACTCTGTGAGTAATATAATTCCACATACCTATGATTATAATAATTACATGGTTGATACTGTTATTTTCTCAGTTACTAAAGCTTGAAACCTCAATCATCTTTTAATCCTTGTTTTATCCAATAAGATCAGAGGACTGAGCGATGTATGGGAGTGAGTGTAGGGATCAGCTAGTCTGATTCATTCATTTTTAAAAGAAGGAGGAATAAAAAAGAAATTAAATGGCTCCTGTATACCCACATTCACAGAGCTAGAAAGTCTCAGAGCTTGGATTAGAAAGATAGTCTCTTGATTCCAAATTTGACTCCAGCTGTTGCTACTATTCTTCTCTTGCTTTCCATTTACCATTTTTGTTGAGGCTCCAGTTGACTCCAAAATGTTCCCTTTGCAATGATTTTCTGTCACTTGTTCCTTATTACTGATATAAATTATTCTTTTCATTATGTCACTCTCAGGTCCAATGATCTAACTGACCACAGGATAGTCACCTTTTCTTAATCAAACATGTAAATCCCTTCATGAACTGGCCTCAATCAACCTTTCCAATAAAAAAAAAACCAACAAACAAGTCTATTCCCCAACAGAAGTATTACAGTGGATTAAAGACTAGACCTGGAGTCAGGAAGGCTTTAGTTCAATAGCCTCAAACACATGCTAGCAGTGTGACCTGAAGCACCTTGCTTGGCCCCTACCTGCCTCAGTTTCTTCATTTGTAAAATGTCATAATAGCACCAATCTCACAGATTTGTTTTATATATACATAAATATATATCTTCTCCTCCTCCTCCTCTTCCTCCTCCTCAGAGGGACGGTGCTTCGGGCATGATGAACCCTTCACACACACACACACATATGTATATATACACACACACATACATATATATGATATAAATCATCATCATCATCATTTTGCATTTACAGCTTGAAGTTTTACTAATTGTCATTTCTGTGAATTTGCTTAATGGTTGTTCTATCATATGAAATATTTACTTTTGTCCTCTTTATCATTAATAATTATGGCTCCGGGTACTATTGCTCCTTTGAACTCCTGTATAACTTACTGTCTACACGACTCATATGAAGCATTTAATTATATATTGCCTTTTATTTTTTGTCACCAGTTTCCTGATCTATCTAAATGGGGACAATACTAATAAGTTCAGTAACTACTTCCAAGAGTACTCATGAAGCCCAAGGGAGAAAATGTAATCCCTCTTAAAATGTCACTATCATTATTATTATTAATATTGTCATTATATTAAATTTTTCATGTGCAAGTTCACTGATCTTGGTGTGACCTTGGACAACTCACTTAAACTCTTTGGGGCTCAGTGTCCTCATCTGTGAAGTGAAGAACTTAATCTAAATGACTTGCAAGGTCCCTTCTGATTCCAGTTCTCTGATGCCAGGATAATCCCATGATTTCATTTTACCATTTAGATTGTAAATTGTTTGAGAGTAGACATAATGTTCCTTTTTATCTTCATTCCTGCGACTGGAAATATGGTTCTTAAAGTCCTTCACAATATATTTTCTTACCTTTCCACTCTCCTTACACTTTATTTCCCTCATAATCTCTATGATCCAAGACAATCTATGATCCAATGATCCAATCTATGATCCAATGGACAAGATAATCCATTTTCACTGGCTATATCCCATGCCTGCAAGTCTCTCCTTCCTTGTCTCCCCACTCTTACATTCCACTAAGACACAGCCAAAATCTTGCCTTCTGAAAGAAGACTTTCCTGATCCTCTCTGATACTAGTGCCTTCTCTGAGATTAGGTCCAGTTTATCCTGTAAATATCTTGTTTCTACCTGGTTTTGGGACAGTTGGTGGAAAGCTAGTGGATAAGATCTTACACTGGGCCTGAAGTCCAGAAGACTAGAAGGACCCGAGTTCAACTCTGACTCCAGACCCTTGCTAGTAGCATGGCTCTGAGCAGGTCACTTCCCATTGGTGACTGCATAAAAGTAAATAAAAAATGGCAAAACTATGCCAGTGTCTCTGCCAAGAAAACATCGCGGACAGGTGGTCTGTGTGGCCACAAAGAGTCAGACATGACCGAACAACAGCCAAATGGAGCTGTTTATACGTTGTCTGCTCCATAAGTCTGTAAACTTGAGAATGGCGACTGTTGGGGTTTGTTTGCCCTTTCTCAGTATCCTCAGTACCTAGCCCAGTGCCTGGCATGTAAGAGGTACTAATAAATGCTTGTTGATTTGGCTTGACTTAATAAAATAATCTGTGTAGAAGAGGCATTTGGGTCTCAGGGCAGCTAAGAGAAGAAGGATGAGTACTCGGAAAATGACTGTTTCCCTAGAAAACATGTACCCATTGAAAAAAATGTCCCACACTCTACTACAGTGATTGTTGTGGTGGAATCCCAGCTCCAACAACTCTGAGGAAGTCGTGATGTGGCTATATAGAAGGAAGGCAAAGTACTGACAGAGGATGGTGTTGGATCTTTGTATAGTTAGGAGGAGAAACTCTCAGTCTTTCCACTTTCTGCCTATTCCTCAGATAGTTGACTAAAAACTCATTCATTTTTCTCATGTCATCCAATAGACAGAAGTGTTCTTTTATTCGTTCATTTATTTTACTGTGTATTGATTCCAAGATAGAAGAACAGTAAGGACTAGGCAATGGGGATTAAGTGACTTGTCCAGGGTCACAGAGAAAGAAAGTGACTGAGGTCAGATTTGAACCCAGGTCCTCCCATTTCTGGGCCTGGCTCTCAATGCACTAAGCCTCCTAGCTGCCCCCAGTAATACCTTTTCAAAGTCATGAACGTAAATCCTGGAGAAATGCTATATCATAATTCACCAGTGTCAGAAGCCATAAGGGACAATTTACCTCTAGATAACTTGCACTACTTTTCTTACCATGTGGAGTTAGGAAAAAAATGATTTATTAGAAACCATGACGGGGGCAGCTGGGTGGCTCGGTGGATTGACAGTTGGATCTAGAGACAGGAAGTTCTAGGTTCAAATCTGGCCTCAGACCCTTTCTAGCTGAGTGACCGAGTCACTGGACCTCCATTGTCTAGCCCTTACTGCTCTCCTGCCTTGGAACCAATACGTAATATTCATTCTAAGATGGAAGGTAAGGGTTTAAAAAAGAAAAAAAGAAATGGCAAGATCTGGCTGCACCACTACACTAAACTTGGGCTTATATTTTAACTTTACTAGGCCTGGTTTCTTCACCTACAAAAATAGTGTTGAGCTAGTGTGATAGTGTTGAGCTAGATGATCCCTGAAGGCTTCAGAAAGTTGATAATTAGGATATGCATCTATTATATTTTGTAGATGTCTTCATTTTCTCATGCCAAAGGATTTAGAGAGTCCCCAGTGTAGAATGGTTTTAATCATTCTCTTCTTAGAAATATCCAATGAAAGACATTCCAAAGCATTCCACACTAATTTGTTTCAGACTCTTAATTTTAACACAAAAGGCAAAGTGTACATAGGGCAACTGAACCAGTCCCAGATGTCATAGCGATTCGTGCCTAGCTTGGGTGGCTAAAGGAGATGGAGATACAGAAATTTCAGGATATCATGAGAAGTATTTATTTCCTGAATTTGGTCTTCTAGACAATCCTGGAAAAGGCAGAACCTTTGGCGTTCTCAGAGAAAAGGTTCAAATGAATATTTTGAGTTTGAAGACACCTCAAGATCATTTAGTTCAACTGTCTCATAT
This sequence comes from Monodelphis domestica, assembly GCF_027887165.1. Classification (NCBI taxonomy): domain Eukaryota; kingdom Metazoa; phylum Chordata; class Mammalia; order Didelphimorphia; family Didelphidae; genus Monodelphis; species Monodelphis domestica. The sequence continues at coordinate 262,007,907 of NC_077232.1, read as the reverse complement.
GATGAGGAAACAGAGGCCAGGCAAAGTTAAGTGACTTGCCTAGGGCCATGCAGTAGGTAAATGGTTGGGATGGAATTAAAATTCAGGCCTTTGACTTCAAATTCAATATCCCATTGGAAGTGTATGGAAGAGAGAGAGAGAGAGAGAGAGAGAGAGAGAGAGAGAGAGAGAGAGAGAGAGAGAGAGAGAGAGAGAGAGAGAGACAGACAGACAGACAGACAGACAGATAGATACAGAGAGACAGACAGAGAGAGAGAGAGGAGAGGGAGAGAAAGAGAGAGAGGAGAGGGAGAGGGAGAGAGAGACAGAGACAGAGACAGAGAGAGAAGAGTGAAAGAGAGGAGGGACACCTTTGAAATTATTGTAGTTTGTTGGTTCTTTGCCTCATGAGGCTAAAATCAAGAGAAATTACTCTAGAGTTAACAATTTAACCTTCTTTGCTGTTTACAAATCATTCAATTGATTTCCTTGGTATTTTTTCCTAGACCCTTTCCCTGAGTCTTAGGATCAATACTGTGTATTGGTTTCAAGACAGAGGAACAGTAAGGGTTTGTTAATAGGTGGTCAAGTGACATACCTAGGGTATTACAGCTAGGAAGTGTCTGAATCCAGACTTGGGTTCAATCTTTAGGTCTTGCTCTCAATCCACTGAGCCACCTATCTTTCTCTAGAATTTTTAAAAATAATTTAAATTCCTTTGGTATGCCTCTTCTATAATATTTATCAAATATGAGAAACTCCTATGTTGTACATTCCAAATAAAAGGGGCTGTTCAACTACAGTTTGTCCCAAAAGGTTTTGGGAAGTTTTAAGTCTTCAGTTTAAAAGTGTACTAAGAGTTTTGGAAAATATTTTGGTCAAAGGAATTATTTCACTATTGACCTTTATTCTTCAGAATTAAAGTAACTTTTTATTTCCTTGAAGATCTCAACAACAGCACTATTTCATCCTTTAAGTATTCTTTTTGAGGATCTAATTTCTTTAGACAGACAGAAAGAATGGGACATACAAAATATAGGAAAGGAGGCTTTTTAAAAAAAAATCTTAAGAAAATGTTGGTAAGAATCATTTATCATTACTGAGGATCATAACTATTGTTCATACAATTCAGTGTCATGACATTTTTTCTGGTCAATTATATGTCACAATGATCTGATATATTTTAACCAAAGCCTGTATAAAATTGTGAAATACTGCTGCTATGTTTTAGACCTAATTACCAATCAAAGACATTGTCCTATTAAACTAACTCTAACTCTATTGAATCTGATAGCATGTTTTTATCATGACATCAGACAGGTCTATATTTTTGTGGTTCATTAAGACCTCCAACTATTTGATGCTCTCTCCATAGAAAAGTTTATGTGTTTTTTTGTTGTTTTTTTCCCCTGTTGTATTGAAAAGCCTCTCAAGGATGGCCATTCTCCCTCATCTCCATTTCCACTGGGCTTTTAGCATTGAGAATTAATTAGCCCCACTGCCCAGAATAAACAGCTGATCAATTACTGAAGTTTCAAAGCAAGACCTGACATTTCCTGGTTCTCAAGGCATCATGGTGATTAACAAAGGAAAAACTTTCTGGTTTATTTATTTTCCTTCCGTTTGCATGTTACAACTCATAATGTAGAAATGGTGGCTGGAGAACAGAAAAAGAATTCTAAACCAGTTTAGGTGATTCATTATGCTCTTGACCCTTCATTACCTCTGCAAATAGCAAAGGTTGTTAAAAACCTGTCCAACAGGTCTTGTCAAATATTTTTCATGACAAATAAAGCAATTTGCTGTAGCAAAGAAAATAATTGGACAGTACTGACATCTATTTCTGAAATTTTCACTTTATTCCCACTAAAATCTGTTATATTTCCTTTTAGTTTCATGTCTTAAAAAAGTGTTCTTTAATGATAGAGAAACAGAGAAGGAAAGAGAGAGGGGGAGAGGGAGGAAAGAGAAAGATGGAGAAGCCCAGGAGTGCAATAGATCCTTTCATAGGTTGTATGAATTATTTATAAATTCAAATTTGATCATGGAAACCAATTTTATTCATATTTATAATTTAGAAGTTTCCACAGGATCAAAAATCTGCTCTGATTCTAGGTAGAATGTTAATATCTTCATTGGCTAGCATGGGTAAAGATCAAAAACAGGATGGGAATGGTTCCACAGTGTTGATGCTTTTTTAGATGAAACCACAAAAAGAAATATTAAGCCTCAGGGTTTATTGATTCTATTTTTCCCTCCTTTATCCTTAATGCATGATTTCTGTTGTTTCAAACTTTCTCTTGTAAGCTTGGGTTGCCAGGCACTAGAAAACCAGAGTGGCCACCCTAGCCACAGAAAAGCTCAGGTTGAGAATTCTAAAACCTGAAAGACCTTAGTGGTTTAAAAAAAAATTACCTTTCAAGTTAAGAAATATTCCTATTGATTGAAAATGTGACTCACAGGATTGTGATGTCTGCCTTTAGGCCTTTAAATGCTCTCTGCTATCAAAAAAATTCTTCATTGGGGCATTGAACAAGGAAGGATACTTTGCTATGCTATTAGTTTGGTACTTACTAGGTTTTATTCCCTTTAGGTTTACTTACTAATTCCTGGTATCTCGTAAGTCTTCTCATCATTAATGAGGATTAACAGCTAAATGAGGTATATGTACTTATATTTAAACTTTCTTCCAAAAGCTTCAGTTAATAAGAACAGAAACTGAAACCAGATGAGCTTTACATTTTCCAAAATCCAAAAGGAAAACATGCAACAAAGAATAAATATAAATTAGATACTGAAGCGAGATTCGCTGGTAATAATATAAAAGTTCTCGAACATAATGATTAAAGGATTTGTCTCAATTTAGTTGAAATATGAAAGAAAATTAACTTCATGAAGGAAAAATGTGATGACCAAGGCTTTTCAATGTGTCTTTCAGTAGGTAAGAAACTCATTAAAAGAGACTGATTTCTATTATCTGAATGCTAACATACAATGACAGGAATTTGGATAGGCTAGATATTTTAACTGATAAAGCTGACTTTAAAAAAGGAATACTGCAAAAAACTAGCCAGGTCTTCAGAATGAAAGAATCCAATGAATCTCTTTCTTTTACATGGAAATTAGTAACTGGAATTTCCTTCTCCTATCCTCTATAGTCCTCTACCCCATCAGTTATCTTTGGCCCTTGCCAATCCCACTATTCTTTCTTGACTTCTGTATCCCTCCTCTTTCTGTTTTGCACTTATGGTGTGTGGGATATGAGTGTGTGGGAGAAAAGCCATAAAAAGAAGAGAAAAAAAGGAAAGAATGGTGATAAAACCAATTTAACTTTAAAACTGCCTGAGTAGGATAGTCTAATTACATGCACAAGGGTTCATTTTTACATCAACACACCTGGGGTATAAAGGTATGCTTTTTCTCTGTGTGTGTCCTTGAAGAAAGTCTATAGAGGGACCTCTGTTTTAAGCCACACAATTCGGAAGAGATGGGAAAGTCTCTTTTGTTTGACTTCTATATAACTTCTTTTAACTATGCTATTTTGCTCACTTTAATTGTTCTTTCCCTTAATAATCTGTTTATCCATCTCAGTCTCATCATCAAATGTTTAACTCACTAAGAAACTTCAATCCTCTTTGATTTTTCTCATAAAATTTGCTTTTTCTCCAATGACAGATAAAGCAGAAATGCAGATGGGGTTCAGTCTTGGAGTTTGGAAGACCTGTGTTCAAATATTAATTCTGACTCAATACTAGCTATTTGATCTTGGTCCAGCCATCTATCCTCCCAGGGTCTTAGTATTTTTATCTTTAAAATGAAGGGGTTGGACCAGATTGTCTCTAAGCTTTGTTCCAGCTCAAAATTTATACGTATCAAAATTAAGCCATTAACTTACTGTTCTCAAGAATTAAAAAAAATAGCAACATCTGGAAAAAAAATTAATACCTATTTTAATTCCATTCCTGAAAAGAAGTTATTTCATTCTTTTCTATGAAACAGCAATGTGATAATAATAGTAATAAAGTGAGGGAATTTCAACAGGACTGGTGAATTTTTTTCTTAAATATTTTGATAACTTTTAAAATATATCATTGCTAATTTCCTTTGTCATCCTATGAATTTTATTTTTTTCATTTAGGAATATTATTCTGGTAATGGGTCTAAGACTTAAAAATCCCTGATTTAAATGCTAAAAGGACTGAAAAAGGTGCTCATATACAAACTGATGAAATCCTAGATCTGTACCCCCAAATTTCTCAGAAACTTTGGGGGTAACTTTTGAAGATCCAGAAGTCAGTTCTTTCCTGGTATGTCCCTGTATTGCTATATACCTCTTATGAAAAATATATTTTTCTTTTTAAGGATAATTATTCCATCACAAGGAAAAATAAAACATTTAACATTTGATTGTTGACAAAGAAGCCTGCTTTCCCAATCAGTTGGCTTAGTATTTAAAAGTAACAAGGGAAAAAATAATTAAATGAAAAATTTAGGAATTATAATAATAGACAACACTTTTAAGTCTGCAAAGTACTTTACCAAAATCATCTCATTTCCCCCCTCACATCAACCTCAGAAGGTAGGCGCTATTACTATATCCACTTTAGAGGTGAAGAAACTGAACCAGAGAGATATTAAGTGTCTAAGGTTAAATTTGAACCTAGGTCTTCTGAACTCTTCTAGTCTATCACTCTAGCCCCGTACCACCTAATATGACTGTTCCCTTCACAGAGCCAAAATAAAGGGTTAAAAAACAAATTATTTAACCTGACGAGCTATAAGTAAAATGTTTATTACATTATTTACCTTTCAGCAATAACCATGCCCAAGATAATATGTAAAGACTTTCAAGACTTTCTTTGAATATAGAGATGTTTATGATCATCAAGTTCATAGGAATCAAAAAGAACATTTTAAAAATTTAATCTCAAAGTATCAACTGACTTAGCAAATGGCAAAAGTATATCTCTGTATAGAAAAATAAGATATAATTACTTTATATCAAGTAATATGATAGTGTTTACCAATATAGTATGGGAAAATACAGTGAAATGTTTTTACTTTTTGAATTAAAATTTAAAAAAATTTTTGAGACTAGAAAGATAGAAGAATTGAGTTTCTTGAACCCTTTCCAAATCCCATATTAATTGACTCTTCTGGAACCTAGCATATTTCATACTCAGGATGATGTCACAAATTATACCAATTCCACACTCCAGGAATCTATTTCATGGGCAACACAATTCCAAAACACCTCTATGGCACACTTTGTAAGCAAAGGCTCCAATTTCTTACCATCAAATCCATCTTCTTCTGACCCTAGCTCATCATCCGAACAGATGTTCAGCACATTTACCAGCATCTCTGTCACTGAAAAGAAAAACAAAAAGGAACTCGATTTATTTTTCCTACTCTAATATTAAAATTAACCTTACAATTATTGCATTGATAAAAAATAATTCTTTGAAATTTATCTTTTTTGCCTCCAAAATGGCTTTTTCTAAAATGAGAATAAGAAAATTAAAAAGATTTTGTGTGACATATATTGGCCAAAATATATCCATATTATTAAGGAAATTCTATCATTGAATAACTATCAGGTGTGGAAATTCAAGATTTATAGAACCTCAGAGTTAGAAATAACTGTATAGAGGGTTTTTTGTTGTTGTTTTATATCAGCCACAGCATAACCAAAATGGAAATATGTCTTACTTGATCACACATATATAATTGCATGTCATCTCAGGGAAGGGGATGGAGAAGGAAAATGAGAGAGAATTTAGATTTTGAAATTTTGGAAAACATATGGAAAAATATTATTTAATAAAAGAAGTGACAACATAATCAAACCTTTACTAATTTAAGAATATCCTTTAAAACATTACTGACAAAGGATCATCCTGCCTTTCCTTGAAAATGTCCTGGGAGAGGACGTCTGGTAACTTGCAAGATAATTTCAATATAGGATAGCTCCAATTTTTAGACATTTTTTTCTTTAATAAAATTAAAATTTGACATTAATTTCCTCTTATTTCTTCTAGTTCTGCCTTCTAGGGACAGATAGAACTGGTCTAACTTTTATTTTCCATAGCAATGCCCCAAATTTTCTTGCTTCTAGGCTAAACATCACTATTTCTTTTCCTAATTTACTCAGTCACACTGGAAGGTATGGGATTTCTTTGACTGGGTGTTTTTTGTAAAGGCTGGATGAAAAGTTATCGTCAGCAATGTCAATGAGGAGATTCTTGGTAAGGTATGAGTTGGCTTATATGGTAGGACTCTTGAGCGCATGTATTTTAGAATTAGTCTATTCCTACCCTCATTCCCATATTAACAAATACTATTTTCTCTCTTCCACCTACTTCCTCGCCTCCACTGAATAAAAAGAAAAAGCAAAATTATTGAAAAAAATATACTATCAAGAAAATCCTTAAAACTATTCATTTATAATTTCTTGTGGTAGTTCATTTGATTAATACACAATAATTTCCTCAGTTACTTCCTAATTGATAGATTCCTTCCCTGAACTTGAGTTGTTTGCCACTAAAAAAAAAGCCATAAATATTTTTGTATTTAAAGTTCCTTTTCCTCTTTCTTTGATCACTTGAAAGCCTACTGGTATCATCCCTGGGTATCAAAATGTAAACATAAGTGATCGATTTTTCGGGTCAGAGTTCTAATTTTTTTTTTCAGAATACTTGAAACCAGGACAATTCCACTAACAGTGCATTAACATGTCTGTTTTCCTATAGAATTTTGTGATTTTCTGCTTTTTTTCATCATCTTTGCAATTCCGATGGGTAAAAAGTAGAACAGCAGAGTTCTGTAATTTGCATTTATCCAATTATTAGGGATTTGGAGTCATTTCTCATGTGATTGTCGATATTTCTTCCTCTGAAAAACAAAGTGAGCTAATTTTTTACTATAATTTTAAGGCATATTATTTTACCACTTATTAAGATTTTACAGTCTACACTTTTAGGACCTATCTAATAATATAATAAATATGTATCTGATACATGTACACATATAACATTTAAAGAATATAGCCAAAAGAGTGTTTTGAAAGTCATAAAATTGATCTAAAAATGTACTGATATCTTTTATTTTCTAATTACTTTAATTTGATGATAGTCATATATTAATACAATGCTATAATATCTGAATTAACTACATTGTTAAACTCCTATAAAATAGAAATCCAAACTTATACGTCATCCATACCCCTCATTACATATAGTAGTGTGTTAGACACAGAGTAGGTGATCAGTGAGATGACCGAATTAAGGGAAATACTTTTAGAGAACATTATTTTATAGGAAATGAAGGTGATTAATGAAAATCATATCTGATTAAAAGATGAGACCTAAATCCAAGAACTTAACTTGAAAAACAATTTTTAGAAGTGATATTGTAGCCAGTATTACAGAATATTCTTATGCAGTGAGAAATGTAGTTTATTAGACTTGTGGTATTTAAACTCTGCATTCTCCAAAGCTATTTCAAGTTCTCCTATTGGGATGCAGTATTTTTTTTTAAACCCTTACCTTCTGTTTTAGAATCAATACTGTGTATTGGTTCCAAGGCAGAAGAGCAGTAAGGGTTTAACAATGGAGGTTAAGTGACTTGCCCAAGACCACAGGGCTAGGAAGTGTCTGGGGCCATATTTGAACCCAGCATCTCCCATCCTAGGTCTGGCTCTCAATCCACTGAAACAGCCAGTTGCCCCATGGGCTCCAGTCATTTGAGAAGAAACTTATTAATAATGTAAGTCATGCTTTGAGTTGTAGAGAAGCCCAGGGGTTAACAATAATATCATTCATATGAATAAAAAGTGAAAATTCTTTACTTCTTGTCATGAACCCTGTTTCTGAACTGGATATTGAATACTAATACTGGTAAGTGGCCAAAACTTTAATAAATGGTGAAGCAGTATGTCAGTCAGAAGGATATGTGTTTAGTTCTTTTCTACTCTGCCTTATCTTCTGCAACTGCTTATGATTATGTTAGAATCCAATCTCAGGAGAGAGATGAAATCAGGTTTCCCATGGTACTGGAAGAAAATGTTATATATTACTAAAATATGTATTCATTTACTTTTAATAATCCCAATATTGTCCTTGGTAAAAGATTCAAACCTGAAGTAAAAAGGCCCCTAAAAAAATTGCTAGCAGCTTGGTTTAAGTTTTCATTGAGGGAGTTTCAGGATGAGAAGAGGAGGGGCCCACAAAGTGAATATAATACAGATTTTCTAAGCCCTTTAATGATCCATTTTTTTAGTATGCTCTTGGAAGATCTTTACATAAATTAGGTTGTGTCACTTAAAGAAGGTGTTCCAACAGTCTTAGAGAAGCTTTCAAGCTTTAGGACTTGGGGACCTATTGTCTTTGTGCTCTCAGTTAGGGATGAAGAAACAAGAAGGATGGGGGGCAGCTGGGTGGCTCAGTGGATTGAGAGTCAGATGTAGAGACGGGAGGTCCTGGTTCAAATCTGGCCTCAGACAATTCCTAGTTGTGTGATCCTGGACAAGTCACTTGACCCCCCATTGCCTAGCCCTTACCACTCTTCTGCCTTGGAACCAAAACACATATATTGACTTCAAGATGGAAGGTAAGGGTTTAAAAAAAAAGAAACAATAAGGATGAATTTTAAAATGAGCACAAAATGATGACCCTTCATCTCTTTAGATCTTTGCTTATGTGTCCTCTCAACCTCAGGTCTCCCAGTCTAGAAATCTCACAGCTAAGGCTGTGGGTATGCTATGGGGCAGTTAGGACAGGGATCATAATTACCATTAAAGGGCTGAAAGTGACCCAGAAATATTGGCTTAAGAAAGTAGACTGATGTCTTGCCATCAACATTACAATTTCCTACCTAGACGGAGATAATTAGGAACAGATCTCTATTTTTTAGGATTTGCTTATGCATTAATGCTCCTTGTAGTTTTAATGGAAACGTCTGGTTCTTAGTTCTCTACTCTTAGGATGCCAACACAGAAACTGTTATTGTTACTGTTATTAAAAACAAAAACCAGTGAGAGCTCCTGCTTCCTCTTCTCCTTTTGAACCTTTCTGAAATGATTGCACAAAAGGACACTGAAAACAGATGTCCACTGATTACTTTGAAAAAAGAAAAACTAGTTCTATTTCTTTGGTCTTATTCCTAGTTGAACACAGAGACTGTCTACATTTCCCCTTTCTTTTTAGTTCTCTGTCTGGCCCTTCTCCTCCAACTCAATAACTGCACTGGTCACTTACCACATTCCCCCGTGTCATTACTGTGTGCAGATGAAATGCCACCATGAATGTCTGTATCCCTTTTGGGTGCTTGGCAGGAAAGCACAACGATGCCCCACTCTGCTCGCTTTAATCATTTTACTGGACTTCTTAACCTACCTTTTTCTCCAACAAATGGCAAGGACCAGGTAAAGACATCCATGAAATTTGGAAGCCAGTAAGGATGAGGAGAGCAGTTGAACTGCCTGATGTTCATAACATTGTTCTCATACTTCAATACTGCAGCTGGAAGAGAATTAAGAAAAAGAAAGCTAGTCATTGCAGAATTTTTCTCCCAGCAGTTGTGTACAAATTCCACAATGTGAAGGCAAATCTTTTAATAAGCAATGAATGTTTACATTAATTATGGGCATGCTCTAGGCCCTGTGATACGGGTTATACACTTGCAGCCTGCATGAACACAAACCACAAGGCAGAAAATTCTGAAACCTATTTATGTACATGTCATGAAATATGTCAGAAGCTGAATAAAATTCCACTCCACAAATGTTAGCTTTTCTTGCAATATCTAGAAGAAAAATTCCTGGATAACCAATTTTAGTTGAGAAAGCTTAAATCCCCCCGCCCCCCGCCCAAGTATATGAATTGGCAACTTTTCACTTTTCCAAAAGCTGTGCGATCCAATCCGAACATACACTGACTCCAGCCGAAGTGAAGAGGAGCTTGCTCTGCACTGACTAATAACACGAGCCATTAGGATTGGTTCCCATTGTATACACTTAGTAGATCAATTTCCACCTTCACACTCTGAAAGGACTCTAGCTATGCAACTTGGCAGAGAAAAGAGCCAGCCTCCCCTGCCCTCCCACCAGCCCTGCTATATTTAAGTTTGTGAACCAGTCCATGCCAAAGCTTAAGAAGGAAGAACATTAGAGTGGCCCAGATCTTTGTGAGAAAGTAATCTAAGCTACCACCCAATGGACAAATCTGTTTGATAACTTCTTAAATGATCCATCATTTAATCATTCAATCAGCAACCAACAGGTTAAATTCATTAAGGGTATTTACTCTGTGCTACAAAATGGTAATACACATTCAAAACTGAGGTTCCCTCTGCCCTGAAGGACCTTTATTATAGTAGATTTGGGATTCTTAATTGTTGTGTCTTGGACCTCTTTGGCAATCTGGTGAACTTTAGCAACTCCATCTCAGAATACTGATTTTAGTCAGATAAAAAAAATACATAATTACAAAGGAAATTAATTACACTGAAATAGTTACCAAAATAAAAATTTTAAAAGTTCAATTATTCTAGGGGGCAGCTGGGTAGGTCAGTGGATGGAGAGCCAGACCTAGAGACGGGAGGTTCTAGGTTCAAATCTGACCTCAGACACTTCCCAGCTGTGTGACTCTGGGCAAGTCACTTGACCCCCCATTGCCTAGCCCTTACCACTCTTCTGCCTTGGAACCAATATACAGTATTGATTTCAAGATGGAAGGTAAGGGTTTAAAAAAAAAAGTTCAATTATTCTAGATTAAGAATTCTTTTTCAAGGGTAATTCATTGTGTTCATAAAAAAGAAAATGTGGGCTATTTATTTACAAAACAAAATTAAAGTGAATTGCAGGAAGAGAGGCATTAACAACTGGGAGAATCGGGAATCATGGTTCTGATACACACAACTACTAGGGAACTCAGTACCCAATAGGGCAGATTTCATGCTGTTGGACTAGTCTCACATTTAGAGTTCTCACATTTTGAATATCTGCCTCTTTGTAACTCCCACCCAATAGTCTGTCCTAAGGAGTCTAGCTTCTGCCATATCCTCACTGCACATGTTATCCCTTTGAATATTACAAGTTAGCTATCATCTCTTTCTTTACTTTCTAGTATAAATGCCCCCGATTTCTTCATGTGTTCCTTTTCTCATATGCTTGCTTTTTTTCTTTCTTTCTTTCTTTCTTTCTTTCTTTCTTTCTTTCTTTCTTTCTTTCTTTCTTTCTTTCTTTGTTTCTTTCTTTCTTTCTTTCTTTCTTTCTTTCTTTCTTTCTTTCTTTCTTTCTTTCTTTCTTTCTTTCTTTCTTTCTTTCTTTCTTTCTTTCTTTCTTTCTTTCTTTCTTTCTTTCTTTCTTTTTCTCTTTCTTTCTTTCTTTCTTCTTTTTTTTTAAACTCAATACTCTGTATTAGCTCCAAGGCAGAAGAGCAACAAGGGATAGGAAATAGGGGTTAAATGACTTGCCCAGGGTCACGTAGCTAGGAAGTGTCTGAGGCCAAATTTGAACCTAGCACCTCCTGTCTCTAGGGCTGGCTCTCTATCCACTGAGCCACCCAGCTGCCCCCTCTCATATGCTTTCTTAATGCTTCATCATAATATTTTTCTCCTTGGATATTCTCTAGGTTATTCATGACTTCCTTAAAATAAAGCCCCAGGATTTAATATAATAGTCTGACTATAGATTGTAGGATCCTTGAAAGCACAGACTACCCCATTTTTTATTTTGAATCCCTAGTCCCCATCTAGCACCTTGCCTTCCTTACAGGCAATCAGGACTCACTGAATTGAATTTCGTGTCCATCAATTGTCCACAATAATTGATTAATGCAGTTTGATATTCTTTTGGCTTTTCAAATGGTGGGATGGTCACTATTAAGGTTGTGGTCAACGAATGTCACACTGGAAAACAGCATGATACCTGCCTAAAGTCACACTTTATTTGCTACAAAGTCATAAGAGAGATGAGGAGGATATGGCCCCTCCTCGGAAGAAGGAAAAAGGAGCTCTCACAACTGCTGTGTGGTCATCTACCCAGAGCTCCACGAGGACCCCGCAGCCAGAGAGGCCCAACAGCCAAGGGCAGAGGAGAGCTGTCCTCCGTCCATTGTATCTACATTGAGTGGAATCCCAGTTGGTATCCCTTAACTGCCTTACAGATCAGGAGAGGAATTACAACGCATAGCTTGCCCACTCTTCCATTTGGACTCAGGATAAAATTCTGTGCCACAAAAAAAATCCTGCTAAACAAAAGCATTTTCTGTCATTGTGAGTATATTTTTGCAGTTTGGGATGGAAAAAAGGCAATGCGGCTCTCAGCTACCCTTGGTATCATACTAACATCTGTTCCATATAAAACTAATCCTATTTTTGAACACCATGTATTCACAACAGCAGCTTCACCTTTATCTTTGGGAATATTTTTCATGCATGTTAACTAGTCTTTGTGAAAAGTAATATTTCTTTCATGTCTCCTCCATGTTTTTATTAGCTTGAGGTTTGTTCAGTAAAAGGAGAAAAATAGATGTATTTTGGAGGGGAGGGGAGTAGTGGCATAATGACTGATATGCTAGAGCAAAAACTTGTGAATTCTTGTTCTCTTATACTGATTTGTCATTATTGCCAAAAGGAAACACTGGGAAATGTGGAAATAAGGAAAATTTTAAATAAAATTGGGGGAAAATCATACTTTTCTATAAGTATACAGAGACATAATGAGTAAAAAAACATTTTTTTGAATTAAATGATCAATAACGCATATATACATTTATTGATCATTCAATCACTTAACATTATGCAATATGTTGGGGGAAGGAGGGCACCAAGATGTACTGAGTTTGCCTTCCCATTTATGTTGCTATAATAAGGAACCCCCCCCCCGAATGGGGACCAGGAGGTTTGAGTTTCAATTCTGCTTTAGCTCTGCCACTTCTTAGTTGTGCAGCTTTGACGAAGGGATCCAACATCAGAGCCTCAGTTTCTATATCAATAAAATGTGGATTCTTGGTAGCTTTTGTATTGTAGTTTATGACTTAAGTAATTGTCTAATGTCTAAAGATAGCTGTGTATGAATGGATCATCTAGTTACAAAGGGGAGTAGAGGAATTCTCATTGGAGTCTATACAGTCTTTTTCTCCCCTCCTTTCCCGCCCTTCCAGAGACACGTTTCATACACATGGCGTAATGGAAAGAGCAACGGATTTACAGTTAGAGTACTTGGGTTCAAATCCTGGCCTTACTGCTTAAAGATCAGTATGAATGTGGGTAAGTTAAAGCCTCTTAAACTTAGTTTCCTTACCTAAAAATGATGGGTTTAGACTCAAGTTCTAAAGTTCTTTCCACCTTTAAATATGTGATCTTATCACCTATAGTCACATATTTTAAATGCTGTCTCTTTATAATATATAAACTATTTAGATAACACCAAATCAAACATCCCCAACCACCAAAAGTCACGAAATTCACAGTTCAACTTTATTCCTCACCTCCCACACCAGCATCCATACCACCTGTCATTGACTGGCATTACCAAAATCAGTTACAGTTTTAACAGTGTACTATTATCTGAAATGCATGAAAAGCATTCATCCGTGGTGGGATCTAAGCATGACACACTCAGAGTTATCCAAGGCTACCTCCTCCGTCTGTAGTTCTGAGAAAGCGAGGAAAAATCCCCACTAAGAGATTTTATTCAGTTCCTCATATAATTGTCAGGAGACCCAAATCACCTTTTTGATAATTAAAGGTATCAGAGTTCTATTATTAGACGTCACGTTTAGGTCTTAAATGACTGTCCATCATACAGAGATCAAGGAACAAAAAGTCAATTCTATTTCGGTTCCATCAGTAGGTGGGAAAACATATTGGAAGGAATTACAGTGTGGTCTAAAGAGTATGAGGAGGCAGGAGATATTTATCTCAGTTGAACTACTGTATAACTTTGGATAAGTCTCTTAATTATTCTCAGCTTTATTTTTCTCATTTGTAGGTTATATTTGGGTCCTCTTTACCCTGCAAAGTGACTCTGTCTGATCCTTAACTATCTTTTGATTTCAGTGGCCTTTTCTTAATCTTCTTCCTTCTAGACTTGTAACCTATGCCACTATCAACTTCCTTTTCCTCTTTGGAGTGTTATAACATTTTTTTTCTCCTTCTCTCTAGGGAATCTGCCCTTTCTCATTCTCCTTTGCTAGATTATTGACTATGTGATGACTAATGGCAGACGCCAAGAATCTGTCCTGTGGTTTCTTCTCTAATTGTTTAGGGCTTGCATTAGATCCCAGAGGTCTAATGATCATTTTTATGCAAATGACTTCCAAATCTATATACCCAAGCCATGGTTCTCCTATTTCACATCACCAATTGCCTATTATTTAAAACTGGATGAATTTGTGTGAATCTCAAGCTTAACATTTACAAAGTAGAGCAAATTATTTTTTCCTCTTTTGAACCCTCAGTCCATTCCTCCTTCTTAACTTCCCTATGATGTGATATTAAGGCATCACCATGCTTTTGGTCATTGAAATTCAGAACATTTGTGCTCTCAATGAAGACAAATATCAAATTAGTGGCCAGATTTTGTCATTCTCATCTGTAATACCTCTTACACAGGTCCCCTTTTTTTCTCATATAATCATCACTTTTTCTCACATCACAATTCTCATATAATTATCAACTCTTAATTGGGCTTCTAATTGATTTTCCTACATCAAGTTCCTTGTAATTTCACTTCCTCTTACCCATAGCCACCCAAGTGATTTTCCTGAAGAAGGCAGGATCCGACTATATCATCTCCCCAATCAATAATGGCTTCCATTTTACCTCTAGGGCAAATGATAAACTTTTTTCATGGACTGCTTTTTATAGTTCTTTATCCCTTCCTAGCTTTCCAAATTACTTAGTAGTAGGTAGTATCTATATAACATTTTGGAATTTTCATCTCATTTGCTCTCACAACCCAGTGTAGTAGCTATTGTTACTAATCCCTGTTTTATAGAAGACAAAAGAGTTTGAGAAAGGCCAGGATAAAATAGCTAAGAGGAGTCTGGGGCAGAATTTGATCTCGGGTCTTCCTAACTCTAAGTCCTAGATGCTATCAGCTGCACTGTCTGGCTGCTTTGATTTACCCATTATTCTCCTTTCAATCTATAGTCCAGCCATGCTGACTTACTTATTATTCCTCTCATGCAACCCTCCATTTCTGATCTTTGTGCTTTTGTATGGGCTGACCTCCACTCCTGGACAGTTTCCCCACAACACCACTGCCTCCGGAAATCCTGCTCAACTGCTTTCCCTGTCCTACCACAGGTGCTAGTTTTTTCTCCTCCAAAGATCATTCTCTTCTCTTATATCTTAATGTGCATTACCTTAATGCTGTACATATAATCTTCTAATGAATTATCATTCAATCGGTCTGTCAATCTAGGTACCAATCTGCATGTATGTGTGTGTGTTTGTGTGTGTAAAACAATTTCCATGTAGCTGGGGGGTGCCGTGGACAGAGTACTGGATTGGGAATCAAGAAGACATCTTCCTGAGTAAAAAATCTGACCTCAGACTCTTACTAGCTGTGTGACCCTGGGCAAGTCACTTAACCCGGTATTTTCCTCAGCTTTCTCATCTGACAAATGCACTAGCGAAAGGAAATGGCAAACCACTCAAATACCTTTGCCAGGAATACCCCAGAAGGGGTCGCATAAAGGTGGACACGACTGCATAACAAACTTTTGATCATTATGTGCGTGTGCGATTTCCTTCATTTGAATGTAAGCAATATTAGGGTGAGGATCACTTTTCCTTTTTCTTTCTATTCCCATTCTTTAGCACAACACTGCTCCTGACTGATGACAGGACATACAGAGATTCTAAAGGGGCATGAAACCACTTCTTAACAATGTTAGTGTTGGCGTGGGGACTAATGCTTGGCCAAGTGGTCCATACGCAAACATCTTTACCCATGGCTCTGGAAGATGCTAATACGGTTCCTACTGTGCACATGAGCCAGTGGAGGCTGCGAGGTTAGACGATTCATCCAGGGCTCCACAGGCAGTTTTATGCAGGATGAAAAACCTTCCTAACTCCACATTTCATGCTCTAGCCACTGTGCTGCCTACCTGCCTCTGACCAAGTTAACTATTATACACACCCAAGAAAGTGAGCTCAGAATGTGAAAAGACATTGAAACTAAGAAGACTTCTTGTATAAAAGAGTCTATTACAACATTTCCTTTACTGATTGTCTGTCATCGCTTATAATACTGCACTCAATTCATTCTTTTTTTTTTAAACCCTTACCTTCCATCTTGGAATCAGTACTGTGTATTGGCTCCAAGGCAGAAGAGCAGTAAGGGCTAGGCAATGGAGGTCAAGTGACTTGCCCAGGGTCACCCAGCTGGGAAGTGTCTGAGGCCAAATTTGAACCCAGGATTTCTCATCTCTGGGTCTGGATCTCAATCCACTGAGACACTCAGCTGCGCCCCCACTCAATTCATTCTGAATGGATTTTCTAAGGCAATAGGGCTGTTCAGGGTAGTGTTCCCATGACACCTTGGTTCTGGAAACTCCAAAACATTTTGAACATTCATGGTCAGGAGATCTTGTGCCAAAGGTTAATTTGTGATTCAAATTTTTGTCCTATCTATACAGCTAGAATTGGGAAACTAAAATGAATTCCATTTCTTAAGACTTATGTAAATATGTTTTTTTTTCATCACATTTTCTTGAGGCTTCCTCAAAGTGGGAGCAAAAAAAAATTTGGTGAGGCATCCCTAAACTGGGCAAGTACCAGGATAGTCTTCATCCATTCAGGTTTAGTGGAATGAAATTTTATTTCTTTGAAATAAAACTGAAATGTGATTTCCTTCCTACTTGCCATTGGCTGATATCCAAACAGAGATGCTAGAAGGAATATATTATTATGGCACGGGTAAGCTACCATGAAAGAAGAATTGAAGGTTTGGGCATAAAACAAGGGAGGACATTCATGTGGCTAAGACTTGCTATAATATAAAGACTCATGATGTCCTTTGGCAGCTCTTTAAGGTAATTGCTGCAACCTGCATGCATGGATTCTTTGTCTAGAATCTGGATGAATGTCTACCTTTTTAATGGGGAGTTTTCTATGTATATTTTTTTAATTGCAAGAGGCATTCTAGAAGGCAAGTTACTAAAATTATTAAATGTGTTTTCTGTAGGCATGGACCATCCCATTTTGTTGTTGTCATTTATATAGCTTAGTACAAAGCTTAATACATAATAAATACTCGATAAGTTTTACAAGCTGATAGTCATATCTGAAGTTAATCAATTATTCGATTACAAAAAATCAGAACAATTACAATTCTTTATTAGAACTTTATTATGGGAAGCTTTTGCAAGATTTAAGTAAGAATCTTGCTTCAGGCACCAGTGGTCTGGCACTTGACAAGTTATTTAAACTGCCTGCTTTAGTTTCCTCATCTATAAAATAGGCGCAATAGTAGCCATTTCTCATAGCAAACCTTAAAGTGCTATTTAAATACTAGTTAATATCAATACTTACAGTATATGTCAGAAGTGATTAATAGATGCTTGTTGACTGAGTAAATTCTATCTGATGTATAAGTTTTTATTAACATGAAATATATTAATGGTAGATTTAGATTTGAGTACACTGAATTTGCTAGAGGTCATAAGCTCATCATAGTGTATTTCTCAAATATATACATACATATCTCTATGGGCTTTCCTGCCTCCAGGCTCTCCTTCCTCCAAATAATTGACCACTGCTAGGCCATTCTTCCTTATGCACAGACCTGGTCATCTCACTCTTTGGATTAAAACCCTACAATGGATCCCCTCAGCCTAAAGAATGCAGTTGAAAATAATTTACCCTGGTATTCAGAGTCATCCACAATCGAATACCACCTTACCTTTCCTAGCTCACCCCATGTTGCTCTCAGGCATGTACTCTATTTCATCTATCTTCCAAATCTATGCTTCCTTTCATATTTCCTTGCTTTTATTCAATATTCCTTATGCTCCCCGAATGCTGTCTCTCCTCCTCTGCCTAGTGGACGATTGCCCATTTTTTAAAGCCCAACTCAAAGGTTAACTCTACAGCTGGCAAAGACTCCCCTCCAAGACCCTTATAATTCACATGGCATTTTGTTTGTACCACTCATGAATTCATTTATATTAATGTGTACGCAACTCATCAATTCTTCTACTAGACTATAAACACCATGAGAGCAGAAATCATGTTTTAGCTAAACCTTATATTTCTGTCATTCCCAGAATACACAAAAAGGGCTAAGAATTTTTCTGAATTTGAATCTTACTCCCCACTCATTTAAGAATGGCTCTGAGGGGGCAGCTGGGTAGCTCAGTGGATTGAGAGCCAGTCCTAGAGACGGGAGGTCCTAGGTTCAAATGTGGCCTCAGACACTGTCCAGCTGTGTGACCCTGGGCAAGTCACTTGACCCCCATTGCCTAGCCCTTACCACTTTTCTGCCTTGGAGCCAATACATAGTATTGACTCCAAGATGGAAGGAAAGGATTAAAAAAAAAAAGAATGGCTCTGTAGAAGGCAAGATTCTTAGAATTATCCTGTAATAGTGATGATGACAAACAGATCCAGATGAAGGAGAAATGAAACTTCCAGGAGAACACAACAGAGAAATCCATCACACCCCCAGGGCATTGAAAAGCCTGACAATGAGAATTGACTGGACCATGACAATAGACTCCATATTTTGAGGCTCATCTTCCTTCATCCACACCCACTCACTCTCTGGTCCAATTACATTTGTTTTTTATATCAGTGGGCGTAATGAGGGTCTGTAGCAGCAGAAGGCCACATAATTAGTAATGTATTAAATTCATTTCGTGGACCAGCTACATATAAAATTTGAAATATGAACTCTGATTAGATCAATGTTACAACTTGGTTATTCAAAAATGACTTGGCGCTAGCATGCCTAGAATTTAAACTACCAAAGGATCATAGAATTGGAAGAGATTTTGGATCATCATGTCCAAACTGAACCTATCCAAAAGTTCTTTCTACAATCCATTTGAAAAATATCACTCTAGCCTAAGCATGAAGATCTCCAATCAGACGGATACCTCGTTTTGAGGTACCTAATTCCACTTTTGTTGAGTTTATTATTATTATTATTATTATTATTATTATTATTATTATTATTAGGAAGTTTTCCCTTTATATTTAAATTTCATTACCAACTATTATGTGACTCATGAAGAGAAAATTAAACAACTATTATAATGCCACGAATACCCTTCCTCTTGGCAATTTTTTCCTGATGATTGAAATCCCTGAGTATTCCCCACTAATTATACCACTAGCTATAACTAAGTGAGAAGAAACAAGTAGGTAAAGTGGGGCTAAGTCATGAGAGAATCCTGACTTTTCCATCTCTCATATCCCTGACTTTGTACTCAGACTGGCAGTCCTCTATGCCAGCAGTGCATTCCTGCTTCATTTCTTCCTTATACTGTCATCAAGGCATCATTTAAGTACTACCTCATATGCAAAGCCTTTCCTGATTTATCTGACTGCTATTATTCTCCTAGTAGCTAAAACTACTTTGCTACATGTTTAACTATTTTATCTTCATTTCTATTTACCTGATATGTATGTAAACACCTATATATGTCCATGTTGTCACTTCCACTGGAATGTAAGGTCCTAGAAAATAGGTTGTCTCATTCTTTGTATTTGTAGGTCAAGTGTCTATAATAGTGTGTGGCACAGAAGAGCTCAGTAAATGATGGTTGAACTAAAGGGAATGGAATTGTAAATGTGGGTCAGATTAATACTAATTAAATTCCTTTCTTGCTCTAGAGCCTATGATCCTATATACAAATGCAGACAATATACAGGACAGCAAACAATCTCATGAATGAAAGCTGCCATCAGGGAAGAAAAAGGACCCAGGAATCCTTGCTCTCCACTGATTAACTCTTACTATATGCAGTCCAACTTTATAAGCCTCAAACCTCAATAACAACAACAACAACAAAATGTAACTAGAAAAGTTGTATCTAGGCATTGGGTAAAACACTCATATCATTTTGGAATGTGATATTATTTTTTTCCATTTTCAAAATCATATTCAAAATCCAGCCCAAACTGTATCATGCACTGGGGTCTGAAATAAGATCTCCAAGATAGCTTTGTCACTCAATTACTACTAATTCAATATATTCCATATGAAGACAATGTCATTACAAATGTGCCTGTGTGTATATCCAAGGAAGAGTGGGGAGAAAGTGACTCTCATGCAAGTCTCTAATCTTAAGACACTGAATGAAGCAAATATCACTTACAGGCTTATACTTCTTCAATGCTGTTTGTAGTTTTATTAATGTGCAAATATTTAAGATAAATAGATTTTAAGATATTGACTGTTTTGGCAGTTAGAATGGGAAGAAATAAATACAGTCATCTGAGAAATATTGACAAAGTAGCTCATACAGAAATGACCCTCATTCAGTGGAAAATTGAATATATCCCAGTATCTACTTTATATATGACTGATATGAGGACTTTAAGTTTGATAGCAGGGAAGTCTTGATACCTAAAAGAGTTTAGTGACTACGGGAGAAATGTAAATTGTCAGGCTGGGTTTTGAATGGCAGAAGGGCATATTTTGGCTTTTCACCATGAGATAAGAGATGTCACTTCATAAAAGAGAACTTGCTTTGAAGTAAAAGTTTGCTTAAGACTTGGTCTCCAGGGGACAAGTCCAAACTTCTAGGTAGTTTGGGGGAAAAAAGTTTTTAGAGGGCTTCAAAGGAATTAATTTTGATTAAGAGTTAATGACATTAACTTGGTTAATTTTTAAATGGGAAGGGCATCACTAGAAGATAAGAACTATAGTGAATAAGAGAGGATTTAGCCATCAGTTGTTCCTAGAACAATAAGAGTGAGATGAATCAGGGTGGCTACTACTCCTGGGAATTCTCAATCTACCAAGGGAAGTGTAGATTGGATGAGAATATCAATCACATTTCAAAGGAAAGAAAATACAGAGGTTGAGTGTTTTTTCCAATACCAGTGTTACACCTATTTCAGCAAATCTCAGTTTTTAAAACTTCACTGAAGATAGAAAGTCTTTTTTTCTTAATATGCATCCTAAGTAGAGCACTATTCATTCTTTGATGCTTAATAAGTTTTTTCATTTGAAAATTCTTATTTAATTAATTTAGAATATTTTCCCATGGTTATATGATTTATGTTTTTTTCCCTCCCCTCCTCTCATCCCCCCTGGCAGGCTTAATAAGTTTTAAAACTCACAAATATTCAGAGTTAGAAGGATCCTCATACTTCCTCACATTCCTCTTTCATATATATATATATATATATATATATATATATATATATATATATATAATATACCCATTAAATGGTCATCTTCTCTCCATCTGAAAACTTCTAAACAGGGACACATACAACCTAGACTGCTTTTGGACTATACACATTGCTAGAAAGTTTTCCTTACACTGAGTTTAAACACATACTTCTAACTTTGACATTCTAATTTTGTCTTTTAGGGTAAGGCAGAATAAGTTTAATCTTTTCTCCAAGGGACAGTCCTTTAAATTCTTAAAAAGGATTATGAGATTGACCCTGTCACATCTTTTATACACTAAATATTTCCATTTTCTTAAACTGATGCTTGTATTGCATGGTGTCCATTTCTTTTTACCAGTCTAATCACTCTAACCTAGTCATGGTTTTTTTGTTGTTGTTTTTTTAAACTGTGTCTCCCCAGAACTGAAACACCATGTGCCAAATTTGGTCTGATAAGAGTATAATGTAGCAGTCTCCTCTGTCTCAGATACAATTCCTCTATTACCATAACTTAAGATGACAGAGGATTTCTGCATGATACACATACTGATCTTACAGTTCCCTAAAATGCTCATATATTTTTATACGAACCATTGTCTAGTCATACATTTCCCTATGCTATACATGTACCCCTGACTTGTTGAGTTTTGTAATCCATTTAAAATTCTATCTTATTAGATTCAACAGTATTCTGGCCTTTCAAAATCTCTCTGGATTCTGAATTGGTCATAGGACAATGCTAGTGTACCACTTCAGATTAACATCACCCCAAAATCAGAAGAGCACTTCATTGATCCTTTTATTTAAAAAAATGACAAACAGAGTAAAACCAAGGATAGATCTCCAGAAATGTTCTACTAGAGGCATCTCCCTAAACTGACATCAACACAATCTTTGGTTCTGGTCATTCAACCAGATATGCAACCACCTATTTAACCATCCAATCTATATTGCTCCATCTTTCCTGAAGGGATATCATGGAGAATTCTGTCAAATGCCTTGCTGAAATCTAGGTACTAACTCATTATTTTTCAATCTAATACATACCCAACAATGTGTTTCAGGAAACCAAATAATCAATGTTTAGTTGAGTTGAGTCAAAGGATTAATGGGATGATCTGAATATAAAATCTCAATGGGTGATTTCTTTTTCATCTTCCTTTCCATTAATTAATATTTAAAAAGAAAGCAAGTTGACTACAGGACTGAAACTAAGAATGTTTAGAAAGAGGCCTCCAGCAGTGTTCCTTACCCACTCTCATACTGCAGCTGGATAAACAGAAACTGAAAAACCTTGGTGCTTTGGGGGAGAGTTTTTAAAAGGGGAGAAATGAATTATTTATTTTAGGATAACCTAAAAGCTACTCTAACTTGCACTGTATTAATAATTTATATATTTGAATATGCTGCACTCAAGGATGATTTTAAAGCAACAAATAACACTTCCTCTCAAAGACTTGTTTTCCTCTTATGAAAACTTGGCAAAATCATCCAAAAAAGTCTCCTGAAAAATAAGAGAATGGGTACCATTATAGCTCAGTGTATATGCCACTCCAATGTCTTTCTTACATAATATTATTTAACAGGAATGACATGAAATATTTCATACAAACTCCCGAGACTGAAGGATAAGAAACATTTGATATTAATAGTACATCAATGAGTAACAAATGAATTTTAAAAAAATTATACCTAGCTATATCAATCAATAGTAAAGGAAAAAAAAACAATTACCAGCCACAGATAAATTAATGCATATTATATATCACATGATTAAAAAGCTTTAAAAAATATTTATTGAAAAATCTTGTAAGTTTCAGTGAGGCTATTGCCAAGTTGAGCCATTCCTCTTGAGTTTTGAATATCTATTTCTATATGTCATCTTTCTGTATTCAAAGGAATTTCTATGAACAACTCAGCTCCTGGATTCTACTTTTAAATCTGGTTCTTTTAAATCTCCAAGGAAAGAATTTTCGCCACATGTCTTGGTAGTACATCTGTCTCAAAAATCTTTGGAAAAACCCAATTTTCTCTCTATTGAATATACATATTTCCCATGGTTCTGGTCCTCATTGAGATGGGTAACTGGTCAATATTCTTCTTCTCTGCACCTCATAAGAAATTCAAAGGCAGATGACTAATTTAAAAAACTTATGGCATTTTTTACCTCGTGGAATGTTGTGGAGCGGTTCTTTTGTTGATAGATATATTAACAAAATCTGGTCATGGAAACCTGGTCTGTGGTCATTCATTTTATGCCAAACAACCAAATATTTAAATATTATGCACATTTAAGAATTGTTTCATCAAAAAAGATTATTTGGAAGAGAATTATTAAAGGTGGTTGGGGGCACTTTGAGTCATGCAATACCTAATTACCATAAAGATCAATTTGGTCTGATTGAAGGGCAGAAAAATTCAGTGGAGGAAAATCTAGCCCATGGATTGGCACAAGCTCTTGTCTTAATTTCATCTAGCCTATAAAGTTTTTACCAAGAAGTGATCCCTCTCATGTGTGTAATAACAAACATAACAAAGCTATGAATGTGTTTAGTGGAAAAGTTCTAAAGGTTTATAAGACAGAGCATCTAAAAAATTAAAGAAAGAAACTAAGAAAACTATGAAAGCCACCACAGAATGAATGTGGTAGGTCCCGAATGAATACTTTTTGGAATGATTGATAAGATTTTTAAGAATGCCTATGCATACACAAAATATGAGAGAAGTTAAACACACATTCTCGTATCATTTTCTCTTTGGAAAAAAAATTCTCATGTTTTTATTTAATGAGAAAGTACAAAATCAGTAAATTTGTTAGAGGCAATGTGGAAGTGCAAGGAAATCCTACATTTTAATTCCACCTCAAGCGACAACTATGTGACCATGGGCAAGTCACAAGAACTCTTTGACCCACAGTTTTCTTATCTGTAAAATGGAGCTATTAATATGCATAAGCTCTGTTTCTCAGAGTTTATTCAGGCAACCACTGAAGCTGTAATGATCTTTTCCCCGTGTGTTTGTCTGTCCTTTCTTTATCTTCCCAGCACCTAGAACAGTGCTGGCATGGAATAAGTCCTTAATAAATTCTTGATGTCCCTCTCCTTTACTTGGATCACATATATTAATGGTTAAAGAATCAGACAGAGCTGGAAATATACCTTATAGGCCATCTAGCCCAATACCCCCCATTTTCAAATGAGGAAGTTGAGGTCAAAGGAGATCAAAAGACCCACTCAAAGGTCACAGGATTTCGTGAATGGCAGATCTGGGAATCAAACCCATATTCTTTCTGACTCAGCATGCTTTACCCTGTACTATGCTGCTGCCTTTCCCAATTTTTCAGTTTCTGCTCTATTAGAAATTTGTAGTCTTTATTCTTGACATAAAAAATCAGTATGGTGCAACATTTTAATTTTTCTCTCTATGTAGGTAAAGAAACATACAAATAATTTTATTTATTTTATTAAAATCTGTGATTTTATAGAAATAGGATTCCCATATAGCTAATTTTCTAAACTATGGAGAATGGGTTATCACAGGGAGATGCCAGTTTAGTCATCTCCTCTTCTGTATTTGTGAGTGTTAGTGATTGGTGTGGGGAGTAGGTTCTAATGGACATTTACTGGATAAATCACTGGGGCTTCAAACTACCCATTTATCATTTTCATAAGAAATAGTGTAGCTAATCAACTCTTTAATTCAAATAGAAAATTTAAGGTTTTAATATGAGGTCTAGCACAAGAATACCCCAAACCTCAGAGCAATTTCATTTAAAATATATTGAGATTAAGTAGGCAATAGAAAAAAATATATATATATATATTTGGGGATGGTAATTCTTACTTAGTAACAATTCTAGGACAGAAGAGTAAGGGCTAAGTAAAGAGGGTAAGGTGAGTTGCTCAAGGTAACAGCCAGGAAGCGTATGAGGCAAAATTTGAAACCAGGTCCTCCTAATTTCAGACCTATCATTCTATGCACTGAGCTACCTAGCTGCTCCCAATAGAGTAAATTTTATAGAAGACGAGTTTCTTAACCTGGGGTCTATGCTTTTTTTTTTTTTTGCTTAAATGTTTTGATAATTGGATTTTAATATAATTGGTTTCCTTTGCAATTCTAGGACTTTACTTTTTACATTTAAAAATATTCTTCAGAAGGGGCCCTTAGACTTTACCAGATTGATCCATGGCCCAAGGGGCCATGATGCAAAATAGGCTCCATGTTTTAAATGAAGTTAATAAGAAGGCAAAGATCACTGCAATTCACCAGACAATAAATGCACTGTAAACAAATTAAGAATTTTCTATGAAATATGCAGATGATGAGAATCAATATCTAAATGGGAAAATATCCAAATGTATTCTGACAGAGAAATTTAAAAACTAATTTCAATATGTAGAGAAGATAAGTGGATTCAAGAGCATCAGCTTAAAGTGGCATAAATACCTGTGGGAAAATGCCTTTGGAATTATATTCATTACTAGAAACATCTTTAGTTTTAATTTACAGATCAATCATCAACCAACACAAATGCATTACTTAATTCTTTATAGAATGCATGATGCTTCATCTGCCTTTAAAAAGTTTATAATCTATTGTGGGGATGAAATATCATCACAAGGCAGTAAATGACAAGTACACAGCAAAAGCAATATATGCTGTGGCAAAGGAATTAGACAGTTTTGCTTGGTATGAAGGGTTCATATAAGAAGGTAGAGAGAGATAAAACCAGAGAATTTGAGGTCTTGAAGGTTGGGCTACAGGATTTGTATTTTTTTTTCTCTGTATAGGGACCAGGAAACCGCTAAAAGTTTCAACACAGTTTATATCACCTTGGACAAGTCAGTAAACCTTTCTGTTCCTTGGCTACCTTATTGATAAGATGAGTTAAACGAAATAATTCCTAGGAGTCCAATCTAACTCTCCCATTCAATGGTCCTACCATCTGTGATTTAGGAGATGGATGTATTAAATGCATTGTCTTGGGAAGATCAATCTGACTATTGTGGAGAATGGGGTGGAGGAGTGAGGGGAGAAAAGAAGCAAGTGGACCACTTAATCGACTCTTTCAGGAGTCAAGACTTAAGTATGAAGCACATAACCTAAGGAGGTGGCAAAAAGATGCCAAGAATGAGGTTCTTGAAGAGACAATCTGCCTGAAATTCAGAATTGCTGAGCAAAGCCTTGACTATGACTATCATTAGGTGCTAAATTCTAAGGAAAATAAGCTCTACTCTTGATCTTTTTCCTTTTTCCAGGAGAAACTATTAGCAGCAGCATCCTCTGTAAGAGCTGTAAGTAAAAATCAAATCACACTGCAATTACTGTGTTTGCGATTTTAGTTTTTCTTAAATTCATGTGTGTTGCTAAGACTCACACTGTGTTCCCTGAAGCCCAGACTTTTTGCTATCTTCCTGTTGGCTCTCCTTTGAAGCTGCTGGCAAAGCAATTTTGTGGCTTGTTTCTTTACTCTGGTTAACATTAATTTTATTCAAATGTACTAACTCTTACTTCTAGCAATGAATAAATGACTCCCACCCCCACATACAGTACATAGTGTTAGCATAATAGCTTTAAAGTGCTTCAGAGATTTTACACAAAAGCCTATTAAAATCATGCCCAAATTGAAATGAGTGTCTTTCTCTCCTCTCTCTCTCTCTGATCTGTTTCTCTTTTTGTCTCTGGAGAGGTTTCAAAACTTCAGTGCTTCTCTCCCCTTCTTTAGAGTATGTGATCTCCCCCAACATGCCAGGAGATAATAATTCCAGAACTACATATCTTCAAGTTGGAGAACAAGACCTGATGCCCTAGTTTTTCTCACAATGACATCAACTACTCAAACTTGAGTAGTCTTTGGAGCATACTAGACAAAGAGAAAAATCCAATTTGTTTACATTTTTACTGATTTTCAATTATTTTACAATAATTGTAGTAATTTGGGATCAAATTGCTTACCAAAATGACATTCTGCCTTTCAAAATGCTTTATTATGTCACTTATAACAGTTATATAAACTTTAATACAACTGTTTGATCATATGGTTTAATGGGGATATGATTGGTGTTGCAGACTCTAAGCAATCACCCTAATACAAATATTAATAATATGGAAATAGGTCTTGATAAATGACACATGTAAAAACCAAGTGGAACTGCTTGTTGGCTATGGGAGGGGAGGTGCGAGGAGGGGAGGGAAAGAACTTGAATCTTGTAACCATGGGAAAATATTCTAAATCAATTAATTAAATAAAAATTTTCAAGTAAAAAAAACTTTAATAGAGATAAAAAGTAATGAAAATATTCTTAAAAGTATAGAACATTGGCAAAACACAAAATCAAAAATTCAAAAAGGACTTTGAGAGATCAACTTGGTTTATTAGTGTGACATTTAGAAGACTAATTTTGTTAAAAAACAGCCATCTAAGTTGTTGGGTTTGTACCTTTTTATTTCTCTATAAAATGGGAAAAACAACTACTGGCTTCCTATTTTTTATTATAAGGTTAGCAAAGACATATTAATAGCAAGAAATAATATATAAGAAAATATATGAAACTAATATGGAGAAAGTTAAAATGCATTACTTCAATTCATCATTCTACCCCCAAATAGTGTATAAATAAGTTATTATAGACATATGAGTATCTATTTTCAAAAAAAGGAAAAAAGGTGAATGGTGATCCATTTGTAATTACTTATCATCCCTGAAACTGAGCTCAGTTTCTTCCCATCCAAACCAATCTTTCCCTTTCCATCTCCAATTCCTCAAACCTCTTTATTTCTGCCAATCACACCATCATTTCCCCAGTCCCCAAGGTCAAAATTTTGGAGTATCTTTGACTCTTTTTTTCCTTCTCTATCCCCTATATCTTATGAGTGACCATGTTCTACTTCTTTTTTCCTCAAAGTCTCTCAATCACTTTCTTCTCACTGATACTAGCCTAATTTATGTTCTCTTCCTACCATACTTGGACTACTAAGCAAAGATTACTATGATGTCTCCCTTTATCCAATCCATTTCCACCTCAATTCATCCTACATAGGATCATTTAAAAAACAACCACCAACTACCTCTTTCAACCAGTTCTTTCTCTATTCAAAAGGCTCCAGTGAAGCCTCCATTTCCCTTTTGATGAGTGTCAGAATCTTCATTTTGACATTAATAGCTCTCTACAATCTGGATTTATTCACATATACAGATGTGTCTCCCATTCCTCCTCTCCTTTAGCTATCCAGTTTGGTTTTTCATAGCCCTTAAATGTGGCATGCTCAGTTTGGATTTCTACAACCCCCCCCCCTGTCTCTGTCTCTGCCTGTCTGTCTGTCTCTCTCCCCTTACCTTCCATCTTAGAATCAGTACTGCATATTGGTTTCAAGGTAGAGGAGTGGTAGAGACTATGCAATGGGAGTCACTTAAGTGACTTGCCATGGGTAACAAAGCTAAGAAATGTCTGAGGCCATATTTGAACCCAGGACCTCCCATCTCTGGGCATGGCTCTCAATCCACTGAGCCACCCAGCTCTACCCCTTCATTGCACCCTTTGCTTCTTTATTCAGGGAAACCTATTCAAATCCTACTCATTTGGAGAACTCTCACATCATTCAGAAGGGCTTCCCTGGTAACTTTAGTCTGATTTCATTTTCCTCTCCTTTGAATTCCTAAAACACTTAATGTTTACATCATTTATTGAGGCACTTAATTATGTGTTTTTAATTTAAGTTTTGTTTTCTTAAGAGGAATGGAGACTGGCTTTTGCAAAACATGAGCTACCTCAGACAGTGTGATGGATAATAATAATAATGATGATGTTGAAATGATGACCACTTACACACATACCAGTTCTCACTGATATGTATCTGTGATCATCTATATATCAAATACTATACCATGATGATTTTGTCCTGTTAAGCAAAAAAAAAGGTACCATGCCAGAGCTGTTGTTTTTTCCCCTTCATTCTATAGGTTTAAAGTTAATTCTACTGTATGATGTCTGTGTCTCAAAAGCTGTCTCTGTAATGGCCTTTCTGGGTAATTTAATCTAAGTCTCCCATATTTGCTAATATCATATTCTACCTTCTCTATAAAAGCCTTCCCTATAACTGTGGCCGACATTATTATCTAGCTTTTCTGATATCTTAAAGTGGTTTCTGGACCACTCAGTGAGTCAAAGAGTTATTTCCCCCATGAGATTGTAGGTTCTGGCAAGCAGGGTCCTCATGTGGGACTTTTGCATCCCACATGCTGCTTTAGATGATACCAGATAAATAGGATTCATAAGAGCATTATTACTCCCCATTCTTCCATTTGTGAACCACCTTGCTGCCTCCTCTTTAAATTCTTGATTAATTGTAGTGATCTCTACATAGGTAATGCTGTACTCCATCCCCTTGCCCAAATGTTGTTTGCATTAAACCTGAATATAGCCTACAATCACTGCATTTGGGTCCCAGATAGTCTAAGGCTTACTGGTTTTCCCAGAAGTATGAGGAGCAGAGGCAATGACTCCACCAACCTTGATCCACATTGCAGTGGACAGATGACCATGATGCAGCACAAAGCATCGTGGACTTTACAATCAGAAGACCTGCCTCCACAGCCTACATCTGAATCCTTGCTTTCAGTCCTTTTTAGCTCTAGAAGCCTGGAAAATTCCACCTTCTTTTTTACCCTTGAGATCAGAGGATGAAGGAGATATGTTCCGCCTACCTCACAGGTAGGGAAATCATTATATTATTGAGCATTTTGGGGAGGATCTACCCATGGAAACTGTTGTCGGCTAATCTATGTCTGTGAATGTAGAAACATATATACACATATGGATAGGTCTACTCTTCTACCTGGGAGCTAATACACAGTATGGATTCTATGGTGAAAGGTAAAGGTTTTAAAAAAATAAAAGTATTCCCATGAAATGTTCTGGGGACAATGAATAGTTAAGTGACTGAAAAAATAAAACATTGTCAACCAAAGATGACTCTCTAAGGCTGTAACATGATTCAAGGACATTAGTCTTTATGTTTGCCTTGACAAACCAAAAAATAAACTAAAGTGGAGAATACATGACTTACCTTTGTTATTGTACACATCTAGATAGTTTGGTGCAGAAAAGATTGTAATTAGTGAAGGGAAGCCTGTTGTTTGGCTTTTCCTATACATGCGATACCTGAAAAGAAAGCAAATAAAATTTTAAGGTAGAAGGTTATTTTTTAAAAAAATAAGACAATACTAAATTACAAGCTTGGCAATGGAGAAAAGAAATCAAATCCTATTAGTAAAACGAGGACCATTTATGTCCCCTAACATGGTACTTCCTTTTCAGGGTATGTCTTTTCATGGCAGGAAATCTACAATTTATTTCAGGGATTTTTACTGAGGATCCTTATGTGATTCCTATATTTTAGAACCCAAAAGAGGGTAGAGAACATATATAAAGCATGACTTACACAATACTCTCTTCAGAAAGCCACAGATATTGTTGACATTGAAATATCAAACCAAATCACTAATGCTGAAGGCAAATATTCTACAGATTTATGGACACACTACCAAGATGGTCTTGTTTATAAACTATTCTTCCCAGAGTAGCAATTTGCTCTTCAAAATAACATCTAGCTAAGTTGAAGAATACATATGTTTAGATTTTCAACTTGTATTCATTAATTTCCCATTCCTGGAGCCTTTTGTGGATCAAAGATGATTCTTCTAGCAAGGTAATATTTAATCAATCAGTAATGGAATTGGAAACTAGGATATTTTTGGAACTATATCAACAACTCAGTTACTAGTTATATATTTTTCAAAAGGAAAGAATAATGCATAATATTTCTTAATTCATCAAATTAAGTATTACATGGCTTTCTTCCACTGAAGCGAAAAGAATAAAGTGTTTTATTACTTTTGGAATTTTAGAATATCAATCTAGAATTTTTAGTGCAAAGCACTGTTCTGAAAACAAAAGGTTTTTCCTCCTTAGGTGTCTCCTATTAGCTATTTTGGACAGGCAAACTGTTCTTAATTTTGCTGAATTATCCAATGAAAATATAGCATCAGAGAAGATGAGATACAATATAATTCCATTATATCTTAATATCGTTCATTTGAGCTTAGAAAAAACCATGCCAATCTGAGAAGAAAATCTTTCAGTCTTTTGGAAAGCTCTAAAATCACTTACCTTGCTTACGGAAATGAACAATATCGTGGGAGCTAGGCCCTCAATTTTAAGCCCTTGATTTTACAAACAGATTCTGTCTATAGGACAGTAAATAACTGGTTGAAAAGTGAAATGATTGTTTGAAGCTATTTCAGTGACCCCATTGAGTGAACTGCTCAATTTTGCCCTTCTTGGCACTCAATAATCCTTGTTGAATTGAATAGATCTGATTTGACAGACTCTCCCATACAGGCAGAATGATTTCAGATACACGAAGGCTCAGGCATAGTAATCCAACTGATTTCATTCAGGTCCTCTGCCACATTTACAGCTTCCAAAAGCTATGCAGACCCTGGTTCTGAGTTTTGATGAAGGTTCTGGGGATTCCCAAATGCACCTCTGACAGAGATCCTTAAATGTGTTTGTTTCTTTTCAACAGAAACTTTCAATAGAAGCTTTTTTAGGGGGGAGTTTGGGGTGTTTCTTAGTCAAAGGCTAGTGATGAGTACAGCGGGGAGAACTTCCTCATATCCTCTCCCAAGCTTCTATCAAGGCCAAATCTTTGGAATGTTGTTTCATTGAAGTGATATGTTCATAACAAATACTTTCTAGGGAATGAACTTTGTTGGACAGAATGATCCAGTACAACAAGAAAGAATTCCTTCCATTAGAGATCAGAAAACAGGACTGATTCTTCAGTGAAATACATGGTGGAGCCTATACACAGGGAGACACATGCTTCCTCTCATGCCTAAGTGCCCAACCTTTGTTTATTGGATAAAGTGACTTGATTGGGATTAGAACCTGGAATTGGATGTTGCTGGAGCATGCTCCTACAGAGGAGGGGTATTTCACTTTGGTCTATGTCCGTGTAAGTCCCCATGATAGCCTACCACCATGCCTGGCACATAGGGGAGTCCAGGAAATGCTTGTTATCTGATGTATTACACATGGTAGGCTGGTATTTAGCTATATTCCATTCCAAGGCAAAAGAGGGTAGACACCTGTAGGGGCAGTTTCAGTACTTCCTGAATAAAAATGCACAGGAGAGCACTCCTTTTCCAATGATAAGAATTTCCTGCCCTCCTCCTGATTATTATTTATTAAATACAATCAGGGAAAGTGTCTAAATTTGAAATTTTCAATAAATTTCTGATGCCGTCCAGACACCTGCCACCAAAGCGTGGCTGCTATCATTACCAAGAAGGTACTCAGACTTCTAGCTCATGAGTTATTTGAATATTTAACATGGTCTATGTGATTTAATAATGCAATTCTATGTATAAATATGTGTTTTAGTTGGGACACAACTTTTTAAAAGCCTTAACTCTTAACTTAGAATTAATACTAAATATCATTTCTGTGGCATAAAAGTGGTAAGGGCTAGGCAATGGGGTTTAAGTGACTTGCCCAGGGTCACACAGCTAGGAAGTGTCTGAGGCCACACTTGAAAACAGGACCTCCCAACTCTAAGCCTGTCTCTCTGTCTATGGAGCCACCCAGTGACCCCTGACATGTGATCTTAAATCTTTGCATGTAATTGAAAAAAGGGAATGAATAGAGCATTTATTAAGTGCTTACTATGTTGTAAAGAACTTTGTTAAGAGTATAAATAGAAAATATATCCCAACATTAAATAGGGACAAAACAGTAAACATATAAAGATGAAAAACAACCCTATTTTGCCTTCGAGATGCTTGTGTCTGTATGTATCTGTATAAACAAATATATCTATATATAAAACTATATACATACAGCTATACTCAAATATTTGTTCTTATCTATATAAATATGGATAGTATATTACATGCTAATGTGTGTATATATGTATGGCATTTATTTGTCTATATGTCTATCACATATATGAATACATGTATTTGTGCATGTATACACATGCTATACACATCCATGTGTGACATTTTATATTTATATTCATTACACACATGTACACACATGTACATGATTATATTATGTATGCATTGTTTTATATAGATATTTCTAATTTGTTTTTGTGTGTTATCTAGGAATCTGTATATATTTATGTGTTACATGTATTGACATACATGTACATCATGTATGTGTGTGCATTTGTGCATATATAGTTTAAATATGAATATGTGTATTGATTGTCTCTTTGTCTATATATCTGCATTTTGTTCCCACACATGTATATGTATATATATGCGCATTATATGGGTATATATTTGTATATATGTGCATGGTATTTATGAATACAGATATATTTATGCACGTACACATATATTATATAAATATCAATGCACGTAGATATATTACATGTGTATATTTATGCATTGTTTGTTATACGCAGGAACACACACATGCTTAGACATGTGTTTTACATATGTCTATTGCCCTGTGTGTACATGTATGCGTGTGTGTACACACCTGTCGTGTGTGTCTGTACCTAAGGGGAGGACAAGCTTTCCCAATGGTGGGTCCCCAGAGTGGAGCTGGCAGAGGGCGGCATGCCTTTGGGCTGTGCACAGAACGGTGCTCCTTCCAGACGAGGGAGGATGGCATGTGCAGACGTGAAGAAGGAGCAAGGTGGGGGGAGGGTTTTGTAGCAGGAGATGTTAGAAAGCTTTCAGGGTTACGTGCATTGCTGTGGCTCAAGGGCTCAGGGGATCCCTCAGATGGCTGTGGGAGGCTTTTGTTTTTACATCGCTGATAGGGCCCAAAAGGGTGTCCCAAAAGTCTTAGTGCGCCTGTCAGCGCGCTAAGCTGCAGTGGGGAGCCCCTGCGTTTCTCCAGGCCGCCCTCCCCAGCTCCTCCGAGCGCCGGGCTTCCTAAGGCCGGCTGTTCCCCAAAGCCTGCAGGCTTCCATGCACGGTCCCCTTAGCCCCGGCCCTGCAAAGACGCGCACAAGGGCCAGAGGGCCTCCCAGACACTGCTTACCCCGCATCCTGGGCTTCGTGGGCTCGGAGTATAGACAACAAGTTATTGTGCTGTAAGAATTCACATACGGCAGGGTAACTGTCGGAAACAAACAGAGACAGAAAAGGACCGTTAGGACAGGATCCAGAGTGACCCACTGCTCTCAAAACGCCCGCCTGGAGCCGCCACGGTTCAGTGCTCGCATGCTTGCCGCAGCCTCTTCATGCGCACAGCCGCTTCTCCCCTTTCTGCCCTCATTCCAAAAGGAATCACCCATTACTGTGCTTTAAAGATAATAATTAGGAAAGGAGAGACAGAGACAGACAGACAGAGGCAGAGAGAACCCCGGAAGGCACGAGGTCAGAATTCACACACACACGTTCTCTTGTTTAAACCCTTAGATTCCGTTGTTGTTGTTTTGACTCCTTAGCTTTCATCTTAGAGCCAACCCTAAGTCCTGGCTCCAAGGCAGAAGGAAGGAAGGGCTTGGCATCTGGAGTGGAGTGATTTGGCCAGGATGACACAGCTGGGATGTGTCTGAGGGCAGATTCGAATCCAGTACCTTCTGACTCCAGGTCTGGATCTCTATCTACTGGGCCACCCAGCCGCCCCCACAAACACCACCTCTTGAAGGAAAGCTCTTTTATCAAGTCATTGCTTCGGTTACCTCTGGGGCCGATTAGTAATTGCATTGTCTTCACTATAGACCTGGCACGGGTCTATAAAGGGGAGTACAAAAATGAGCACTGCGCATCAGAGAGAGACTTGGTGTACGTGTGGATAAACACACACACACACACACACTCAAAAAGAAGAGGGAACACTGCCTAGCAGAGACAAGGCCATGGAGAGTCAGGATGACCTAAATTTGAGTCCTGCCTTTCACACACACTGGTGAGACCCAACAATGGTTCAAGATGACAAGCTATAAGGCAGGCACTGGTCTTCTTTGATGGTAACCAGGATTTTCCTGTGCCAATTAAATCATAATTGCAACAACAACAAAAAAAAAACAAAAAACAAAACCAACAACACAATAATAACAAATAAATAATACGTATAAAATATTTTTATATATGTATATATATATGTGTGTGTATGCACACATACATCTGAATTATAGTCTTGGTTTCCCATGGAGGTCAGATCCAACAAAAACAATATAATAATAACAAATAAAATAATATATACATATATGTATATATACACACAGGGATACACACATGTACATACACATACATGTATACACACATACATGTATATATGTATGTATATATATATATATATATATATATATATATATATATATATATATATATATATAACATTCGATAGTCTTATTTTCCTATGGGTGTCAGGTCCAACAACAAAAAAACCACAACACAATAATAACAAATAAAACCATATATATAATCATATATAAATACAATCGTAAATATATATATATATATATATATATATATATATATATATATATAAAATATAAATATAGAAAAACATCTGAATTATAGTCTTGGTTTCCTATGGGGATCAAGATATATGGTAGAGTGAAGAATAGATAATTCTGAACTCTCAGTATCTCCTGACCCAATCCTATTTAGTAGGTTTGCCTTTTTAACATTCAAAGAGGAGCTAACAAAGTTAATAAGATGTTGGAAAACATTTTCTTCATGAACCGTGTTAGGATGAGCCTTTCT
This sequence comes from Monodelphis domestica, assembly GCF_027887165.1. Classification (NCBI taxonomy): domain Eukaryota; kingdom Metazoa; phylum Chordata; class Mammalia; order Didelphimorphia; family Didelphidae; genus Monodelphis; species Monodelphis domestica. Next base: position 261,971,825 of record NC_077232.1, on the reverse strand, counting down.
TTTGCTCTGATGAAATATAGAAGTGGAGCTCATATTGTCCTAATAGGAAGGGAAGAGGAGAGCTACTCTGAAAATGAAAGTTTAGCCCTTTTCATGTCTGTTGTAATGTTATAATATTTAAACAAAGATTTTATGGCTTCTTCCTTTCTCAAGTTACAGGCTTTTCATAAGACAAATACATGCAATAAACATGAGTCAAGTTTAGAAAATGTAGCTTCTGGTATAGCAAACAGAACGATCAAATCATAAATGGCCATAATTGTGCATAAATAACACACATTACAAGGATCAATTACGCTGCCAAGCAAATGTGGTCACCTCCGGGGGAGATTTGTAATCACATCTATTCCAAAGTTCCAAGAGAGCAGGCAGCTGTCTTAAAAGGAGAAGCAGACAGTGGGGTTTTGCTCCCAATTTTGAAGCCACTTCCTGACTTAATGAGATAAAGAGATGAAAAGTCCAACCAAGTCTAGAGAGGATGTTTGCAATAATCTAAGAAACTATTAAAAATCAGGGAAAATAAAAAAAGGAGGAGAAACAGGCTTTCCTTCCAAAATACTCCCTTCTCAATGGAAAATAACAGATCTGATAGAAATTTAAGATTTGCTACAGGAAACTTTGTTCTCAGGGACTTTAGGACACACAGTAAAAGTGTGCTGCTTGCTCTCGTTCCACAGCTGGCAGGCTCTCCCTCCTCATTTCTCCTCCTGGTTTCTATGACTTCTTTCAAGTCAACAATGAAATCCTCTGACCTTATTCCCTGAAAATTTAGGGCGTCTCTCTGTTGATTATCACATACATGTACATATGTGCATGTAAGTACATGTACTTGTGCATACACACATGTAGATTTTGGGTATGTATATGTATCTACACAAGTACATACAGATTTATTTTATTCTTGTCTGTAGATATATACACCCACACGCGTGTATTAGTATGTATGTATATACATGCATCTCTATGTATTTGTGTATTGGTTTTACACAGTTATTTGCATGTTGTCTCTCCCAGTAGAATGTGAGTTCCTGGAGGGTGTCCTTGTGGCTCTGCTGAGTATTTGGCAGAGAGCAGTTATTTAATAAACATTCATTTATAGATGGATTGTTGTCAAATAGAGGCTGTTTCTCTTTACATATTTACTCTCTTTCTGAGCCTTTATTTAGGCTAAGTACTTAGCTGCTCTCACTAGGATTATCATTATTTTTTTGAAGGGATTGTGTCTCTGCAGTATCCACGTGTACCCAAATGGAACATGAAACTAGAAAAGGTATTTGCAGACTTCAGAGTGGTTGCCTTGCACATATGAGTCATATTTTACTCTGAATAGATTTCTTTATATATTACTGATTTTATAGTCAAAGACAATGACAAAATTCAGCTAACTCCATATGCCATATAAATTGATTATGGTGAAACATGCCTATTCCATTACGTAAGAAATAGCCATATCAAAATCCAAATGCAAAAATGCCTTAAAGATTCAACTGTACAATTATACATAACAACATTCTTTTACATAATGTGTGCATGTCCATAAGTCTATAATCATACATATTTTATATATGTCCATATATTAATGGTAGCATTCTTTTATATAATGCATGCATGTCCGTAGATAGACATAAATATAAACGTGCATATGTATGCATCCATAGATGTTTATAGAAACAAATTCTCTCCAAAGAAGAAATGAGTTGGCTTAATTGAAGTAACAGGGAGAGACAGAAAACAATATGGGCCACCATCATTTCCCTTTAGACCATAATGGAGATGGCCCCAGAACCTGAGTTCAAGAGGCTTGAGTGGCAATCTCCTTCAAACCACCAAACCATCACTAAAAGGGCAGAGAGAGGGTCCATTTTTCTTATTGCCACCAGCAACAAATGCTGGCCAGCTGCCATCCCAGGCAGAGGAGACTAGGAGCCCTCAAGGTGGCGGCACCACCTGCGCCAGAATCCTCAGTTCGGTTCCTCTCTCACAACTTTGATAGACTTTGAATATCGACCCATGAGATGACCAACCATGATTTAAACACATTTGCAATTGCCCACGCTACCCAGCAAGAAAGAAGAAATGGATTCAAGATAACAAACTCAAACATATTTTTGAACTTGGATATGATGGGTAGTGAAGGATTTTTGTTTTGTTTTTCAATCATGCACCCTTATTACAAGGTTCTTTTTCATTTTTAATGGGGGAGTGGGAGGGAGAGAAAATAAATGTGTCAAGTGAAAAAAATTTAAATAAATCATAAAAATGATTTCCCATTCATGAGAAAGAACTAGAGGCAGAGAGGAAATGAGAACTGCTTTTTGAGTCAAAGTAACTGGCTTCCAATCCTACCTTAGCTACTAATGCCTTGCATAATCCTAGGCAATTCATTTAACTTCCCTGGGCTTCAGTTTTTTCATTTGTAAAATGAAGGGATGAGAATAGAGAGCTTCTGAAGTCTCTCACAGCTCTATGTCAATGATCATCTTGCCTCATAACATCTCTTTGCTTTTATGCTTTCCAAATGTTGGTTTTGTTTGTCATTTTTCTTGATTTTGGTCTGGCTTTCTTTTTCCTTCCATAGAGAAACTCTTCCAGTTCTGGAAATTATAGTTTTGGAGGGCTGCCTGGGACCCATTGACATTCCAAGGGCCACAGACAGGATGGGTTGGAAGTGGAACTTGAACCCTGAGAGTCTCCATTCCCTCTGATACTCTTGTTCCCACAAAGGCAACCTTTTCAAGGGTCATGGCCATGTAACTGTAAAAGGCAGAGCACCTGGCTTGGTGTTAGGAAAGCTTATCTTCAGATTTCAAACTGTATAAATAAGCTTGGGCAAGTCACTCAATCCTGTTTCCTCAGTTTCTTCAGCTATAAAATGAGCCCGAGAAAGAAATAGCAAGTCACTCCAGTACTGTTGACAAGAAAATTTCAAATGGGATCAAGAGAAGTGAGATCTGACTTTAAAATGACTGAATGCAAATGTGAGTAGAAAGCAGTGGTGTAATTTGAATGTTACCTTAAAACTACGATCCCCAGCAAAACTAGAGTCCCGGCACCCTACTCACTTCCTGTCTTACCTGATGACATAGACAGGATATAAATTTGGTGTAGCTCTGCCTCTCGCTCTCTTTTCTTCCTGTTGTGGCTTTGGTGGAGCAGGATTTTTGAGAAGGTAGAAAAACTTAGTCATGTGATTCTATTTTGTCAGATGGTAAACTTTATAAAAAATAATAGTTTAAGTATTGGATATTAATTTAAATCTTAGAATACATGAGATAGGATGTGGAGGCAAGAATCAAAAAGACATGAAAACCAGCTGTTTGTAGGAAGGAGAGTAAAGAGTAAAGAGTGATTCAGAGCTTGTAAACATGGGTGGGCAGAAATTTAGGAATTAAGGATGTTTATATATATATATATATATATATACATATATATATATATATATATATATATATATATATATATATATATATGAGGTGCCTATTGGACTTATAGTTCAAAATATCCAGCAGGCAAATGGTAATGGGTCCTGTCACTCCTTCCCCTAATTGGCTGGCCTTTTGTAAGATGTTATGGAAAAATCGAATGTGTAATTGAAACTAGGGGTGTGGTGGAAGAAATATAGAATATGAATATTTATATTTTATAAAAACACTTAAGTGTCTTTCTTATTTCCCTTAAAATATTCCATTTAAAAATCTGTGAAGCAGAATCATATTTTTTCCAACTTTTTGTGGTACCAACTACATAATTATCCCCCCTATTAATAATATTTTTGGCATCTTAGCAAACCTTGGTGTAATTCAGTTCCAAGACCACCTGGGAAGATGAGACTAAAAAAAGGAGATTAGAGAGAGATTCAAATAAGCTAGCAAATATGTGCAGGCATATATTTCTCATAGTTCTTTGGTTTCCATTGTTTTTGCCCTTGGAGAGACTTCTATCCAGACTTTTCTTTTCTTTTTGTTTAAAGGTTGTTAAAAAGAGAAGGAAGAAGGCATTTGGAGTTTGAACAATTTCTGTGGCAGGGTGGAGAGGAAAGGAACGATGGCTCTGAGTCTGAGGAGGAAAATACTAAGCATAAAATGAGATTTCTTTATGAAGTCATTTATGGAGGCTGGGCAGACCTTGGGTGGCCATCTGGTCTGGACCAGATGGGAGTGGACTAGAGGCAGCCAGGCTATGTGGAGAGTGACCAAGTCAAGTTATGCCATGCATAAGAGATCTGGGCAATACTTGTGACTCTCATTGGTGAATAAAACAGAATTCCAGTCCACCCTTTCTCCCTTGCTTCTTTAGGACACTTACTGAAGAAGCCACTGATACTTTTGAGCCTGTCTATTCCTTTCATTTCCTTTTCTCTCAGATTGGGAGAAGGGAGGGGAATGAAGGAGAGAGAAAGTCAAAGAAACAACTCCAAGATTCAACATCATTACAGACTACTGGTTGACATTTAGTTTGTCTAGATTTAAGAAAGTGATAGAGGAAAAAGTGAATAATACAGATTAAACCTAAAACTGTGTAATGTATTTTTGGTGATCTGGTTGTTAAACATTTAACAGCACATCTCTAATTCTACACTATACTTTCTGGAAAACTAGAATCTATGTCCAACTTAGTCAGTGGCTGGCCAAGAGGGCAGTAGCCCTGGCAGGAGAAGGGAGCTGACTTCCTATGGGTAACTGGGGCACCATCTGGTGGTTAAGCAACATACTCACTCTCCCCTGTTCAAGACTCTATGGCAGCTATTTCTCACTGGAATAGAAGAAAGCTATCCCTTTGAGCACTGCAGCAAGCAATAACCACCTCCTGCCCTCGTATACTAATGGGTTCTTTTTTCATTGATGTGTTTTAATTTAAAACAACATACCCTTTTATTTTGTTTAAAATAATGGAAAGAACAATGAGGTTACAATCAGAAGATTCCAGGTCCAACCCCTCGTGAACACTCACTACCCATGGAAACTCAGGATACTTATTTGGATTCTCTGGGATTCTGTTTGACAGTGAAATTTGTACAGCTTGGCTCTACCCTAACTTTCTAATGTTCTTATACATTACTCCTAAAAAAGTACTTTCTGTCTTGTTAAACTGGTCTTCTTACTGTTCTTCATTCCATCTTCCATCTGTACAGGAATGTCTTACACCTGGAATACTTTTCCTCTCTCTCACCTCTGTTTCTTAAGAGCTCCTAGTCTTTCTTTTAAAGCTCATTTCAAATGTAACTTCCTACATCTAGTTCCTCTAGCTGTTATTCCCCGCTTTCCCAATATCCTTCCATTTATTTTTATATATTTATTTTTAAAATCATTACATAGGTACAGATTTTCTCCCTTGATAAAACAGAAGATCCTTGCATGCAAGGTTCATTTTATTTTATTTTTTCTTCATTTCTCCAATACTTAGATCAGTGTTGGGAACATAGTAGTTGCTTAATAAGTATTTTTACTTATTAAAAGCAAATAAATTAAAAGCAAAAAAAAAATTTTTTTCTAGTTTCACTAAAAATAACTTTTTCAGCTTAGAATTTCTTTTAAATGATGACAAAGGTAAAAGAAAGTGTGTTGTCATTTTCTTACAATTTGCTTTTTTTTGGAAATCCAACTTCTGTTGTTTTTTAAACTAAACATTTTTAACTATCTGGACTTTATTTGTATCCTGTTTGTAGATAACATCCTGTTGATTTCATTAAGCTTTGACAAATTTCAAAGCCTCCTAAAACAGTTCCATCAGCAGTCAAAATTCTTCAGCCAAATTATATACATGGTATAAACCAAGTGGATGAAGAATGCTTGCTGTACAAAGCAGATAAAGGGACAATTCATGGAATTGTTCCATTAGTGGATCCATTAGTACATATATCTTGAACAAAGTCTTCAGGTCAGGCAATGAACTGAAGCCAATATTGACTGGCAGGAAGAGAACAGACTGGATGGCATTTGGGAAACTGTCCAGTAATTATTTTTATGACTCCAACATGCTTTTCCCTGAAACAAAAGCCTATCTTTTTATAGCAATATCCTTTCAATGATACCACATGGCTATGAAGCTGCAATGCTACAATCTAGGAAAAATCAAAGTTTTAATTTGCCCCAACATCAATAGCAAAATACATATTGAGTGGTAATGAGCTATGTATACTACCAATGAACAAATACATAAAAGAAGTAACATGAACGATGCTGCTAAGTAATGTATAAGTGTAAAAGAAGGTAGGCTAATTACGTGGAGAGAGAATGGAGTCACTGATGGATCACCCAATTGCTCCACTAGTATCACTCCCTCCTAAGAAAACGGACGAATGTCCCCATCATGTTGAATGGAAGCCATGTGGAGGATTTAGAGGATGGACATGAGTTACTCAGTATTAAAAGTGTGACCAGGTGTTTGGTGGAAGGAGTAGTGGCATTGATGAAGTCATAGATCCATCAAAGTTTTGAAGAAGTTGATTAAAATGAATGGTTTTCATATGAAGAATACTTGTCTAAAGTCAGCTAGAAACAGTGCATGGAGTCTTAGATATAGAGCCTGGAAGATCTGATTTCAAATTCAGGCTCAGACACTTATGTGGTCCTAGACAAGTCCCTTAACCTCTGCTTGCCTTACTTTCCTCAACTGTAAAATAGGGATAATGAAAGCACCGTCTCCCACATTTATTGTTGGGATCAAATTTAAACATCTGTAAAGTACTTTTCAGTACTTTAAAACATGTTGTAAATGCTAGCTATTATTACAATAAGCCTACTAAGCTAAAAATATTAAAATTAAATTAAATTAAAATTAAAATTAGTTCTATGAATTCCCAAGACAAACCAAATAGAATTTTGTGGTTCATAGAAAATGACATTTCTTAAAGTCATCTGGTAAATTTGCGAAACTTGCCTTGTTTTCCTTTTGTCTGGCACAAGATTACATTTTAAAACTGTTTTTTATATTTCTGCTTTTTTCCTATTTCCACAAAAAAACAAGGCCAAATGTGAAGCAAATGTCTATTTTCAATTTCAAGTAGAAATAAAAATTATTTTACACATTTAATAGAAGCATAGTCTTCTAGTAATGAAAGTGCTGGGCTTATAAGCAAGAAGTTCTAAGTTCAAATCATGTCCATGATAAGAGGCTAATTGTATGATTCTAAGTTCTATAACATTCCTCTGGGAACACTTTGAGTATATCTCTTAAATCACGAACCAAAAAAACTATCTTTTATTTTGAAACCCTTGCCTTCTGCCTATGAATCTATACTAATTATCAGTTCCTAGTCAGAATAATTGTAATGACTAGGCAATGGCAATTGGCTTAAGTGACTTATCCAGGGTTACACAGCTATGAATCTGTGGTCAGATTTGAACCTAGGACCTTCCAACTCTAGGCCTGACTATCCACTGAGCCACCCAACTCCCCCTAGTTAACTATCACTATTAGTAAAAAGAGTTCCCATATTAGGATTTTTCCATTTTGTAGACATCAGAGATCCTCCACATATCTCTATATGTGTAGTCCACTATGTATAAGCTTCAATATCTTTATAATCTTTCCTATTTTGTTCTTTAATTTCTTCTTTATTTTTCCTTCCTTTGAGCAGAGTAATGGGAGTAGAAAAGATGAAATATGTTTTTTGTTTAAAATGACGTTGTTACATGAAGAAAATGTAGTGAAGCGTTTTCTCTAGTTGCTTGTATGTATTATCTAAAGCCCAACATTCAACTTTGTCTTCCTTCACTTGCTGCACAGTAATCCAAGGCTACTACAGCAATGACTCTAGAAGAGCAGGTGCCTTTTTTGTTAGATCCTGTTGGGTTTAAGACTCATCTATCAGTATATTTCCAAATGGCCTGCATTTCTTATACTCCCCCCCAAACATTTATTTTTCTGTTGCTTTCTCTTAGTTACCTATAAAACTAATTCTGAAGTTTGATTACTAAAACACTAATCTGTTCAAAAACAAGGATAAAATATTCATTAAGCATGACTTAACACCTCTTTCTGGCCATGAGAGATTCTTTATAAAATGACAGGGCTAAATTAGACATTTCCAAAGGTTTCCTCTTAAACCTAATTAATGATCTATGAAATTCTTTGCTGAGTCCCTTCTCGTATTCATGCAGACCTGGCTGAGGTGATACCCTATAAAGGTATTATTAAAACCATTTTAACTTAATTAAATATGTATATCATCTGGATTATCACAAGTTTTTTACAAAACTTTTACCAATATGATAGACTCATCACTTTGTGGAGGTCAAAAAAAGCCTAGAAACTAACCATTGCCATCAACAAGCATTTTTTCTCTTCAGAAGAAGCAACATAGCAGCTAAGAGCAATGTTGGCTGAGGAGACAAGATCACCTGAAAAATGCTCTATGTGAGAGTGGCAGGAAATTATGAGCAGAATCACCTCACAAGACAATAAAAAGCAGTGGAGGGGAAAATGAGTCTGCAAAAAAGTTGGCATGAAATCTAAATGAGACCAATCATCCCTAGATCATTTATATGTGAAACTGCAAGGTGAATAAGAAATAGAAAATGGGCACTAATTTGTCAGTGTATCTATAGCAATCTTATCATTGTTAATGAAACCACCATATTTGGACTCAACACCTCACTCAGCACCCTTTTTGCTATACAACCAAATGGAAATGAAAGTTAAAATGAAATCAGGGAAAATTGCAAAACATAGATGTTTACAAAAGGTTACTGAAAACAACAGTAACTGCTTCCCCATATACCTATTTTCTCATGTCTGTCTAATCATAATAATCTTTCTATATTTTCCAATTCCTTATGAGCCATAACTTTTACGCATCCTCACTATTATCTCCATTCCTTCTATTTCTTGGTTCTTTCCCAGATTCTTTCTTTCCTTTCTCTATCCCATGGTGAACCAATTCAATTATACTTCATGCTCTACTCTGGATTGCCTTGTTTCTCTGTCTCATCTCCTCCTATCTTTTCTAGCAGACTGTGCCTACTATCGTCCTCATTCTCTATCTAATCCTTGATCTCTTTATACCTTTTGGCTACTTCTATGCTGCTTAGAATCATGTCTGTGTTTCCAAATCCTTAAGGGGAAAAAAAGCCCTCACTTAACCAACCATCCCTATTAGTTGCTGTCTGATTTCTCTGCTCCCTTTTCTGGCTAAACTCCTTAGGCAATCACTTGCCTCCATTTTTCTCCTTCTAATCATTTTTAAGTTCTGTTCTCTGGCTTCTGCATTCAGCTGAAACTTCCTTCTCCAAAGTTACCAATGATCCTAGTTGCTACAGTCAATGTCCCTTTTTCAATACATTTTTTAAAACTTTTCTTCAGCATTGGATGCTATTAATCCCTGTCTCTTCCTGTATATTCTATGTTTTGTGATATTTTGTTCTGTTTTTCTTCTTTTTTAGTTTAGTTTTGTTCTTTACTGGCTGCTTCTTATTTTTCTTTGCTGGTCTGAAATCTATGCCACATTCATTAACTATGGGGGTCTTTGGTCTTCTATTCTTTTCCCTTTCTAAAATTTCTTTTGGTATTCTTAATAGTTCCTCTTATTTCAATGATCATCTCCATAAAAATGATCATCACATCTATATATCCAATCTTAGTCTCTTTCCTGAGCTCCAATTCCACATGACCAATTGCTTTTTAGATAATCAAACTGAATTCCCATAGATATTTCAAACTCAACATACCCCCCAAATTGTCTTCCCCTCAAATCTCTAGCTTCCTAACTTTTTAAAAATGCCTGTCAAGGGCACTTCCACTTTCCCAGACACTCAGGTTTGTAACTTCTTGGTCATCTTAGACTCCTTGCTCATACTCATATTATCCCAGATATAGTCAATAATAATCTGTTGCAAAATCTTTTTTTTAATTATTATATTTTATTTGATCATTTCCAAGCATTATTCATTAAAGACATAGATCATTTTCTTTTTCTCCCCCCCCCCCCATAGCCAACATGTAAATCCACTGGGCATTAGATGTTTTCTTGATTTGAACCCATTGCTATGTTGATAGTATTTGCATTAGAGTGTTCATTTAGAGTCTCTCCTCTGTCATGTCCCCTCAACCACTGTAGTCAGGCAGTTGCTTTTCCTCGGTGTTTCCACTCCCATAGTTTATCCTTTGCTTATGAGCCAAATCTTATCATTTCTACCTTGATAACATCTCTCAAATGTATCCCTCTTTCTTTATTGAATATCCTACTTGAGACCCTCATCACTTCTACCCTGAACGATTACAATAGTTTTCTGATTGTTCTTTTGGCCTCAAGTTTCTTTGTCTACTAACTTCCACTCAGCTACCAAAGTGATTTTTTCTAAATCTTAGATCTATCCACGCTACTCTGTTATTCAGTAAACTCCAGTGGCTCTTTATTACTTCTAGAACCTTACTTTAGTAAAGCTCTAAATATGCATCCACTGTGTAAAACATTGCACCAATTCCCAGAATACCATGAGTTTCATGAATTGTTGTAGAAGAACTATAAGCCTGATCCATAACTGAATAGAAGAAAAAGAATAGTCAAGATTACTTTTTTGGAGGCACTGTATGGACTTTTCAACAATCTTAAGCTGCTTCATAATACATTACCCATCATTTAAATATTAATATTTTCTGGCTGATGCTCTATAACTGTTAATTATGGAATGCTATCATCTCCCCAGAATCAAATGACAATTGATACAAAAGGCAATGGAAAGATGAATGGCAAGCATGAATTGACCACAGCACATTACAAATAATGGTATATATATATATATATATATATATATATATATATATATATATATATATATATAGTGTAAAAGATAACAATTAGGAAATTCATGTATAGAAAAGGAAATTGATTGGTCATGAGAGAACAAGAAGTAATAAAGTTTGGACATAGCTGCCAGGATGAAATATTAAGAGACTAAAGAAGGTTTCTAGAACATTGGATTGCTGCTTTATGGAAGATTTATGTGAAGACTTGAACAAGAATTACCCTAGATGACAAGTGTTGCAAACTGTCTAGGTGAAGGGAGTGCCACTATGGATGATGAATTGGCTGAAGATTCAGAAAAAAAAAAAACAGTAAATAATATGACTTACACAAGGCAACAGTTATTGAATAGACCAACTAGGTCTTGAATGTAGGGACTCTTACTCCAAATCTAGGATTTCTTCTACTGTGTTTTAGTTAAGTGTAGTACCAAAGCATTTGGCTAATACTAGGCACTTAGAAAATGCTTAATGATTGAATCATATAGTTTTTCATCTTGATTCTGTCATCTATATTATCCATCAAGGAGCTTATATTCCATTGGGGGGGAAATAACAAGTAAATATATAAGAATACGAACAATACACATTGAGGAGTTACAGGAAGAGAAGCAATAGTGGTGAAGTCCACAGGGTCTCAGTGATGCTCACTTGCTAAGGAAGGATGCATTCAGTGAAAAGAACAGCAGCCTTGGAGTCAAGAGGTCTGGGTCATAGGGCTAATTCTGATATTTATTTGCTATCTGACTAAACTTCTCTGAGTCCCTGGTGTTTAATCTGTCATAATTCTTTCACAACCCACCTTATGAGGAAAGTGCTTTGAAAGAGGTAAATGCTCCATGAAAATTGACTATCAATATCAATAGCACTACAAAGTCTATATCCTAGAGAAATTTAAAGAAAACAAACAAAAACAGATCTGAATGTATAAAATATTTATAGCAGTTCTTTTTGTGGTGGCAAAAAATGGAAATTCAGGGGATGCTCATCAATTGAGTAATGGCTGAACAAGTTGTGGTCTATGATTGTGATGGAATACTATAAGAAATGATGAGCAGTGTGTTTTCAGAAAAACCCGTTTAAGACTTACATGAGCTAATGTAAAGTGAAATGATCAGAACCAGAAGAACAGTGTACACAATAATACCAATATTGTATGATGATCCAACTGTGAATGATTTAGTTTTTCTCAGCAATACAACAGCCTAACACATTTCCAAAGGACTAATGATGAAAAATGCTATCCAACTCCAGAACTAATGGAGTTGGAATGCATATCAAAGGATATTTTAAAATTTTTCTTTGTTTTTCTTTTTCTTGAGGGGAGGAGAGACTCTACTTTCTCTCTCAATATGATCAATATGGAAAGATATTTAAATTTATGTTAAGTAAATTTATATTAAATTGCCAAGAAGAAAGGGAAGAGGGGATTTGAAACTCAATTTAAAAAAAAAAGAATGTTAAAATTGTTTTTACATGTAATTGGAAAAAAGTAAAATATCGAGCAAATTAGGGAGAGGGTGAAATGGAGAGAGGTTGGGAAAGAGACAATGATGACTAAGAGAGAGAGAGAGCCAGGGAGATGGATCAACATAGCTAGATTTCACAAAGCATTGCCTTTTTATTCTAATAGCTGTTAATCCCTACTCCTGGTTAGTGCTAGCAAACCTTTATGTTCATGGAGCCTGGGTAAGGCGAGGAAAGACTCCTCATGAGTCATATATACAAGAATAATGTTTTTCTGCGTTATTTGAAAAGATAGAGGCAATAGTTTTTATAATTAAAAGGAAGAGTGGTTATCTATTGGGAAAAAAAGCAGTAACTATTGCCAAAAGCTTTAAAAGGGAAATAAAATAGCCTCTTAGGCACTCTGGAACTAGCGTACAAAAATGAAAAATGTGAAACTTTTTTTAGGTCGTCCCATTACACTACATGTGCAGACCTTTGGGGTTGGAAGGAAGGGTTTCTGCCTATGAGTGTATAGGGGTTCTCCCATCTGGAACAAGTTCCTGGGAAAGTATCATGTGCGAGGTTATGCTTCAAGTTTCATGAGATTTGGGCAAATCAGAACACCTAAAGGCTGGGTGATACAATTCTATGATGACATCTTCTTTAGTATCACAGAAAGGCTTTGACGGGTCAAAGAATCTTTGTGGTCAGAAGTCATGGGACCCTGAACCTATATCATCCAGTTCTTTTATATTTGTATGTTATTTTATACAGTCCTTACCACACCTTCTAAACATTTCTGATATAGAAAAATACCTGGAAGATTATTCTTGAAAATCTCAATATTTAGTTCGATGTAGATATCTAGGAAGGGAGAGGATCTTATTGACAATACAGGGAAATTAACTTTTAAAAAATGTTGTCATTATTTAAGACTTCAAACCTATTCTAATCATTTAAGATAATTGTCAGAGCATACAGATTTTATTGGCTTCAGAGGTCAAAAAGTGATTTCTTGAGTTTATATATATTCTTATCTTCCTCTTCTTTTAAAGTACACAATGTTATTTTTTCTTTTCATTTCAGATTTTCACAAAAAACTTCATTTCTAATAATGGAAACCTAGAAAGTCTGAGAGTTATCCAATAAAGAATCCTGTATTTGAAGTGAAAGAGGACTCAAGAAACAGCTGTAGGCACTGCAGAATGGAAATCATGTTGTAGAGTCTCTCTGAAGTGAATAGTGATCTTAAGGGATTTACAAATCCCAAATATTTTTGAGTAGAACTGACTACAAAACAGGTTTGAAGCTTTTGAGCTCAAAAATAACATTATGACTACAACTAGAGTACTATGAGACGCATATCATTAGGCTGATTTATCCAAATCAGGAAAGAAAACAGATAAATTTGGGAAGAACTATGTTTGATTCACTTAAACAGTGGTGCTTTTTATTTTTAGTGCTGAAGCAAGAAACCCAATATAAATTTAAAACAGATTTCTTAAATGAATAATAGAACTAGTGATGGCTTGGACACTAGCATCTTTAGAGACTTAAAGCATATTTTTCTTGGACTATAGAATGTAGGCATTAGAAGGGGCTTCAAAGGTCATCTAGCTAAACCTCTACTTAAAACTTTCATATATGATATCTTTATTGTCTGCTCATATAGTCACTGATTACTTATGTCTATGGGTAAAGAATTTATTAACTATCAGGGCAGCTGATACCATTTTGGGGGGACAATTCTAGTTATTTAGAGGTTTTTTTGGTTTGGTTTGGTTTTTACTCATACAAAACCATAATCTGCATTTGACTCTAGTTCTGACATTTACTAACTCAACTTGATCCAATGTTTTTATTCTATTAAGCCTCGGTTGAATCATATGTAAAAAAACAACTGGTGACTTTATGATGATAAAGGAGTTAGAATTGGGTGCGAAAGATCTGTGTTCTCCTCTTGGCATTACTCTTTTAGGATAATATATTTAAGTTACTGAGCAAGTCATGTGAGCTCTCAAGACCTTGTTTTTCATATCTGTGTAATGAGGGGTTGGGACCAGATGGCTTCTGATGATCACTTCAGCTCCATATCTATGTATCTTATTTGTAAGATGAGGGGGTAGGAGTCAACAACTTCTAAGGAACTTTCTAGCCTGAAATCATAGATGTTATACTTCCTCCTGATATCATGTGGTTTTTTTTCCCCCCAATTCTAGTCAGATGATGTAAGGAAAGAACATTGCAAGAATAAAGCCCAATAAAAATATAAATTCTTTTTATTTAGAGCAGAACACTATTTCTAGCTAAACCCTGCTCCTCTCTCCTCTCCCTTCCTTCCCTGCCTTACCTCCTCCTCATAGAGAATGGAATTATTTCATTTGGAAAGCTCTCAGAGTGCTTTAAAACCACAGTATCTGTTTAAACTCACTATTTCTACTTGCTTTCTGAAGGAGAGTTAAATAACATCATAAATAAGTCACACACATGGTAGAAATATCTCTGAACAGGTCCAGTAAATTGGAGTAGGCTATGAGCCAAGAAAAGTCTTGTCCACCAAACCAACATTCCATGAGAGAGGACGCCAGCCCAAGGCTCACCTGTAGAAGTATGAACAGCCCCTGACTGTGTTGTGAGTGAAATGTTCCTGAGTCTTCTCATTTCCAAAGTCTTCCAGGGGGTCTGACCACAGGATATCACACATAGGTCCATATGCCGGTGGTTCTTTGAATCGGTCTAACTAAGAAAAATAGAAGACAGAAAGAAAAATACTAATCTTGGGAAATTTGGAATTCAAAGAGAGTTAGAAACCAGCATCCATGAGGTTCTCCTCAATATATTACAAAGCTCAAACTGCTCTCTCCTGTTCCTCCTTTCAACCCTTTCCACAACTTCTTGTCCTAATTTTCCTCCTTTAACTTCTCCTTCCATCTGCTCCCATATTTCGGTACCTTCTCTTCCATTTCTTTTTCTTTTCTCCTCCCAGTCTCCATTATTTCCTGTATCTTCCCGTTTCCTTTTCATTTTGTCCATTTCTCTACTTTTTCTTCCCTTCTACCATATTGCCTATTTCCTCATAATGTTGAGTTCCCCACACCTCTCCCCCAACCCAATGACAAGCAAGAATGGCTTCTCAATTTTTATGCTCCCTGTTGCTGCCACCTCGTGGTAGAGATTAGGAATGACTGTGGTTGGAACTAGGGTTAACTTTTTATTTACATTTTATAATCATATAATGCTAAAAGGAGATCTGCATGTCAAGAACATTTTTCTGGAGCCTCCAGAACTATGCATGATAATCCATAATCGCCTCATTAGGAGCTCCTACATTCACAATATTCATTCACCATTTTTTTTTATTTTGCAAATGTCTGCAAGTATTTTGGCCAAAGGTATGCATATCATTTCTGCTCTTCAGTGGAAGAAAAAAAAAAAATCAGGCCCCTTCTAGAGTCTTCTATGGATGACGGTTCTACACTTTCAAAGGGCTGTATGTTTATAGAATGTTTTTCCTTCATAATGAATTCATGTAGGGTTTTTAAATATTTAGTAGTAAAATTAAAGAGTGTACAATAGTATTTATATATTTGTATTTTAATTGAAATTAAGGAAACTTTTTTCCTTTAATCTCTTTTAACTGTCATTTTATTAAACTGATGTCTCAGAGCCTCCCTTCCCATTCTCCCAAACCAGGAAAAACATAAAATAGCTAAGAAAATAAAATTAAGCATTTATATTCTTCAGTTGAACACTTTAATATTTTTTTGAATCCTACATAGGCGTACAAGTAATTCAGTATCAGTTTATCAAATTTTTTTTTAAATAAAAGGGTCAGATTTAATTAGGTATTTAGTGACACTCTCCTTTTTTCTTTTTACTAATACCTGAAAAGAATGAGGCAATTTTTCATGTTTCTAAAACTCATTTAAAAGTTATGTAATAAGACAAAATACTCTAAATTTCTATCTCTATTTCATTCATAAAATATTTATTGCAAACTTAGACTTCTAACTGGTTTCAGAAATCTAAAAAAAATCATGTATTCGTAACCACAATGACCTAAAGAAAAATGTTTGTTCATAAAAATGTAGATTTTACTTTCTGGAGAACTATGAACTTACATCTAAACACAAAAGAGTAGATAAAAAAGATGATCTCGTTAATGTTGAAATGGCAAACAAAGTTTAATCAAGAAATAAAATTTACTTATTTTGGAAACTGTTGAATATTTACTAAAAGAGAAGCTTACCATTGGAAGAGGTCAAGTACACAGTAGTGGAAACTCAGAAATTCATATTTGACCAACAGAAGAACTCAAAACAATGCAATAGCTTACTTACTCTAATAATTATTGGATGAGGCACTCAACTAAATGAAATATGCCAAATGCTCACCTCAATTTCAATAACAGGACGTATTACCTTTAGGCCTCAGCTCTTTTATTCTAGCTGCTGCTGCCCAAGAGTAAAAGGAAGAGGGGAACTATCAAATTGAGGGAAATTAATGACTTCCTGGGAATGAAAAAGAATCGTCTATTCTTTTTCTTCTTTTTTTTAAAGCCATCAATATTTTTAGTGTATAATACAAAAATGTGTGTGTTCAGTAACAGTGGATTTCACTTTGGAAAAACATCATTTATCTAAATACATACTGTAAAATTATAAGGTGGAAGGTGACTGAGGTGGTAATTAAGTTCATCCCCATAACTTGGAGCAGATGCTTCTCTCAGTCCTCAAGACTCCAGTATTTATATGAAGAAGGAATGGCTTAGTTTTTAACAAAATAAAAAGTACATTTCCCCAGGATGGATTTCCTCATAGCCTGTTTGGTTGCCTCATAATATATTCTGTCTCTCTGTCTGTATGTTTCTGTATCTCTTTGCCCACCAATCTATTTCTACTATCCTACAGCAATGGAAAATAAATATGTAATGCCTCCTGGAATCTGAGGAGTTATTTACCTGAATGAGAGAGTGCAAGATCCAGTTTTAGTGTTTTTCTCCCTCAATATATTGTTTCAGGCAAAATAATTTATTTTTTTCAAAGTACCATGATCCCATTGTAGTAGAGGCTCTTAAGGGGACAGAAACCTATCTTATTAATTTATTTAACAATTTAAAATCCTTATTAAATTGCTTGGGTAGACCACTAAAAATGCTCACAAATATCTTAGTCAGCAATGAGGTTTCAAAACACAGTAGAAAAAAAATCAAACCATTTGAAAGTAAAATACTGAGGAAAATAATAACTAAATAATCATTTCGAGTATCCAAATTTGTCCTCAAGAATAAACACTGGAACAAAAATCAGATTTAATATAGGGTGGCCATGATTCTGAGAACCTTCAAGTAATCTAGGCTGCACTTAATAAACCAATTCCTCATTTTGATAAGAAATTCACATATGTGTGTGTGTTTATGTACACTCTATGAATGTATGTATAGTGTATCAAAGTCTCCCTAGAACAGTTCAAAAAAGAAAATAAGGTAGAATGGCTTGCATTGTTCACAATTTAGAAATGTCACCCTCAAATGAATAATTACTCATTTTGTTCTAGTCTAAATATAGTCACTTAGAAAAATGGTCCTGATTTAGGTCAAAAGCAACTGGAACCATACCAATAACAGAAAACATGGGCTATTGCCATTTCTTCTAATTAGGTTTTCTGAACTCATTAAGGCACAGAGCTAGGTGCTAGGGATACAAAGACCAACCTTCACAGAGCCGCCATATTGAAGGAGGTATAGAACATGTCCATATTTATGTGGACAAATATAACTTTAAAAAATGGGGAAGAGAAGGGAAGGGAAGTTTTGTTAATATGAGTTAAATATTTTAGAAACCAGTGAGTGCTTCTAAGAGTTAGAGGTGAGCAGAATCTCATATTGGAAAAACTGTATGGAGACCCAAGGATATGATAGACTGCTTACTTGAAAGAACAGCTGGTAGCTTGACATCAAGGTACATAAAGTAGAGGAACATGAAATAAGACTAGAAAGATTGGACAAGAGCCAGAATAAAGAGGGCTGAACCATCGTGTTAGAATGAAAAGGGACTTTAGAGATTCCCTTGGTTTTTAGACAGGTGATATAAAACCTATAGAGGAGTCATGTAGTGTATGTCCCTCCTCATCAACTGTCACAGAACAATTTATAAAACTATAGTCAGTGGGGTAAGGAGGTGTAAAGGAAGTAAATATTATTATAGCACCTACTATGTGATAATTATTGTGCTGTTTTACAAATAGAACCCCATTTGATCTCACAACAATCAGGTAGATGCTGCTGTTATCTTCATGATGCAATTGAAGGAACTTGGGCAAACAGAGGTTATTAAGTGACTTTCCTGGACCAATCACGTAATGTCTGAGGCCAAATTTAAATGTAGGTCTTCTTGATTCAAGGTCCAGTGTTCTATCCACTGACCTGGCTGCTTTGATTTCGTATTACAGGCTTAGAACTAGAAAGGGCACCAGAACTCATCTGTTCCAACCCTTCCCTTTTACAGATCAAGAAACTGATACTTACAGAAATTAAGTAACTTAGCCAAGGCCACACAAGGAGTAAGTGGCAAGGGCAGGATTTGAACCAAGGTCCTTCCTTTGACTCCAGTACCCAAATGCCTCAGAGAAATCAGAGATTTCTTACAAAGTTTTATGCCAAACACAAACATCCAATGTATCCTGCTATTTGGTTATGACTATTATGCTACAAACACTAAAAAAATATGGTAAAAACTTGCATATTTAAGTTCTAACATTTCTCTATGCCCACATCTAGGACTGGAATTTAGGATTAAGGTTACCACCAGGAAGTAAATTTATAACTCTCTTTATTATTGTCAGAAAAAAATAAAATGCTTTGGTTCACCGCTCCTCATTATCTTTAGGTTCTCAAAGCTATAAGCACAGTGTTTTCAGCCTTATTCTAGAGAAAAAGAGAAAAATTCTATTCTATCACTAGAAATATCTTCTAGACATGAGATACAGAGGGATATAATATCTCTCCATAGTCAACTTAGCCATCTTCCCTTTAAATAAAAATATTAATAGGCTCTGGTTAAATAAAATATAAGAATCTCTCTTAAAAGTTAACTTCATTCTATCTATTCATGCAACAAACCATCATCACTAAACAAACAAACAAAAAGCTTGTCACACCATTTTAAAGTGTTATTGATAGTAAGTAAAGGAAGCATAATTTTGTGGTATGCTTTAAGACAAGTGATTTTTGCTTCTTCTCCAAGGCAATGCAGAATTTCCACTTCTGATGAATAAACAATGAATGTTTGGAGTATGCCAAAGAAAATGAATAAGGCATGTACTTTTAGAGGTCAAATGCTGCATTAACTACTCAAAGAAGTCTAGTAAACACAATTTTCAAGTGGTAAGTGTAAACTCTCAATATTTTTGCTATAAGAAAAAAAAAGAAAACAAACAAACAAGCCCAAATCACAAAACAGCTTTACTTCTCCTCTGGGGACAAAAAATGACCATGTTTAAAACCAATGTCATTGTAACACCAAGATCCATAAGATGATTTGAATCTGCTTATTGATAATTTAATAAGCTGAAAGTCTGGGATTCTGCTAATAACTAGACTTACTTTTCTGATATCATCTAAGGTGTTGATCTCTGGAGATAAGCCACCATGTACACACAGGAACTGTTGATTCATCAGGGCAGCCAAGGGAAGGCAGTCAAAGGCGTCCATACAGGCATCATATACTCTTTCTGAATACTTTATTTTACCTTTGAGGATATAAGGGAAAAGTTGGAGATATATGTATATATACACAAAAACATATAAAAAATGACCTTTTTTTTGCATGGTGTCACATTTAGAACACAAATCTATACACTTTCTAAATTCTAGCATTTCTCTACTATAATTTGAAAGGATACATGTTAATTGCAGTGTCCTTTCTTGTGTTTGTTGTTCATTCATAACTATTTGTACCTTTCTCCTTCATACTTTTTTCTTTCCTTCTTCATCTTGCTCTCTCCTGTTTCTACTCCTCTCTTCATTTCTCTTTTCTTCCTCTTTCCTTCATCAGTTCTTATTTTTCTCCTCCCACTTTGTTTTTTTTTTCCCTTTCTCATTCTGCTTCTCCTTTTTTTCCTTTCTCTTTCTCCCTTAATCTCAAGAATCAAAACTTTTGCTCCCTAGAGATGGAAATAGCTAGTTTAATCAGTGTATAGAGTACTGGACTTGCAGTCAGGAAGATCTGAATTCAAATCCAGACTCAGACAATTAGTAACTGTGTAACCCTGGACAGATTACTTAACCTCTGTTTGTCATAGTTTCCCCATCTGGAAAACAGGCATCAGAATAGTTTCTGCCTCTCAGGGTTGCTATAAGGATCAAAAGAAATATTTGTAAAGTATTTAGTAGAGTGCCTGGTACATAGTAGGCTCTTATTAAATTCTCCCTTCCTTTCCTCTTTTCCTCTTCATGCAAACATACATCTATATGATTATGTAATTTTAGATATGATCTCACTTCTGACTTCATTTTCTTTTTTATTTAATTATGCTTTTGACAAAGAAAATAAGACATAAAAAGCTTAGGGACTTCTCATTTGTAACATTTACTGTTCACAGTAACAAACATGAGATATACTTACATTCTTGTTTAAATGTGAAATACTCTGTTAAATGTCTACATTCATGGTTTCCACGAAGTAAAAACAGTGTTTTGGGGTAAAGGATTTTCAAGGCCCATAAATACAGCACACACTGAAAAACAAAACAAATGATCAAATAGTATATTTTTATGTCATAGTCTATGTATTTAATACATTGATATGCAAAGATTAAAACAAAACAATTCCTGCCTTCATGTAACATGTATTCTCTGATCTTCACTCTCCCCAATTTGTGTATTATGAATACAAATAAATGGATAGATAGATAAATAGATAGATAGATAGATAGATAGATATAGCGAGTAGGTAGGTTGATAGATATGAGTAAAGTAAAAAATAGCAATTAAGTTTAGTAATAAAGTTACATATATCATAAGTAATGCCTAAGGCCAATCTTGCATTTAAATGTAGCATTGCCTGTGTAGAGAGTAAGTTATGTTAAACAAAAGCACAAGAAATGAAAACCTTCTCTGCCAGCATCTTCCCCAGGAAGTTTCTTTCGTTACATTCTTTCTTATTACCTATAAATATATTTATTTCTTATTTTAAAAGTACATTTCATACTTAAAAACATGTAAAACAAAAAATCTGTGTGTTTCTTTTGGGGGCTGGAACAAATTGAATTTCTATTAACTTAAATGGGGAAATTTGATTTGACACACAAGCAAATAGAGTTATGAGCTTGGCCATGGAATGAATTAAACTCGTGTGTCAAGGTACCACTGTCTATGTGTAATTCAATCCTATTACCTCTTACAGAGGGGGAGGAATAGTTGAAACCAACAATGATTATAGTTGGCAATAAAAGGAGGTACACATGTTGAATTAATTTGCTAGTCACTATTCATTGATCTCAGTGTGAATTAATTTTACCATTTGTGACAAATGTGTACTCTGAATATTAAGTACAAAGAATCTGTATTTTGGTTAGCAGATATATTCATTGTAAATGATAGGAATGACTCTTCTTAGCAGGCTGTACCCAGATTTTGGTCTAAGCATCCTTCTGATTAATTGACATTTGTCAAGCTGGATATTTGTGCACATATTTTAATAAAGTCCTTGTGGATATTTCACAGGGTTGGAAGTTCACATCTCAATATGGATATTTATAAACCATTATTAATATCAATGAGGGGAACTTATCCAGTTCAAAATTTTCTGTGCTGCCATAGCAGAGGCCTAAACTATATGGGGGGGGGGATTAAGTATTTTTTTCTTTTTTTGCCTAAACCTTAAAATAGCTATACTTGTCATCTACTTACAAAACCCAAAGAGAAAAAAAAATGGTTGACTTTGAAATGTAACAACTTCTTTTATAGCCAAACTTGCAACCTCTCCCCTACTGAAATCCTGACTGGGGGCTTCTTCAAATTTGTCAAATGTTACTAGAGAAATCACATTCTAAGCATCACATTTTCTTTTTTGCCATCTGTTGAAAATTCACAGGCTGCTTTAACATCCTGTTTTGACATTATCATGTGTCTTTATCACCTCTAGGATTAATTACTGTAACACTTTCATAGCTGGTTTCCCCAAATCTCACATGGAAATACTCTCTACAAATGTTCCTATATTGCCTAATTTTTATTCTGAGTAGACAACTCACATAACCTCCTCTTTATTATTATTGTTTTTGTTTCTTCTAATGTGGAGTATTTAAAAATATATAATTGGCTCAAAAATTCTTGCTTATGACACAATGAGAATAAAATAATTCTGTCTTTGAATTTCATTTTCTTTCTTGTCATTATCAAACAATAAAATCACTTCCCAAACATAGCTTGGAATCTCAAACACAACCAATATTGTAAGAAGTAGTATGTTAAGTCCATGGGCAAGAATAAGATTTAGAGGGTAGACTCCTGCCAGAATTCACTCCTCAACATCTGGTGTGAATTTGTTGCCAGTGACATCATTTTTTTTTGTGGGTAGCTCCTTCTCTATCGAGAGTTCTGATACTCTTCCATAATGAAACAACTGTGTGAGAACATTGAGGGGATTTAAGGGATCTTAAATAAAACTGAAATCTAGTAATTTTCAAAATCGTCAAACTCTTTATGAATAAGAGTAGCTCAGAATGGGAAGATATGGATGGGCTGTGTTAAGTACTTCTAGAGGATATAACAATATGGATGAAATCACAAATCTACAGGGGAAGAGTTTCAAAATCTCCACCAGTCATTGTTGCCACAGTCATTACAAAAACAAAAGAAGAACATTCAAGCAACCAAACAACTAGTTTGTTTAGTTTTTTCACTGACCCCATTGGCTGTGCTATCATCACACAGTCACAATCTAAGAGGCTGTCAATAATTTTCTGTGGCAAGAATTTCAGACGATATTAGGATGAACCCTTTATTATTTTTAGGAAGAATCATCTCCAGACAAATTTTGGTTATAACTATATAATACTACTCTCTTCTTTCCCAAATAAAGGTATGTGATTTGGGTTTGGGTTATTAGGCACAGAAAACTGAATGTACACTTTTTAAATTAATTTCATATATATATATGCATATATATATATAATTTTAGCCTATTTGTTTTTCTCTAATTTTTCTAATTTCTATGTTCTAATTTGAATATTTTTAATTTATTCTTTTGACTATATACATTATAGGAAAGTTTTTAAAAAGGATGAAGCTTTAAAAAGTGGAAGAGAGGTAGAAAGGAACAAGAAAAAGGAAGAAGAAAGGCTGGGATATATGGGAACAAAGGGATTGTAGGATTATACTGTATGTAGTGTTTGTACTTTCTCTAAGCAGATGTTTGTTTTTGTTAATGGTGAAAACAAAAGACTGGCACTCACTCCCTTCTCTGGCCTTCACTCATAGAATGTGGGCACTACTGATATATTCCAGATATTTCCTTTTTCTTCCCAGTAAGGAAAAATTAATCTCTAATTGATGTCTTCAACTCTATCCTTACACTGAGATTTTTCTGTGCACGTGTAGCTGGAGAGGGAAAGCCATGGATATGTTAGTGTAACCTGCCAGCCCAGCTTCATCCTAGAAAGTAATGGTTGATTGGCATATTTTTGCCCAAGGTTAAGAAGTCTGAACTCAGCTTGAGCCACTCTGGGATGTTTATTAAAGTTGATAAAGTAATATCATTCTCTCCTTGTTTCTGAGGCATCAGTTGATATTCAGATTTACCAATGATTCACTTTGACATGCAAGCCAAGATCAAACACTTTTTTTTTAAACCCTTACCTTCTATCTTATAATCAATACAGGCAGAAGAGCAGTAAGGGCTAGGCAAAGCGGGGAGGGGAGAAGGATAAGTGACTTGCCCAGGATCACATAGACTTGCCAGATCAAGTCTCCTGCACAGATCCATTCTAGCCTCATCCCTTCTCAGAGCTAGCTACATCTGGGCTAGTCTCCATTCCTATAGACTCTTAATTTACAGGAAGTAGTATTATACAAGTAATAATGTTATTCAGTTGTTTCAGTCATGTCTGACTCTTAAAGACCCCAATTTGGGTTTTCTTGGCAAAGATACTGGAGTGATTTGTCATTTCTTTTTCCAGCTTATTTATAGCTAAGGAAAATGAGACCAATAGGGTTAAGTGACTTTTCTATGGTCAAAGAGCTAGTATCGGAGTCTGGATTTGAACTTGGGTCTTCCTGACTCCAGGCTGAGAGAGCTATCCTCTGGTCAACCTAGATTCCCAAAAAGTAATAAAAATACCAAGCATTTACATAGTGTTTGAAGATTCACAAAGTGCTTAACAAATCTCAGAAACTAATACTGTTTCAAAGGAAACTTTGTCAGACACTGGAGTACAATAGCCAAAATTTAAATCACGCCTTCTTGACCGCGAGTTCATATCTCTATTCACCGTCTTCACTGAAATTAATAACTGCCTTAATTAAAGTTAAAACAATACACCATCTCCACCCTACTTTTACTGGGCCCAAACTCAGGTCAAACTGGGAAATATTGAGGTTCCTTCATCATCTGGCCCTTCTACTCTCCTCTCTATCTCTTTGTATCTAGGAGAAACTATAACCAGATTCCACACACTTGCCCATTTCTCTCTCCTGGAGTTTCCTACCATCTCTTTTAATAGCTTCTCTTTCAATCAAGGAGAAGTGAAGCTGTTTCTTGTAAGACTTATCCCTTCTTTAGGACTCAGGTCACAACATGTCAAAGAATTCCATTCCGGCCAGCAAAAGTTTTATTCCCAGCTTTAAATGTCCTTGGAGTAGGAGCTAAAATTAAGTCAATGAGGGCTAAAATAGGATTCTAGATTTCGAGCCAGGAAGGACCTTGGATGTCATTTATCCCAATGCCTTTATTTTATAGATAAGAAAACTGAGGTCCAGAAATATTAAATGACTTGTCCAGAGTCACACTGAGATTTGATCTCAGAGCCTCTGACTCAAGATTCTAGTGCTGTTAGTTAAGAAAGGATGTGACTCTGTTTAAATGATGAAAATGCAAAACTTCAAGAATATTATACCCAAATAACTCTTGATGCTATGAGGAATACAAGGAAGTGCAGCTGTTTCATCTCTAGAAATGCCTATTGGTAAAAGAAAAAAAACAGAATAGAGAAATACCAGCTTTGGATTCTCTAAGACACTTCCCTCCTGGGTGATCATGAATAAAAACCCAATGGGGGTAGAATGACTGAATCCTATTGACAACCAGCCTCCTGTGTCTATCTGTATCCCAAGCCATCTCCTTATCTTTCAACATTATTTGTTGGGTCATTTTGTTGTTCTACCACAGCATCTCAGAACATCCCCTGATGAGGATTCTACATTGTAATCCACTCTGGCCTATGTGACTTCATAATTAATAAATAAAACAACCTCCCCTGATTAAACATAGATGAAGCTTCTAGCTTAGTTTATATCCCTGAGAGTTTGCATCTGGCTAGAGCCTGCAATGCATTGCTCCAGAGCATTAAGCCAGAGACAATTTAGTGGCAGATTGAATAGGAGAGTCAGATTACTGGGCCTGGAAATTTGGAAATTCAAGCAGTCCTGAAGTAGCTATTGGGTGGAAAGACCTCTATTTGCAATTCTGAATCAAGCTTGGACACAATGAAGCTCAAATGGATTAGGACACCTTTCTTAAAGTTAATGCTATTGCTATAACTATCACATTCATTTATTCTAATGAACAAAATCTTTTTCTTGAACACTCAAGCCTTTCTAGTTTATTCTGGTTAATTCCCAGGAATTAAGTCCTAATCTTGGCTAAAAAATCAAAGAAGCAAGAAAATTTAGGGTGCATCGTCACAACTTTCCATCATTTATGACAGGTGATTCATACTCAACACACACACATGCAAAGAAAACATGAGACAAGGTCTATAAGTACCAGCATCCATGACCATAGAGCCAGGTTCTAAACTTCCAGGACAATTCTTTTTAAATCACATCTTCCTATTTAATGCTGGGGAAACCCAGCTTGGATAACCTAAAGGAACCTCAGGAGACCTATGGGGTTTGTGGAGAGATGAAGCAAAAATATTACGAAGTCTACCCTGAGGTATCCAATAAAATGGAATTTGCCTGTGAGAACATCAGAGTTGAGGGTGGCAAACTGCTAATTTATTTAAGGTTCTTGATGAGCATTTCTCAATAATTATAGAGAATCCTAAAATTAGTACAATTTTATGTAAATATATTAGGAATAGTTTTGTGTGTATATATATATATATATATATACACAGAGAGTGTTATATATTATACACACTGACATAGTTATATAATATTCTTACATAGTTATAAATATTAAACACATATATAGTTACAGTTACATATACTATACACCCATATAGTTACATACATATATAGATACACACATTTATAGAGTCATATATATATATATATATATATACATGTATATTTAGAGAAAGCAACAGAGCTTATCTTGAGTAGGTTGTTTTAATATTATTATGTGAGGGCAACGTTAGCAGGAATATTTAAAAAGCATCAGGTGCTGTTTCTAGCAAATAACGCAACTAGCTAATCTGGATTCTTTTAGACAATTTAGGTTGCTTATGAGTAAGAATGAGACACAGATAAGTCTCTTGGTACTAGAAATTGAATGTTGAACAAGATGCCCAAAGGCTATAAACAGCCCCATAATACTCCAAGGTGTGATGCACACCAGATAAAAATGTAATAGGGAAATATTTATATATATATATTTATATATACATATATAAATAAATATAAATATATATTTATATATATAACAAAATAAATAAGAATATGATGAACCAAAGATAATATAAATACGTGACTTTTTAAGTTAATATGTGTCCTCAGGGAGATGCAGAAATATACTATAGGCCTCCCCTCACTCCAATTGGGTTTTTTAAAATATGCTGATAGTCTGAGAGCTGGAAGAAAGTATGTTCTATCTGTATGTTGGTTGCTTCTTGAGAGTGATTGCTATTTCTTTATTTTTCTTTGTATCCCCAATGTATATCCAAATAGTTAGAGCATACCTAAGAGGGACTTAATAAATGCTTGTTTGATTGTGTCTCTTATCATGGTATTTTTTTTTTTGCCCTGTGGTAGGGCTTAATTCTATCCTAACCTCAAGCAATCTCAGAAGCCTCTGGGATTTGTTGAGAGATGAATCAAAAACATTACAAAATCTACCACGAGTCATCCAATAAAAAAGAATTTGCCTGTGAGAATATAAAGGTAGAGGGTGGCAACTTTCTAATTTATTTAGAATTAAAGTTCTTGAATAAGCATTTCTCAATAACTATAGAGAATCCTAAAATTTGTGTAGAGAATTTGGGAGGGTTAGTTTTCTAATAAGGAAAAGCTAAGTCTCTGATGATTACGGTATCCCTGAAAGTCCTGGTTATAATCTCTCATAAAGGAGGAGATTCACTCAGGTCTTGAGGGCCCAGGGGGTGTGTTTCAGAACTGAGACCACACATCTAATCTATCACTGTTTTTCAGATAAATAAACTGAAGACCAGAAAGATAACACGATTCTTCCAGAGCCAAATAGCTATTAGGTTTCAAAATCAGATCTGAAAGTTGAAACCATCCAGGTCTCTTCCCACTTCCTCCACTGTGCGCTGTCCTTATATCCTCTTTTAAAATCTATGAAGCTTTTTCACTGTGGAACTGGTTTTTCTTGACTACGCATACTTCTTGCAAGGGTTTTCTTTTTGTTTTTGTCAGTGAAGGAGAGAAGAGAAAATAAATGCTAGTTAATTTAAAAAATAATTTTTAACCCCCCCCCTGAGAAGATTATTTCAAACAATACTTTCAAATGAAGACCTTCATGCTCAGCCTCCCTGTTTAACCTAAGAGATCCTGAAAACTTATTAATGCTCCCCTTCAATAACTAATCATAGAATTATGTAACTTTGCTTTATGTGCTTTGTATCCTCCATTAAATTGTAAACTCCTGAAAGTAGGTAGTATCAACCCAACAGCTTAGCACCTTGTATTACACTTTGTACATAGTAGCTGCTCAATAAATTGCTTAATTGAGTGGATAGAGTAATATGGGTTTTATTTTATTCTTTTATAATTATCCATTTCTTCTAAGTACTGTAATGATGTAGTTAAGAATAACGTGGCCTTTAAAGGAAGAAGAGACTTTATAAAGGTGAACAAAGAATCTTTTGGGGAAAAAATAATGATATGGTACAAGTATGACACTTACGAAATTAATTTTTACTTCCAATGAAGAATAGTTCTTTAAAAAAATTTAATATACTGTGGTAGAACCCACATAAAGATAAGCAATCTCTTTAAAAAATTTCTAACCAAGTATAATAACAAATTTTCAGATAAGTTTTCTGAAATTATATGATCTAAATTGTCTCCCACCTTCAAGATAAGCAGTCTTAAATTAATACGGACTTTAGAAATGCCTCATATTCAAATAATTTCAAATAAAGTACTCTGTAATACAACATTATTCAATGAAGAAAGATGAGTGGGTAAGATTCTGTTTCAAAGGCTGCCAAACTGTGTTTTTTTAAATCCTTTACCTTCTATCTTGGAATTGATAATAAGCATTGGTTTTAAGGCAAAAAATTGAAAAAGGCTAGGCAATTGGAGTTAAGTGACTTGCCCAGAGTCCCAAAGCTAGAAAGTGTCGGAGGTCATATTTGAACCCAGGATCTCTCATTTTCAGTCCTGGCTCTCTATTCACTAAGACTCTTAGCTGCCCCTTTAATGATTTTTTCAAAGTACACTAATCTTACTGGTGTCAAATTCAAAGAGCAGGGTATCACTGCCACTGCATATTGATTTAGAAAACCACAAATTAATATTATCTATGTAATAGTGTATTTTTGTTTATTTTCACATTTCTCAATTATGTTAATCTGGTCCTGTTCCACCATGGAGTTCTGTGGGTTGCTTGCTGCCTGGCTGTGAGTTTGACATCTCTGTGTATTAATAAGTTCCCCTAAAGACAAAATATATCAGCTGTATCCACACAAATACAAATACCATTGTACTCTTCTTGGTTTGTTAAGACAGCCCACCGACCCCTGATTAGTAAGGCTCATCCTTCAGGGTTTACAATTACTTTACCAAATATGGCCAGTCAAAAGCTGGAAAGAATGAGGGGATGCCCTTCAATTGGGGAATGGCTGAACAAATTGTGGTATATGTTGGTGATGGAATACTATTGTGCTAAAAGGAATAATGAACTGGAGGAATTCCATGGAGACTGGAACAACCTCCAGGAAGTGATGCAGAGCGAGAGGAGCAGAACCAGGAGAACATTGTACACAGAGACTAATACACTGTGGTATAATCGAACGTAATGGACTTCTCCATTAGTGGCGGTGTAATGTCCCTGAACAATCTGCAAGGATCTAGGAGAAAAAGCACTATGCATAAGCAAAGGATAAACTATGGGAGTGGAAACACTGAGGAAAAGCAACTGCCTGAATACAGGGGTTGAGGGGACATGATTGAGGAGAGACTCTAAATGAGCACCCTAATGCAAATACCAACCACATGGAAATGGGTTCGGAGCAAGGACACATGTGATATCCAGTGGAATAGCGCTTTGGCTATGGGAGGGGTGTTGGGAGGGGGAGAAGGAAGAAAATGATTTTTGTTTCCAATGAATAATGTTTGAAAATGACCAAATAAAATAAAGTTTAAAAGGAAAAAATATAAAAAAGATTCTAATCTAAACAAAAAAAAGCTGGAAAGTCTCTCAGACACCATCTTATCCAACTCTTTTATTTTACAGATGAGGTAACTTGGAACAAAGGAGGTTATGTGATCTACCCAGTTTTACAGATATAGTTGGCATCAGAGATAGGATTTAAACCAAAGTCATCTGACTCTGGAGTCACTGCTCTTTCCTCTACATTATTTCATTTAACAGAAGAATCATGGTTCCTATGAGCAGGGAATGGAGAGAGGAGGCAAATTCCCCACTGAGGCACTCCACTCCAGCTGAAGAAAAAAAAAGGGCTAAAACAGAGAGTTTGAGAGCAATTAGATTGTGAGTTCCTCCATTCATCTTCTGTAACCCCAGCACTTTGTATGTTACCTGGCATATTGTAGGTGTTTAATAAATATTTAATGACTGACAGAATATCCAAAAGAGGTTAAAAATTATTGCAAAAATATAGTACTAATTATAATTACTAAAATATTTCCCATAGTAAGTATATTAAAGTAATAATAGAAAAAAATTACTTATTGGGAAGTAAAATACCCTTCGAGCAAATTTGAGGACACATTTGTAGCAAAGGAGAAATATTTACCATCCTTTCTTTAATGAACTTTCACATTAGGGAGACTTTGAGGTGGAGAACTATGAGAAAAGCAAGCTAAATATTTTTCAGCAGCACTTAGTTTTTTTAAAATAATACTTCATTTACCCAAATTTCAAAGCAAGTTGTGTCAATTATTAATTTTAATATTTATTAAAATTGTTTTTATTTATTTAAATATTTTATTAAAATTTATTTTAAAATTTATTATTCTTTTAAATTTAAGTTTAAATTTGACAAAACTTAATTTGAATTCCAAATTCTCTCTTACTTCCTCCTCCTTCCTCCCCCTTTCCCTAGGTGGTAAGCAATCTGATAGAGATTTTATATGTTAAGAAGGAAGGACTACCATAAAAAGATATCATTTTAAGGTTAAGTGAATGTTAGGGGAGTGTCCCTCCCCCCTCCCTTGTCTTATTATGGGTACTGCTGCCAGTTCTCTGGGCACCCAAGAAACAAAGATAGCTGGAACTTACTTCAATACTGAAGTACCCTCTGTCCACATAGTCCCCTAAGAAGAGGTATCGTGTGTTGGCTGGAGAGCCTCCCACTTCAAAGAGTTTCATCAAGTCAAAGAATTGTCCATGGATGTCCCCACAAACTGAAAGAGACAAATACAATCATTGGTTATGACCATTCATCAATATTAGTCTTAATATTTTTTTTTTACATGCAGATTCTTTTTGAGGGTCAGAGGCCACATATATGTTAAGATAGAAAAGTTAACAAATTTGCTGAAGAAAAAATCTAGAAAGAATGAAGAGTTAACAGCATTCAATGTCCCAGACCAACTGGCCTCCATGATATTTTTATAATGCTCTATTCCATATCTGGTTTCTATATCCTTGGCTGGGTGGTCCCTCATTCCTAGAATTCAGATCCATTTCCCCTCTGCCCTTTATAATCTACTTCCCTTTAAGTGCATAAGCTCAAGTGCCAGGTTCAACATGCATGCTTTTCGTAATCCTCTCAGCTCTTATTGCCATCCCATCTCCAATTATTTTGCAATTTTGTTTTGCATATATGGCAAGTTCACTTAAGCATGTATATGTGATTTTGTGTCATGAATGTAAGTTCACTGAAAACTGACTAATTTTTTTCTTTGTATCATTACCATCCAGCACAGTATCCAAACACCCAAATGGTGTTTAATAAGTGCTTATTGATTAATGGATGAAATAACTATGAGACATCTTTAAAAATAGAAGTGATATACAAATTATTACTTTTTTATTATAAGAAAGTATCAATTTGCAAATTACTACTCATGATTTTATAATAAGAAAGTATTTCATTTCCAGGTTGCAGAGGTATTTAAATTTGCACAGTCATAATTTGCTATTTAATTTACATAAATGAAATTTAAACATTTCATTTGCACCATGACCCTGTCTTAGGCACTATACTCTATAATTTATATATTTGTGCTAGTATCCTTTGAAGAAACTTAAAAGTTAGGAGCATACAAAGCTAATATTAACTCTACATTATATATAATTCACTAAAATTCAACCACTCTTTATCCAACATTTATAATAATTCCTGGGTTTAGAAAGACAAAAATGAAATTATTCTTGGCCTCAGGGAGCTCCTGGAGTAGTTAATTAATTTCCAGAATGCAGGAAATGATTCTTTCAGTTATAAATGTATGCAATGAATAAGAAACTTTCCAACAGCAAGTTAAAAAAAAAAGACCTAATATTCTACTTGGAAGAAACAACACATATAAATAAATGAATGTAAAATATGTTTCAAGTCATACAAGGTCATTTCAAGAGTGAGCATGTCCTAAGAACTGGGACAATCAGAAATACCTTTCCTAGGAGAATGTACTCAAGCTGAGCTTTGAAGGAAGCAAGGGATCAGAAGAGGCAGAAGTAAGGAGGGGATGCATTCCAGAAAGTAGATCACTTTGATAAGGAGACTGCAACAGCAGTCTTCTTTAAAAGGGGTATTTGGGAGGAGCTTTTGCTCTACCCTCTTCAGATATCCAGTCAAGATGCAGGGGCAAATAGGACTCCTGATGAGTTTCAGGATGATGACTTGGGGAGGAGAATGATGATGGTGGAACCAAACCAAGCAGTGAAACTAGTGGGAAATGAGTGTATGAAGTGGAATAATATGAAATCAGACTGGAATGAGAGATGAAGGCCCAGTTGGAGAGATTTAAATGGCAGGCTGAGGAGTTATATTTTTTTCTAGATGCAAGAAGAGGGTAATTGAAGAATTTTGAGCAGAAGGACATTACAGTTAGATGTGTGTGTTCAAGAGTATCATTTTTGGGGCAAGAATGGGGCACAGTGGATAGGCTTAGAGTTGGGAGGACCTTTGTTCAAATCTGGCCTTAGATACCTCCTTGCTGTGTGAACCTGGACAAGTCACTTAATTCTGTTTACCTAGATCTTGCCCTTGTCTTAAAGTTGCTACTAAGACAGAAAGTAAGAGCTTAAAAATTTTTTAAGAGTATCATTTTGTCATCTTCAAGGCGGATGAATTGTAAAAGGGAGAGACTAGAGTCAGGGAGGCCAAATGGAAGACCTGAAATGATGAAGGCCTCAATTATAGTATGTAGAGGCTTTGTGAGTAGGGACATTGGAATGGACTCAAGAATTTTTATGGTGACAGACTGATAGGTTTTGGCAATTGATTAGATGGGAAGGAAACTTTACTCTATAAAATAAAATGCTAGAAAATGCTTCTTCAGCTCTTGAAGGCAATATGTGAGGATCTGCTTTATATATAGGGCATTATTTACATTCTTGGATCATTATACTCATGTGAATGTGTTTTGACCTTACCTTATACCTCAAAGAAAATTGGCATTACATTTCTTGTGATAAGAAGCACCAATAAATTGTCAAGTGAATTGTCTTTCCAAGTCTATAATCCCAGAGTTGTTAATGCTAAGTCTATGGAACTATGTTAAAAGTAATGGAAAGTAAGTTAGGTCTTTTCTTCCTTTTTATTTCTTTTTTTTTTTTATTTTAAAGCATGTTGTTAGAAAGATTCTTACCCATTACAAACATTTATACATAAAAGATATAATCTTATCCATTCTGAAAATTAACATATTTTGTGTGTCTAATTAAAAAAAACATACTGATGAATAAATCTTAAAAGTAGGAAGCATACAGGCATCACTCTACATATTGACCATTCATAGTAGGTTATTAATATACTACAAATGAATTCTACCTAACAGCATGGTAATAACAGTAATATTTTATTTTTAATTCCACCACTACAATGACTATATTTCTAATTTATTGTTATTATTACCATGATGTTAGGTAGAATTTATTAATAATGTATTAATATATTATGCTACTGTAATAATACAGTGAATTAATGTAATTTTGACACATTATTATGATCTTTGTGTAATCATAATAACTTGCTTTTCTATAGTTCTTTGAGGTTACAAAAATGCTTTAATTGTCTTATCTCAGCTGATCCATTATTCAATTATAACTTTGTTTCTATGGAATAAATGATGCTTCCATGTGTTCTAACATCAGGTTTTCACAAAATTAAGGATATGCCCTATCTTACTATATTGTTTTATCCTTTGATACTATCACAGATACTACCTACTTTCATGAAGCAGTGAGGTGATTCAGTATCCAAATCTGGTCTCAGACACTTAGTAGCTATATGAACCTGGGTAAATTTCTGAATATACTTAATTCCCTTAATCCACTGGGGAAGGAAATGGCAAAGCACTCTAGCATGGTTGATATAGTCCATAAAGTCATAAAGAGTCAAATACAATTGAATGACTAAACAACAATAACCCACTTTCATTTACCTTCCTTTTTTTGGATGAGAGACAGAGACAGATACAGAGAGAGAGCACACTAATTTTGGTTTTTCTAGTATCTTCCATTCCTTCCTTGTAAAGAAGTCTAAGCCATCCTGGTACCCTCTAACATTTCCTCTCCCACTTTCCTTCTTTTTCATAAGTCCAAGTTGAAGCTAATCTTTAAAATTAATTGCTCCTCAGAGTCCTTGCTTTTAAATGTCAATGTAGAGCCCATTTATTCTATAAATGGCCAGGAATATAAATGCTTCAAATCTCTTATTCTGAGAAATATGAATTTAAGTTTTAAGTAATTTATACCCCTAAACACACAATTATGGCATGGTCTGAGAGTCAAGGCAACACAATTATAAACAATTAACAGCCTCTAAACAATGTAAACATTAATCATATCTTATTGTCCCTTGTCCCAGCAAGACGGTATATTATGGTCCTTTCTGGGAAAATGAGAAATTAAGGGCCTTCTTACTTAGTCTATAATAACTCTGTGATCTGAAATAATCTCCATGATTTGCAAGCACACTGCAATTATTGAACTAACTTGATAATGTGAAAGCAATAAGATACAATAAAAAGAAAGAAATCCTGTGCCCTTTGGGATATTATTTCCTATTGCACAATTCAATTTCAACTTTAGAATAACTCACTGTAACCTGAGGAAAGCAGATTTTTGCTACAGTACTTCTGCAGTAAATGATTTTTCTCTACAATTTTCAACTAGGACAAAATATATTGCATATACAGATAGATAAAAATAAATTAGTAAACCTTCAAAGTCAAAACAAGAGCAAAATCACCAAAAATACCTGCAAATGAAGGAAGCGAACTTTGTCAGTGATATTAAATAGTTTCTAGTAGTCACTGCTGGTTCATC
Organism: Monodelphis domestica; assembly: GCF_027887165.1. Lineage (NCBI taxonomy): Eukaryota > Metazoa > Chordata > Mammalia > Didelphimorphia > Didelphidae > Monodelphis > Monodelphis domestica. The sequence goes on along the minus strand of NC_077232.1, from coordinate 261,936,543 downwards.
ACTGGCCTCTTTTATTAACCTCTTCACTCTCAAGTCACTGGGAATACCATTAATATCTCATTGAAAAGTCAATGAAGAATTTCTATTTCAAATCCAATTATATTGAATTTGAAAGCCCTACTTCTAATCTCAGAGTTAGTACTACTGAGACAAGTTATCTGACTTTGCTGACTCTCAGTTTCCCTATGTGTAAAATGGGTAGACTCAATAAGATAATCTCTAATGTCTCATTTAGCTTCTGATTCATTTTATGCCTATTTCTTCCTAAGGAAGAAAGCATGCACACAAATAATAGATAACATATTATATAATAGGTTATTTTATAACATTAATATATTTTATAATATCAAAACATATTTGTGTTCAATAAATTTAATTACATAAAAATAACACATTTAAAATCCTAACACAATTATGGCATGTTCTGACAACCAGGTGTATAAATAATAAGCATTGAATTGATTATTGATTATAAAGTGATTAGATACTCTGCTTTCTGTGACTAAAAAGTATCTTCATTTTATATAAGTAAAGTGAAGCTCATAAGTGAACTTCTCTTCAGGGCCAGGCGCAAGGACTCTAACGAGAGTTCTGTTATATAAAAATAAACTATTTATTGAGAAATAAGGATACAAAAAGATATAAAAGGATTTCTAACTTTAAGGGATTCTAACTCTACCTAAAATAAAACTCCCTGGTTCTTCAAGGAACCACTTCTCCTGTTTCTACAGCCTACACTGATCCTTCCTGATCTGACTAAACCAAATTTTCCCTATTTTATAATAAACTAACACTAGCATCCTTATATGAAGTATGGAATTCTTAACTTTATCTCCAAGTTATAAAAATAACAAAGGCTAGCTGGCTGAGCCTCAGCAAGAACCAAGTTAAGACTCTGAACCTTAGCAGACTTAGAGTCCAAATCAAAGACCAGGTCTTTCTTTGCTCTTCTCAAAGATAAAACAATTTATGAAACAGCAATAGACAGTCACTAGTGTTTCCCAAGTTGGAAAAGGAAATCACTTAGCTCCCTCAGGTTTTTCCCTCCTTTCCTTCTACCTCAGATAGTGAGGAGAGAGAGAAATGAAGATGTCATCTGTTCCCAGCACTCCCAGAGGGAGCTCAACTGGCAGCTCCCTTAAAGCAACAGCCACACCCAGAGAGAGTAACTGTCACAGAAAAACCATTACGCATACTGTCAACATTTGAAACTGACACTGTGTCTCAGATGTGTTTCAAACTTCAATTCTTTCTCAAGTCAGTTTCTCCACTTATCTCTAAACTAATGTAACAAAACTTTGTTTCTAATATCATCCTTATAAAAGGCAATACAAAACTAATGAACAACCTCTAAAAATTATAAAAATGAATCATTTCTTATTCTCTGTGCAGATGGAAAATTTGAAACACCTGAGCTACATTCCCAGCATCCTTTTATGTTCTCATTTTAGTTAAGGATGCTTAGGAGATAAATTTTGCTGAGACCCACTATACGGGGCTCTTTTTTCAGAGCTTGTGCTTTTTGTAAAGTGCTGCCGGTGTGAGTCTCTGATTCTCTTTGCTCTGCTCACTTGACTAAAAGAATCTTTTTTTATTTTCCCTCTCTTGAGTAATTTATATTATATTTATTATATTATATTATTACATATTTTTTTAAATTTAAGGATGAGAAATTTGCTACCTCCTGGAATCCAGAGACTGAATTCCTTGTGGAAGATTCCATGGAGATGCCTGAGGAGACCTCACACTGCTCTAGAAATTCCTGAGCAAAACTGAATGTGCAGAACTAAACGTTGGGGAGTTGAATACATTTGCTTATATGTACTTTTTTGAACCAAAGGGGACCGCCCACTAATTGGTTTTGTTCTTGATTCCATTTTGTTTCCTTATCCCCAAGTTGTTATATTTTCCCTTTGTAAAATTGTATGTACCTTAATTATGTTTAAAATGTTCCATTGGGGAGATGTGTCTCAAAGGATCACAGGGGGTTATGTGCAGATGGAAAAGTTGTAACACCTGAGCTACATTCCCAGCATCCTTTTAAGTTACATTCTCATTTTACGTAAGTATGCTTAGAAGATAAATTTGGCTGAGACCCATGCTGCGGGGTTCTTTTTTCAGAGCTTGTGCTTTTGGTAAAGTGCTCTGGCTCTCTTTGCTCTGCTCACCTGACTGAAAGAACCTTTTTTTCTTTTCCCTCTCTTTTGACTTATTATTAAAATCCTATTATTTTTAAATACCAGGAGTATTTATTCATTTTTACTCCTACATCTCCATTGTTCCATCATGATGGTAAGATGTGGCCCTAGTTATGGGAAAAAGGAAAATTAGAGAATTCTTCCTTCATGAATAAGTCTATTATATTTGTTATTAAAGCACATTATATTATTCTATATTAAATATATTCACATGATATATATTTTATTATATACACTATATGTAAATATTAGAAATTGAAAAAGATTATACAGATAAATGGATATGTAATGGTGGGATTGAGAGAGGGGTCCTTCCTAATACTAGGAACTGGAAACCAGCTGCTGGAGGGACTGGTAAAAGTGTAGCACTTCCTCCTTCTCCACAGAGCCCAATTGAGTCTGGACTTGACCCAGAGTGAGTTGAACCCCTCCCAACTCTGCTTCTAGATGACTTTGAAATCTTCCCTCCTATTACAAAATTTCAGAGACAGCATTGATATACTAATTGGCTAATTTATTTCTATGGCAAAGAGATAAAAGGGGAAATTGGGTATATACAGAGGGATTGGCTATATGCCCTACCCCTATTTTTCTATACTATATTTGATGGGAGAACAAACTGTCTTCTCAAGGATAAATGATGGTATAAGATAATCTTCAATAACAAAACAGTAACACTTCTTCAGCACAAGCCAGGTAGGAAAGCTATATGGAAAACCAACTCTGCTCCCTAGCTCCGGTCAGAGTCTGGTGAAAGAGAGTAAATGAGTGAGCCCAGACCTCCTTCTGGCCAACAGTTTTCTCCTTTTGAATCTTCTTTGGAATTCCATGGAGTTCTCTTCCCCTGGTGGCTCATGATTGTTCCATCTGCTTCTCTTGGGTCCATTTTCATTACCTATCAGGTTTTACTTTGCTTTTTGTCATTCTTCCTTGATTACAGATATAGTACGTGTTTGTGTATACAAGTACATGTATATATTATGTTTCTTTTCTCAAACTGCTGTCTTTTTTATTCTGAAATCAATTCTCCCTTTTTAAATTTTGAAACCTTTACCTTTCATCTTACAATCAGCACAAAGCATTGGTTCCAAAGCAGAAGAGCAGGAAGGGGTAGGGAAGAGAGGTAAAGTGACTTGCCCAGGGTCACACATCTAGGAAGTGTGTGAAGCCACATTTGAATCCAGGACCTTCTATTTCTAGGCCTGGTTCTAAATCCACTGAAATATCTAGCTGCCCCAATCAATTCCCTCTTAAACACACACACTCTTTATTTGTTTAAAGCACTGATTTTCAACTATCATTAGGAGATACCTTAGGTATATACATTTATATTGAGTAATCATTCATTCAACAAATACTTGGGTGCATATCATGAGCTTGTCTCTGTTTCAGGTTTTAATAAGTAATATGAAATAATTATAGGGCATAGTCTTATCATCTATTAAGTTTAAAATTCATTTGGGAAAGATAAGACTAATATCTTTACCTATCATGCTGTATCGTATGAGATGATGAAGTGGGTAGCATATGGAATATGCTCTGTTACAGTTCAGAGGAGAGGAAGATCAATTCTTTCATTTAAAAAATAGGTATTGAGTCATGATTTACTATTGCTCTCTGCCCTTATGAAGCTTAGGGTAGGGATAGGTGATGCATGCAGAATGAGGAGTCTAATATCCATAAAAATCATAAGTTTATATGGGATTTCAGCTTGGTTTCAAAGGATGAGTTTGGCTTAGGTAAATTGAGAAGAAAAGGGAAAGCATTCCTGGTAGCGGGAGTAGAATAAGTAAAGAAATATAGGTGGAAATTAGCAAGTTATCTATAGGGAACAGTCATAATTGACTGATTGAATTAGAAGATATGTGTGAGTGAAAAGTAGGACAAAAGGTTGAAGAAGCAATGTAGGACAAAACTATTACCTACTGTGACCTGTGTCTTTAATTCTTTAGGAAGCAGAATATTCCTTTACTCATAAATATATAGTATCACTAGAAGAATATTGATGGTAAAAATATTTGTTTTGTTTCAAGGAGAAGCATGGGGATACTACACATGAACAATTTCCCAAACTAATTTTAGACCCTGTTCATTTTATTATGGTCCTAACACAGTTTCTTTGCTCTTTTAAATTCTCATCTCTTATATATTCCTGGTGACTGATAGAGTTATAAACACAATTCTGTTGATTCCTTTTTGCATTAAGAAAGATAACTTCATATTTTACTGACGTTCCTAAATCATTATGTTGATAATTTTTATGTTCATGAGTCATAAGAGCTATTTCGTATACTATTTTCTGTCTACCTGTGAGTGGGAGTGGAGTCAAGATGGCGGCACAGAGGCAAACAAAGTTCAGACCTCTGAAAACCCTTCCTCACTGATTAAAAACAAAATGCTTCTAGGGAACTGTCTACCTGTGAGTAAGCACACGTACATACAGTCACTAAAACATTATGACAGCACTACAGACAGTGATTAGATTTATGAATTCCTTAGTATATAAACTTCCTGGAAATCCCGGGTGAGGAAACCCTTCTACCAATGTAGGTAGTGCCTTCTATGTAATACACAGACTGAGAGGCTAACCTAGAGCCCTAAAAGATTAAGGACTTTTTCAGAGACATGTAGACAGTTGTGTGTCAAAGGTGGAACTTGTTGCCAGTTATTCTTGGAATTGAAACCTGTTTATCCACTATGCCACCCAATAATTCCATTTTGTATATAGCATGCACACATATTTCAGTTACATTAAGGGAATTAAGATGCCAGTCATCTCCTATGAATATCATGAAAGTATGTTTTGATGTCCAAAGGAATGGCTTTGTTTAATCTTGAAAATGCCAACACCTCAGTTTGGGAAACCTGAGATAAATCTAAACTTTTCTCCTTTTCCCCTCCTTTCCCATTTTTCTTCCTCTACTGTGTATGCAAATTGAGAAAATAACAATGAAAATTTCTTATAGATGTTCAGATGACTAATTTTGTAAGCAGAATTAATATTGTGTATGTTAAATATACACTCTACTGAAAGCAAATGGTTGAATACACATTTAAAAAGCCTTGAATAGAGCAGTGATTTCATTGATTTAGGTTGCTTCTGCCAATCATGCACATTTTAAACTATCTATGTTTACCCTTTCTGTGTAACTTTGTTCATATTCACTTAAAAGTTCTCCAAGGAGGCCAACTATACAAGAAACTTCTTTATATACTCCTGACTTTTCCTTTGCACTTGAAGAAGACTAAAATGACATCATTTGGGTGATCTCTTTTGATTGACACATAAATTAGATTTAAGTGAAGTAATTGCCCAAAGTCATTAGCTTCACTCTCTTTTTCAGGCATCCAAATCCAGTAGCAAGTTATAATGACTGGTGATATCTATACTCTTAATGGAAAAAAGTGGACTTCTTTAGGAATTATTTGTGGAGCATATATATACATGGGACCATTTGGTCATCCAAAAGAAAATGGATGCATAATCATAGAATGTATGGCATAGGCCATGCCTATTATAGGGGCAAAGTTGCCAATACCTTTGATTGATGTCATTATGATGCCTTCTTCTGGACTCCCCTTAACCCCATCTTAATATGTAATGGATTTCTTCTCTCTGGAGAGATTCAAGAGGAAATTGGATATTCATTTGCCCATGGTCTTATGAAAGAAATTCCAGTTCTCTAGTAGTCTTCTGAGATCATTTCCAATAGAGTCTCAGAATATTAACTTCTAAGAAACTTGGAAGCTATATATAATCCAAATGGTCCCTCAACAGATAGTACCCTCAGCAAGTGGTTCTCCAGCCTATTTGAAAGTGACTTTCATTTGTCTTCTTTTATTTTTTTTTGAGTCTATGAATGTGAAGCAGGTACATTCCTGCACACCAAGTGGACCAACAAAGTGCCATATGTTGAAAAAAATGCTGGGTCAAAATTGTGGAAGGTCATACTAAATATTCCCCATGATCCTCCTGAATCTTACATTCCATAAAATGAAGGAAAAAAATTAAATAAAGAAAAAAACACTGTCAATAATCGAAAAAGAGACAATTAGAACAACTGTAAAAAGTGTTATCAGAATTTTGTCTATTAAAACATGCTTTTTTAATGTCCATGAAGGTAAAGCAGTTGGTTCTTGAACACCAGGTAGATAAGTAAAGATTGTCTTTTGCAAAAATCATTTACTCTTTCCTCTATTTTATTTTCTTTTTCTAATATTTTAATAAAAAGGATGTTCTAATGTCCTAGGGTAGTTTTAAGCTGGGGCAGGTAGGTGGCACAGTAGAGAGAGCACCCTGGCCTATTCTGAACTCAGAGAAACCTGAGTTCAAATCTGGCCTCAGAAATTTTCTATCTGGGTGATCCTGGGTAGGTCCTTTAACCCTATTTGCCTTAATTTCCCCATCTGAAAAATTTGCTGGAGAAGGAAATGGTAAAACACTCCAGTATCTTGGCTAAGAAAACCTCAAATAGGGTCATGAAGAGTCAACTGAAATGACTGAATAACAACAAAGTTTTGAGCTATTAAAACTTAAAACTGCACTAAAATTTTTGGAATACCCTGCATATATCAGAACAACCTCACATTGGGATGTCATTAAGCCACCCCACTAAGCTATTATATGTATCAGAATCCTCTTGAAAGCTCAATAGCTCACAAGTTCTTAATGTTTTGCTATTTACCAAAATACCAGATTGTACATGATATTCATATCAAAGGCAGATTGAATAAATATCAATATAACAAGCCAGAAGCCTGGACTTTGAATTTCCTCTCTAATAAATGCATGCATACCAAGTGGGAAGGGTGGGTCTATATAAGAATTCTGTGGGGACTATGGGAAACATTTGGGTATTCTCATGTAAAGTGACACATTCAAAACGTCTGACTAGAGTACATGTGGAGAGTTAGCGTGTGCCTCTAATAGTAGGAAGGGGCTGATGTCTTCTATTTATGTTGTTGTGTTGTCTGCCAGACTTGCTCCTCCTCACCATCTAGGTATTCTGCTGCTTCCCTGCTGAAAATTGTTTTTCAGTTAGTTGTTAACTACAGCTATTTTCAAGTTTACCTGATACTCTATAAAATATTCTCTAGGAATGTTATAGTTACACTCTTTTATCAATTTTTAGCCTCCTTCACCATCTACTGGTGCAGATGCAAGTGGAAAGGAAGGTATCAGAAAGCATTATGGTGTTTAAACCTCTCCTCTGAAGAAAAGGGGCCCTTTCAAGGTTTTTCTATCAGCTTAGCTTTTTAGACTCCTGTGTGGTCCTCATCAGATGAGGTAGAATTTTCATGGCCACCTACAATTCAATTTTCCATATCTTAGAAGTACTATGATTAATAAAGCCTTTGATTGGCCTTCCCTAAACAAATATGCTCAATCAAATGTCCTCCACTGTTTTCTCAGCTAATAGCTATGGAAACTCTTCTCATAAAGGCCATCTTAGAAGGCACTGACACCTGGAATAAAATCACCTCTGTGCTTTGAACTCTTCTTAGAATTCTTGTTTCCTTGAAATTATTTTAACAGATTTGTTCTCCGCTGTCTTCCCTGAATTTCTTGGTTCAATTATTTCCTAACATAATCAGAAAATCATTTTTGTTCTTAGAGCATATCATCATCCTGATTGAGGTAAATCTCCCTAGGGCTCTACCTTCTCAAATAGAAAAGGAAGTGAGAGACACTGAGGTAGGAAATTTTTAGCCTCATCCCAGCACAGTATTTCTCTCTCTCTCTCTCTCTCTCTCTCTCTCTCTCTCTCTCTCTCTCTCTCTCTCTCTCTCTCTCTCTCTCTCTCTCTCTCTCTCTCTGACTACACACTCTATTTTTTTAATTTAAAACTATGAGAATAGTAATTTTTTAAACCCTTACCTTTAGTCTTAGAATCAATTCTGTGTATTGGTTCCAAGGCAGAAGAGTCATAAGGGCTAGGCAATGGGTTAAGTGACTTGCCCATGGTCACACAGCTAAGAAGTGTCAAATTTGAATCTAGAACCTCCTATCTTTAGGCCTGGCTCTCAATCCATTGACCCACCCACCAGCTATCTTCTAGAACAGTAAATTTTTAACAACTTTAATGAGTCTCTTATTTATACAATGCCCTGTTTTATAATATAAGAACAGGCTTTTCTTTCAAACATATAACTAATATACCAACTATAAATAAGCAAACTGCTGAAATTCAATTCTTTATCCAACTCAGACATGCATGTAAATAACCTAGAACTGAAGACTATATATTTTGTATATCCTTTACTACTCATGAATTCATAAGTGAAATTTTCATTAATTCACATATTTACACAAAATTGCTGGTTCTGTAATTTGTAACCTATAATTTAATCAGTGTGCATAGACTCCCTTCATTGTAGTTCCTTAACTCTTCTGTAACTTGTAAATGTAGAGAATTTCTTGTGGTACTTAAAAGCTAGCATGTGTCCAAGTCGGGTATTTTTGATATCTTATATACACCAGACTGAACCTTTGTGTTTCCTAATAATTCTAAAAAGTGTCTCTCAAGAATTTTTATTTTTTCCATTTAAGGATAATCTCTATCCCTTTGTTTACATCTTTATGCCACAATCATTTGGCAGAAGATTTATCTGAATTCTTAATACTCCACAGTTAATAAATCTCTTTCATGGGAGCCCAACTATTTTCATCTAAAATCAGTGGATAGACCCTCTACATCTGAAATCAGGAAGACCTGAGTCCAAATCCAGCTTGACACTAGCTATATGATCCATGGGTAAATCCCTTAACTTCCATTTGCCTCGATTTCCTCAATCGTAAAACGGGAATAATAATAGCATCTACCTCATGGAGTTGCTGTGAGGGCAAAATGAAATAATATTTGTAAAGACCTTATCACAGGGCACATAGTGGGTGTTACAAATAAATTCTTATTCCCTTCTCTTCCCTTCTAATTAACCATAAAATATTAATGTTAAAAATATTAAGACATCAAATGAGCAATTTGTACAATTTCCTATATGCTGGACAAAGGAACCAGCTCATTACTTTAAAAAATACTTTACGGTGAATTACATCATTAGCTTTTAGTTTATTTTAGGATGCATCAGAATCTCACTTTCTATCATTAGCCTTGATGTTTATCAACTTGAACTTACTCTTTGACAAATATATACAAACTAAGTGGGAAGAGTAGATGGACTTTTCTAACAATTATCTGTGGGGCATCACACACACAGAGATGCATACATAAAGGAGATGTGTTTTCAAGTTTATCAGGATTCTGCTGCTCATTTTATTAATATCAATGTAAGTGAATAAAATGAAAAAGAACAGTAAGTCACTAATATCTTCAGGAAGATGCTAAGGATATTGATAATGAATGAGAAAAGCATATGCAAGGACACTGGGACACCTATTACAACAACAGTTCTAACAGTAGAGGGGGTGCACTGAGAAAATCATGGTGGATAAACAAACACTGAGCATGAGGAAGTCTCAGGGGCACAAAAGATTATGCCTCTCAGGGATTTTGCTAAAGTTACCCTAGACTCTGGTATTCTCCATGCAAAGGTACATAAGTCTTTCAACATCCAGGATTTGGATTCCTTGAAACAGAGAATGTCAAAATTTTGTGTAGAACCATTCAAATGTCTCAGAGATCTGAAAAGAGCATTTAAATTATATAACTCTGATTTCCAAGATATAGAAATATTACTATCAAAAGTATTTAGCCCTCAGGAGCATACACAATTTATTAAGATGATAGAAGACAATAATCTGATGAGCTGGCCAGAATATTTTGAGGACTTAGATTTTTCTAGACCATTAAACATGACATTTCTAAAAAAGGCAAGAGAAGATTTGCTAGAGGCAATGAAAAGTTTTTGTAATAGACCAAATGCTTGGGGAAATTTTGATAGACTGAGCCAGGAGCAGACAGAGCAACCTTCTCTATATATTGACAGGCTCATGGAGAATGCTGAGGCAATATTGGGATACACACAGGACATCCAGGAATCTATTCCCCATAGTAAAGAGACAATTTTTGAAGGGATGTAACCCAAATCTCAGATATTTCTTCAAACATTTTTGTCCAAATTTTGAATCTTTATCACTCTAAGACTTGAGAGACTCTGCCACATATTTGCATAAGACCCATACAGAGCAGCAGGAAGAAAAGGAGGAACTGAAGCAAAATTTAGAAGAGACAAAAGGGTCCCTTCGACAGAAAGAGATAGAGGAGATCAAGAATCTTGCTACCAACTGCTGGAGGAGTTGTGAATTGATCCATCCATTCTGGAGAGCAATTTGGAACTATGCCCAAAGGGCACTAAAAGACTGTCTAACCTTTGATCCAGCCATAGCACTGCTGGGTTTGTACCCCAAAGAGATAATAAGGAAAAAGACATGTATAAGAATATTCATAGCTGCGCTCTTTGTAGTGGCAAAAAATTGGAAAACGAGGGGATGCCCTTCAATTGGGGAATGGCTGAGTAAATTGTGGTATATGTTGGTGCTGGAATACTATTGTGCTCAACAGAATAATAAAGTGGAGGAATTCCATGGGAACTGGAATGACCTCCAGGAATTGATGCAGAGTGAAAGGAGCAAAACCAGGAGAACATTGTACACAGACTGATACACTGTGGTACAATCGAATGTAATGGACTTCTCCATTAGAGGCAATGCAGTGATCCTGAACAATCCAGAGGGATCTACGAGAAAGAACACTATCCACATTCAGAGGAAAAACTGTGGGAGTAGAAACACAGAAGAAAAATAACTGCTTGATTACATGGGTCGAGGGGATACAATTGGGAATATAGACTCTAAATGAACATCCTAGTGCAAACATCAAAATCACGGAAATATGTTCTGATCAAGGCCATATGTATGGAATTGTGCATCTGCTATGGGAAGGGTGGGGGGGAGGGGATGGAGGAAAAGAATATGATTCTTGTAACCAAGGAATAATGTTCTAAATTGACTAAATAAAATGTAAAAAAAGAATCTTGCTACCATCAGGACTTTCCCACACCAAAGAACACAATACCAAGCTAGGGTTCAAAGAGATAACAGAAAATGCTTTTTATGGCAAAGAGTGGGACACATAGTCAGATTCCGTCCCATGAAGTCAAAATATGAGCAAGGTTACAACAAGCTCCCAGTATCAAAATAGGTATATACAGAATAGTGGGTACAATAGCTATGCAAGACAGCAGACATACCATGATACATACAAGCCCAAAGGTTGTGACCACTGCAAACTCAAAGAAGAGACAACTCCCAGTCTCAAGACCATGCAACAGCCAATTAGCCAGGGAGTGAAACCCAAGAATTTGGAGGTCCCTGCAAAAGGAAACCCCCCAATACTCAGCATGAAGCCAGGAGAATGCAAGATTTAATGTACAGAAGGTACAAGGGAGGAAAACTGGGGATGTCATAACAGGGAGGAAAATAGAATAAGTGATGGTGGGAGAATTGAAGTCTAGAGAGAAAGAAAAATAAGAATTCAAAACAGAGGGAAATACAGGAGATGGAGAGGGGATTACAAATTGACATAACAGACATGAAGAACAAAGTATTTGAGTACATAGGAATATAGAAGGAAGCAATAAGAAAACTAAGAAGCAAATCAAGAAATATTTAGAAAATTTCCTAATATGAAAATATGGGTTCGTAATGGAGATCACAAAGAGTTGTAACAAATCCTCCAGTCAAAAACAGAATCACAAAATAACAGCAACAGTGAGGGAGCATTACATTGATTCTCTAAACTCCAAAGACAAAGTAGCAAACAAAAATTTTGAGACAGTCCAAGGAGAATCCAAAATAGCAAAACCTACCACACAAATATTCATAAACCCACAGGCTAAAGGGAAGAAGCATACCTTAACACTCAAAGAACAAGAAAAGCTAGAGGGGAGTGAAAACAGATGAATCTTCGACCCAACAGCAAAAGATTTCTATCCACAGTACCTAGAAATCTGTGATCCCAAACAATCAAGACAAACCAAGGAACACGGATATGGGAAAGGGATAAGCACAGGTCAACATCTATTCTGCAATGACAAGTTATCCCTTGAAACAAAAACTTCAAAATACTCTAGGGAGATGGTTAAGGAAGAAAACAATAGAGAGTTAACAGCCAAGCACTCTCTAAGCAGCCCTGACTTTGAGAATTTGAAGAGGCAGTGAGCACATAGAATGTCTGACTCAACATTCTGAGGCTGCCAGTATCTCTCTGACCAAGGTTCTGAGGGCTGTCACACTCCACCTAAGCTCAATTCAGAGGCTGAAAATCAAAGGGAAGAGAATCAAATGATCAAACTTTCACAACAAGTAGAGAATCAGAAACTAGTAGAAGGGGAACCAGATATACCAACAGAATACACAGAGTTACAGCATATTAATGGGCAGGAGCAGGTACAGGACTTGGGGAAAACAGAGCAGTTGAATGTTATGGTACTAATCCTGAAAGAACATCTCACTCAAGAACCTTATATATGGATTAAAGTTGGGGAACAAGACTATAAAGCCCTTATTGATACCTGGGCAACAAGATCTGTTTTGAAGTCATTCCCAGGGTACAGTAACATAGAGGGATCATTTACAGTAGCTGGAGTCACAGGGGAAATACAGCAAGTTCCTAAACTTGAACCTAAGATGGTGAAGCTGGTCCTGTATCTATAGATCACACATTCTTATTGATACTTGGGTGTTCCAACAACCTTCTGTGGAGTGACTTCCTCTGTAAAATTGTGGCAACCATCCATTGGGAGTGGTCAGGGAAAATTTATTTGCACCTACCAAAACAATCTTTGAAACACTATCCATTGTTATTCTTAGGGCAATTAGATGAAATACTTGATCAACTGCACACGGAAACACCAATGTTTGATATCCCCAAAGACATCCCATGGGACATATGGACTACACATCCAAACGATGCGGAGAAGATGAAATCAGCAACACCAATGAAAATTAAGTTAAGGAAGGAACACCTCCTAAGATCCCTCAATATAAACCAAGCAAAGGGGCTATGAAGAGTATATAACATCTATCATCAACAGTTTGCTGGAGCAGGGCATATTGAGACCCACAATCTCAGAATTCAATAGGCCAATATTGACAATTAAAAAGAACAAGAAGAACCCTGATGGCAAAATCTGTGCAGGATCAATGACTTTATAAAGAAAACTTACACGATCACTCTATCCCCAAGTGCCATAATATCAGAGATACTTAGCACAGCCAAATGGTATATGGTTATCGACCCTGCAAATGCGTATTTTATGGTCCTGCTGCATCCAGATAGCCAGAATATTTTTGCATTCCAGTGTGGGGGGGAATCATCAGCTCTGCTGGACTTGGTTGGCCCAAGGCTATTGCGAAAGCACCTCAATATTTTGCCAACTATTGAAGAGAGATCTAAAATCCATCAAGTTCAAGCACTGCAAGATAGTTCACTATGTAGATGATCTTCTCTGTGCATCCCCAGATGCTAGAACATGCCTGCAAGACTCAAAAATGTTGCTTATAGAATTATACAAGGGAGGGCATAAGATCTCAAAGAAGAAATTACAATGGGTCTCAATAAGAGTAGAATATCTGGGATTCATCTTAGAAAAGGGCACTAGAAAAATCTACAACAAAAGGATGGCTGACATCCAAAAGCTGGGAATCCCTAGAACAAAAAAGACAACTTAGAGCATATCTTGGGATTTGTGGGTTTTCAAGGCAGTGGGTCATAGGTTATTCTAACATCTCCAAATGCCTCACTGATTTAACAAGGAATGAGACAGAAGAGCCCCTGAAACTTACAAAGGTACACTTGCACACTTTATCACAGTTGAAGCAAGCAATTTTATTGGCTCTCATGTTCGGAATCCCAGATTATTCAAAAGATTTCCACCTATTCGTCCATAAAGCAAAAGGGATAGCTTCTGAAGTCCTAGCCCAGAACTTTAGACTGCAGATGAGACCAATGACATATTATAGTGCCATTCTAGATCCAGTAGCCCAGGGCATGATCCATTGTCTTAGAAGCACAGTTGCTGTTGCTCTGTCTTGGTCAAAAAGACAAATGACTTAGGGCTGGGATGCAGATTGCATGTCGATTCTGTCCATCAAATTGAAAAATTGTTAAAGATGAAGGACAGACAAGCATTTACACCTGCAAGATTATCCCAGTATGAGATCATATTGTTAGGAAATGAAAATCTGTCTTTACATCAGTGTGCACCATTAAACTCAGTGACCCTGATGCCTGATTTGCCTTTAAGAGAGGTACCAGTGCACGGTTGTACACCAGTTATAGACACAGTGCAGAAATCTAGACAGGATTTGAAAGTCATTCCCCTCATCAATCCTGATTTAGAGTTATTTTCCTGATGGATCCTCTTACATATACAGGGGCAAAAGAGGTATAGGTGCATCTGTAGTCACACGAGATGAGATGCTTTGGCATGTTTCTTTGCCCAGCCATGTCAGCACTCAAGGGGCAGAACTTAGAGCTCTTATCATGACTCTCATCTTGGGAAAAGATAAAAGAATCAATATTTTTTTGTGACTCACAGGATGAATTATCGATTTTGAATAGGATTGGAGATATATGGAAGAACAGGGGGTTCCTTACAACAGCTGGGAAGAAAATTGCATATGGAAACCTTATATCCCAACTCTTAGAAGCAATGTTATTGCCGAGAGAAGTAGCAGTCATGCATTGTAGAGCTTACTTCTTTGGCAAAGATAAGACATCCCAGGGTAACAACAGAGCAAAATAAGTGGCTAGGTTTACTCCCATACATGTGCTGAAGTTCTCTCTAGTTGAAAAGCATGATATCACACAAGTTTACAACAAAGAAGAAATTCAATCATGGAAACAAGTGGGAGCAAAGTTAGTAAATGGAATATGGTCGGCAGAAGGAGGGAAACCCATTTTACCCAGGACATTGTACCAACATATCTGCAGTGTCACACACTCCAGAGGACATCATGGGGTTATGGCATTATTAGAAGACATCAGATGATTTTGGGTAGCCCCAGGGATATCTACACATGCAATAAGAGTATGTCAGGCATGTGACCTTTGCAGATAATTCAACCAAGGTCATTTCAAAAGCAAGGCATTAGGGGGTAGACCACTAGCTTTCATACCCTTCAAATGCTTGCAGATTACATCAATATGCCCAGTGATAGAAAATATAATTATGCTTTAGTGGTTGTAGACAGATTAACACAGTGGAGAGAGGCATATCCAGTTAAAAAGAATAACACAGCCTTTGTAGTGAAGACACTCTTAAAGGAAATAATCTCCAGATAAGGCATTCCAAACAGTATTGACTCAGATCAAGGAACTCACTTCACATCTAAAATCCTGCAAGAAATCTATCAAAATCTGGGTATAAAAGGGAATGTACATGACATCTATCATTGAGAAAGTTCAAGGCAAGTCAAAAGGATGAATAGATAATTAAAAGCTGCAGTGGGAAAATTATGTGCACTAACACACCTAAAGTGGACAGAAGTTTTCCCACTTGCACTGTTCTACCTTAGAATGAAGCCCAGAGGAGATTTGCACATAGCTCCATTTGAAATACTTTTTGGACAACCTCTTTCACATGGTAGGACTGCAAAACCATCTTTCATTTCCATGCTAGGAGGAGAATGCCAATTACATACCTATCTGACAGAGATACAAGATAGGCTGAAAGAACTGAGAAGCCTGGGATTGTTGGTGCAAAGGGTGCCACTGGACTTTTCACTACACCAAATCAGGCCAGGAGATGTGGTGTATGTGAAAAACTTCACCAGAAGCACACCAACAGAACCAAAGTGGAATGGACCATCCCAAGTTGCTATCCCTACTCCCATGTCAATTAAAATTATAGGAAAAGAATTGTGGTTCCATGCTCCTCGTGTAAAATAACACTTTGCCTCAACTAGTCCAGAGGAAATTGAACCAGAAATTGCCTCAGATCACATGCAAGATGCTCAAACCCAAAGAGAAAGTAACCAAGAGGACACACAAAACAGCCCCAGGAAAAGTGATGCTGAAATTGACTAATGCATGAAACAGATAGACCATAATACAAAAAGAATAAGAATTATCTCTCCATCTCAACCCTCAGTCATTCTAAATCCCAATACAAGAAAAACATGACATTCATACATAATACTACAAACATGATAACCTTCATACAACTTCATACTCACATGCACACAATCTAAATCACTCTTAAACAATCACACAGTGTCAACTACTGCTACACACATGAATGTTCCTGTATAAAGAAAAATCTACGGTCATGGTGAGACAACAGGCAAGATGGGTTGGTGCACAGAGGAAGGGAGCAGGACCTGAGATTTCTTCCAGAAAATGCCAGAGACTGAAAATGGGCATGAAGAACACAGAAAAGAACTGTTACCCAAGAACTGTAAAAGGAAAAAAGAACTTCTATAAAGCAGGTCATGGAAGATGAATCGCCATACACATTAACACCACATTAGGGAAATGCACACACATACACACAAGCCCTGGAGAGGAAGAAAGGAAAATAGAATCAACAGGCAAGATGTGAAGAGGAGAACTCAGCAAGGGTGTGAGTATATGCATCCAACAGTATCTATTTAGAATGCAAAAACAATGACAAAATGATTTCTGTAAATAAGGCTCCCACAAGTCTCAAACAGGCAGAAAAGACAACACCTTTCTGTTTGGTTGACTCCAAAGCAGAACTCATGTGCATATATGTAATGTGTATGTATCACGTTATAACTGTACAGAAAACATACATGTGCATAATATGAAGTCACTAACAGACTTAGCGTAGGAATGAACTAACAGATTTAACCCTTAATAAATTAGGGACAGACTAGTTAGGATGGACTAGGGAAGTTTAAATAGCTCAGAGAGTTAGCTACAGGGAAAGGATAAACTAACAAAATATATACAAGTAAAATTTTATAAAGTTATACAACTGTAATAGTTAAAAAGCTTTAAAGAAGTGTTAGAGATGTAAGGAGTTTGAAAAATTTGATGTTAGTTATTAGAGAGTTTATAAACATTACTGCATAGATATATTGTTAATCCCCAAACCAGAATTATTTCATTGTATCAAACCTTTGTAACCCACACACTTACCCCAAACCACTTTCCTGAAACCTCCATTTTGAGCTTAGGAATTAGCCAAGATAAATTAGGTTAAGATTATGGACATAGGTTAAGGGTTAAGAGATTTTTTATTTTGGAAGGGAAACAGAGGGAATAGCAAATAGTAAAGACAATATACATAAGGTAAGTACTGCATTCAAGGGAAGCGAATTGTCAAGTTGACAAATTCGCAAAAAAGTAAAAGGGGGGTTTGTAAGAGAGGAAACTTAGACTTAATCTGCCAGAGGAAGAAGACCAGCAGATTCAACATGCTGGAAGACCATCTTGAGTGGGGGAACGGCAGGAAGGAGAGAGAATTCAGGAGAAGGAACAGAAAAATTGAAAAGATAGAAACAGTTGAACTCACTTCTCATTAGGAAGCCCCCCAGAGAGGTTGATCTGAGCAGACCTCTGAGCCTGGAGCATCCTCCTGTGAAGCCAGGCCCCAGCATCCAGTGAAGACAACCGAGAATGAATAGGACTTTGCCAGAAAGCTATTCACCACAAGAAGATCCTCTAACTCCCTCTAAACAGTCCTTGAACTGGATAATAGCTAGGACAGCTAAGAGTCAGGACAACTCTCACAACTGATCCCATGGGGGTCAGGCAGGCAAAGCCTGATCCTGCAGGATTTTGGGGAGAAGGGGTTCAATTGTTATTATTAGGGACTTCCTATTTTCCACCTTCCCAATTACCTTATTCCACAATCCATTTGCCTTACCATTCATACCTTCCTTTTAGAATAAATAGCCATTTACTAAATCCAGTGCCTGCTTCATAGTGTTCAAGAAAGAAGACTGGGAGTTGGGGAGGAGGAGGAAAGTTACATTCTCTCCTCAGAGAGATAGAAGCTGTCTGTCTTACATGTTGTTTCAACCAAGTCTCTGAGGGAACAGCAACCTGTGAATCTGGAGGCAACCAGAGTAGGGTTTACCAGGGAAGAGAAGGAACCCAATCTATCCCCTCTCTTCATCCCTTGGCTACAGTCCATCTCTACCACACTCTGATCTTGAAATTAGTGGTGGGAGACTCCATTTCTCTTCCTACATTACACCATACATTTATTATATTTGCAAAATGTTTCTTGTGGTTTGAGTCAGCTGTAGCTATTTCCAGGGAGTTTGAATTTTTAGATCTGAATCCTATCTCTAGCAGCTGCCTAAAACCTGAGTATGTAAATTCCATGATTTTTTGGGTGTGTTTTTTTTTTTTTTCAGTGACAAGTACTTACGTTTCTTTTTTTTTCTCTCAATTTCATAATCCTATGGCAGTTATTTCTTTTCTCTATGTCCTCTTTGTTTGGGGAAGGTGGGGCTGTACATGGACCCCCATGCCAACCACTGCTTCTGTGATGAACTACTAGGAACCTGGAACATATTTTTCCTTATCATTATTTGTCATTGTCATACTATTGACAATGAAGAATTTGGTTGAGCATTTTTGCTCAGGGACAGATGCAAAGGTCAGTCTGTCAAGTCAGTCACATAAGCCTCTTGGCAATTTGAAGAATTTTAAGACAAATGATTGATTCTAAGCGAACACCCAATGGATTCTCTGAAGCAGGGATGACATTCTAAATTCCAGTGCTGTGGGATCCTGCTCAATAAAATATCCATTGAGAAATTGGGCTTTATTTTGAAGATTTCAATCTCTCTCTCTCTCTCTCTCTCTCTCTCTCTCTCTCTCTCTCTCTCTCTCTCTCTCTCTCTCTCTCTCTCTTTCTCTCTCTCTCTCTCTCTTTCTCTCTCTCTCTCTCTCTTTCCCCATCTATCTCTTTCTCTCTCTCTCTCTCCATCTTTGTTTTTCTCTCTCTCCCTATATCTCTCTCTCCCTATCTGTCTCTTTTTCCTCTGCTATCAGGAAGTATATTCACTCTAATGTTCACACTTAGTCTCTGAAATTTTGTGGATTATATTTGGAAATGCCAACAATGTTAAGACAACAAATTTACTTCTTTTGCTTTAGTATGTTTTAACATTGTTTCCTTTTCTGCTAAGACTCCCTGAATCCACCAATAACTAAAATAATGCAAGTTTACAAAATCATTTTAAATTTGTAATTTTACATAGATCTATTTAAATTAAAATAAAAAGCAAGAGTTTATAGAAGGTGATTTTTTAAAAAGCAAACATAGAAAGATTTGCAGATAATTTGGGTAGATTGTTATGTGAGTAAAGACTGGCCAGACACTAAGAATAAAGATATGAGAATGGAGAAAACTATATTTCAAGATTGCATTGTTTATCAGGCAGGAAAGTAGTACTGTGGATAGAGTACCAGGCCTACATTGGGGAGATCTTGGGTTCAAATCTGGCCTTAGATACTTCCTAGCTGTGTGATCCTGGGCAAGTCACTTACCTCCCATTACCTAGCCTTTATTTCTATCTTATAACCAATAGTCAGTATTGATTCTAAAACAAAAGATAAGGGTTAAAAAAGAGATGGTTGCATTATTTAATACCATGGATTAGAGGGGAACAAGTATAGGTTCACTGACTCAGCTATTTGCTTGTTTATAAATTCCAATGTATAAATTCCAGTATTTGACATTCATCACTCTTCACAAACTGGTGCCAATTTACCTTTGTAACCTTATACTACTTTTTTTATGTACTCTGCGGTCTAGCCCAAACAGAGTTATGATTGTTCCTTAGAAATGGTACTCCATCTCTTGTCTCCATGCCTAGAGTGCCTGCCCTCTGCGCCTTTTCAGGAGTCTCTTAGAATTAATCCCTAGTGTCTGTCCTTCAAGACTCTGCTGAGACACTTTTCTCCCCCCCTTCCCCCACAAGCTGCCAGAAACTTCCTCACTAAAATTAATTTGTATCTGGGGTGTGTGTGTGTGTGTGTGTGTGTGTGTGTGTGGTGTGTGACACACAGAGGTAAAAATCAGTTAATCACCCCCCCTTTTTTTACTCTTCTGACAATTTGTTTTCAGTGAATCTTTGGCTTTTCTAAATTGGGAAGCAAAAAAAGTGAAAATTTAACATTTAAAAGACTATTTTTGTTCACTTGTACTTACGCTCTATCATAGACATTCTATGACAGAGTATAGAGCTAAATGAGCAGGGTTCAGTTGGGAAGACCCTTTCTTAGTCAAGAAGATGATGTCAAAAATACCATTCTATAGTTGGTTTTTTAAATTATTTATTTTTTAAAACCCTTACTTTCCATCTTGGAATCAATACTATGTATTGGCTCCCAGGACGAAGAGTGGTAAAGGCTAGACAATGCGGATTAAGTGACTTGCTCAGAGTCACACAACTAGGCAGAGTCTGAGGTCAAATTTGAACCCAAGACCTCCCATCTCTGGACCTGACTCTCAATCCACCCAGCTGCCCCCCATTCTATAGTTTAGATTTAGTCAGTCAACTAGCATTTATTACCTACAATGTGCCAGGGTGTGCTAAGCACTGGTAATTCAAAGAAAGATCAAATATAGGGCCATATCTCAAGGAGCTCAGTCTTCTGAGGGAGACAATAATAGACATATACAAGGAAGATAATATAGAGAATGAATTAGAGGTGGTCTTAGAGGGAAGGCGCTAAGATAATGGAAGAATAGGAATGGCTTCTTTCAAAAGTTGGACATGAAGGAAGCCAAGGAAGCTAGAAGGCAGAGATGAAAAGGGAGAACATTCCAAATATGAAAATGCTTATTTTGGATATGAGAATGTCTGTGAGAGGGATAGACAAGAGGCCGGTGTCACTGAATTGTAAGGTATGTGGAAAGGAGGAAAGTTTAAGAGGACTGAAAATATAGAAGGAGGTCAGATTATGAAGAGCTTTAAAAGGCAAAAAGATAATTTTGCATTTGATCCTAGAGTATTCTTCATTCATTCCTTCGTTTTTCTTTCTTTCTTCTTTCTTCTTTCTTTCTTTCCTTCCTTCTTTCTTTCTTTCTTTCTTTCTTTCTTTCTTTCTTTCTTTCTTTCTTTCTTTCTTTCTTTCTTTCTTTCTTCCTTCCTTCCTTCCTTCCTTCCTTCCTTCCTTCCTTCCTTCTTTCTTTTTCTTTCTGTCTGAGTATCAGTTCTAAAATAGAAGAGTGGTGAAGGGCTAGGCAAACAAAATTAAGTGACATTACCAGGTTTATACAGATAGGAAGTGTATGAAGCCAGATCTGAACCCAGGTCCTCAACTACTTCAGCCCCGTCCCTCTATCCCCTGTGATGCCTAGTTGCCCCAAGCCAATGGAATTCAACGAATAGAGAAGTGATATTGTTAGGACCACATTTTGGGTCAAATTAGAGAATTGAGGTCAGTCTGAAGATCAATATGGCAGTTGAATGAGAGTTAGGAATGAGGAGAGATTTGTAGCAGGGAGATCATTGGCAGGCTACTTCAACAGTCCAGATATGAAGTGATGAAGGCTTGTACCAGGGAGTTTGCAGTGTCAGAGGATAAGTAAAAAGGATGAAGTAAAATTAAGTTCTTTGTAGAGTTTTTATCTTTAAATTTTAATACTCCCTCAGGCAATTCTCAAACTTTAACTTGCACACAAGGGTGGGGATCACAGAGAATGCCTCCTATTCCTTACAGAGTACCAATATGATGGTGCTTCCCATTAGAAGTCAGCTAGTAGTACCAATTAGCTTTTAGTAAAAAAGTATTTACTAATATATGGTACAGTAAAACAAGAGCTACAAAATATCACCCTCCCCCAGAAACCTGTACACACCCTCCCAAAATTACTGACCACACCAGTAGGAAAATTTGGCATAAATTGAGGAGCACAACCATAGTAAGGCATATAATCACGGAACTCATGTAGCCAGAGTAATTTACAACAGCTGTGGTAGTATTTGAGGTTCCCAATGTTGTTTCTCTCTTAGTACTGTCCTCACAAGGTTTCTCCTTGCATGTATCAGCTGTGATTTGAGGTTTACTCAAGTGGGCTTCCAGGATCTGCTTGTGTAACTCTACTTTGATCACAAGGGTTAACTCTGGAGTTAACAAGCATAACCTTGTATCTTAGGGGAGTATATGTCTTCCAGTATTTGAACAATGCACTTCAAAACAATATGGCTAATACAGGGTGGGGAGGAAATGCTGTTGGCTGGGGGTGGGGGAGACAGACAGACAGACAGACAGAGACATAGAGAGACATAGAGAGACATAGAGAGACAGAGAGACAGAGACAGAGACAGAGATTTTTGTGTCTTTGACCTCTACAAGGGTATCACTTCTGCTAGGTGCTTTTTGGCTAACTCATCTTAGCCAAAATTTAGTCATTTAAATTTCTTCAAAAATACACACAATTTTGCCCATTCAATGATGTTCCCTTTAGTTCTGTCAGAAAAATGTGTTCAGTATTCATGAAGTGATGACTGGATGTTAACATTACATTGACACTTACTTGTTCCTTTTTTAATAAACTCTTTGCTATGATTATGCCATCTATGAGAAATTGAGTAATTCAAATCCTAGCTTACTCTCTTGTGATGATGAAAATTTAGTTGTTACTTGTTAAAATTAATCTAAATATTTCAGTTGTTTTTAGTTTGATGAACAAAATAATGTTCTATATGTGAATATTCAATACATTTTATCCTTAAAATGAAAACTTCTTGATGTATACCCCAATTAAACGTGCCTCACCTATTAAAATCCTCATACAAATATTCTAACATTCAAATTCTTGAATATTCTTATATTCTTAATAATCTCTTCAAAATTAATTTTTGCCATGTCATCTTTATTTTTTCCATCAGCTCATGTTTTCCTATAATAACACATTTTCTCAAAATAATATAACTACTAATTTTGAGAAGGTAATGTTAGGTCTAATTTCCCAGATGAAAAGAATAATCTTCTATATTTATTGGTTTTTCCAATGCTTTTTCTATTCAAACTTTTTAGTTTCCATGCTTTGATAATTATATTATGGGGTATCATATTTGTATGCTTAGTTAGGAATAAAGCACAGAGGCATTCCTCCCTGCTCATACTCAGGATTAAATAAAATAACTATTCGTGATGATAAATCCAATTTCTAATGGAAATGTGAAGAGTTCATTAGTTGGGCAAATGAAAGTCTCTGAAAACTAGGACACCTTAGTATATAGCTAAGATTTCATTTTAGTGTTTGCACAAATTCTCAAAAACATACCATCCATACAAAACAAAATATGTCTCTCTCACACACAAAATCATTTACGAAGCATGTTATAAAAAAGTTAATCATTCATTGAATACTTTGTACAAGAAAAAAGGAGGAGATTCCTTACCAATGAACTCAGGTACTCTAACACGTTAGTTTCAGTGATACTGGAAATTAAATGACAACTAACTTACAAAACAATTATAAATTGAGAAAAGCTCTCAAGGTTTCAGATCTCTTTCTTTATTCCTGAGCTGCCCATGGAAGCAGCTACCATCAAGAGAGTGTAGATACATTGCTGTTCTTAGACAACTCAAGAAATCCAATAGTCATTAAAAGAATGAAAAAATTCACTTCACACCATATTCTGTAAAATATGTCAAGAACTATAGCTGGCAAAAGACACAAGACAATGACAATACAGTACAAAGGTAGTCTTTGAGCTACATCTTTATGTCTGATGTTGGTATGGGAGAAGTAAGAAGATGCGAATTAATGCTAGTCAGGGAATTCAGGAAATATTTAGAATACAGTATCAAAGACCAGGAAGTACTCTTGTTGTGCAAGAAATCTTACTGTGCAGAGATGACTCAATAGTTTTTCAAGAATTCATCAATGAATAGTATCTGAGCGGCCCACTAGGATCACTAACTCAAATACCAAACTAAGGAGTAATGAAGATGAATAAATATGTTGAATATTTGTGTGTGTATCAAATAAAACCTAAAAATAACTGTCTGGAGGAGACAAAAAATAAAAAAGAAAGAAATATCTCTAAAAGTCAAGCACCACCAAAAAACTTGAGACAAGAAAACAATAGTTCTTAGCTTTTGTTTGTTGCAATGGAGCCTTTTGTCAGTTCAGATCCCTTATGAATCCCTTTTTAAAATATTGTTTTTAAATATATAAAGCCAAATACATGAGAGTAGAGTTTTGAAAATGTTTTAAAATAAGATTCAAGGTAATCAGATGAAGAGCCCCCAATGTCAATGATTATTTCAAATGATGGGTCTTTTATATTTCTGACTGGCTTTAAAATAAGCAAAAATAGTAATTCATTGGAATGAACCATCTTGGTTTCCATATAGGTAAGTATAAAAATGAAAGGTTTAAAATTAAGGCACAAAAAAGGTTGAAAAATCATGCTAATTTCCTCAACCCTGCCTTGAACAAGTCACTTAAAATCTGTCCAAATCTATTAAGATTTCCAAAGTTTCCTAAATCTCAATCTATTTATTGAATTATATTACTCTTTTCTCCAAGGCAAAAGTTGTCAATGCTACAGTTAAGCCAATATGGTAACAAAACAAAAACAAAAACAAAAAATTTAATTCAACTCAACAAGTACTTATTGTGTTGGAATTTGTATTGAAAACATAAAAGCAAACATATTCTTTGCCCCCTTTTATTAGAGGAAATAGCATGAATGTGGATAAATCAATTTAAAATATGGAGAAGAGGGAAGGCTATCATTTCACTTAAAACATGTGAAAGATTTGTCATGGGGTAAGTAGTAAGTGCAGTCAAAAACCTAGAATGGTTAGAGTAGTGTTTGTAGATGTTGGCACACTACAAAATCCTAAGTTTATCTTATAGGTGTTGGTTTCTTCATCTGTAAAATGAGGAAATTCTATAAAAAAATAAGGAAATAGCAAAAATCATTCCAATGTGGAGCTTTTGCTAGCATTTAATTTCCTCAGACTGAAATAAAGGATGATATAACTGTAAAATGGGATGGAAGAGGAAGGGTCAAAAAGGACACTGGTCTTATGCTATGGCAATATAATATGCTCTGGCTGCCATTGCCCAGCTGTAAATCTGTGGTCCCATGATAATAATTAAAAGTTTAACTACACCGATAGGCACTGTACCAAGAAAATTATAAATAGAATTCTTACCTGCTAAAAGCTTAGACAAAAGAAAATAACACTGACTTCGACAGGTTTACAAAGGTAACTATTTTTTTGGTCTAGATCTGTGTGATTTTTCTAATGTAGGAACACTCAGTGAGGAAACTCCCTCTTTAAATATACCCACAACAGTTCTGCATTTATAAGCTTAATGCCTGGGAGGCATTAATGCTAGATTAAGAGACTTGTCAAGTGTCACAGAACAAATA
Source organism: Monodelphis domestica (assembly GCF_027887165.1). Taxonomy (NCBI): domain Eukaryota; kingdom Metazoa; phylum Chordata; class Mammalia; order Didelphimorphia; family Didelphidae; genus Monodelphis; species Monodelphis domestica. The sequence continues at coordinate 261,910,989 of NC_077232.1, read as the reverse complement.
TGGGTCAGAGGCAAGACGTGAGCTCAAGTCTCTTGATTACATGGCTAGTTCTCTAATGGCAAAGAAGTAGAAACATTATTCCAATGAGGACATTGCTTATTTCTCAGATATATGTGATTCAGTAAAATTGGCTGAAAAATATACTTATAGATTCGAAGAACTACTTTGGAGATGATGCTTGTCCCCATTAAAATGGAGTAGAGGGAAGGGATAGGCAGATATGGGGGTGGTGGGACAGAGAAATGACTAATGGGCTATAATTTATAGATCTGTTAGGGTTCAAAATGGATATAGAAAGGGCTATCTCCTCCAGAACTCAAAATGTGGCCTTCACCAGTTTTAAGGATATTAGCATCCTTTTACCAAGGCTTGTAAACTATTTACATTCCATTTGTCTTTACAAATGTGCACACTGCTTTTGAACTATGCTAGTGTTATAGGGTACAGTGTACTACAGGGAAATAACTAAATTGACTTGAGGAATTCAGTGCAAAGTATACAAACCTTGTGACATCTGGAATGTATACAGACTGATCCCCAAAAAGGATATTAATCAATGCAGGTGTGGGAAACATACAACAGCTTCAAATATGCTCATGATAACTCACAATTCATTAGTAATTCCATTTTCAACTTTAGCTTAATTTTGGCCAATTAAAATTAGAAATGTTTGCCATATGTTTGGCTACAAACAGGACTGCCAATCAACTCTTTTCCTTTGCCTAGAAAAATGCAAAACTTAAAGGCAAATACATTTGTTTAATCATTTGGCAAATATAATGTGCTGGGTAGTGGGCTTGGCTATGGCCACAGGAGTAATCAGAAGATCCAGGATTTGGACCCAAATCCTGAGACAATAAAACCAGTGTGATCTCTATGACATCATGTTGCCTTGAAAGAAACTCAGTTAAGTGCTAGAAATACAAAGGAAGGCAGAAGTGGTAGTCAAGGAACTAAGGAACTTACATACTAATGAGGGAGAAAAGATTTAAATAAATTGGTACATGAGACACCTACAGAAGAGAAGAAAGACAGTTTTAGAGGAAGTATTTCTAGGTGTGGGGAAGACTAGAAAAGACCTCCTACAGTAGGGGGGATTTGAGCTGAGTCTTTAAGACAGTCAGAAGTTCTAAAAGGTTAAGGTCAGGAGGGAGAGTGTACAGTCAGGAGGCAGGGGTGGGGGGGGATTATAGGGGCAGACAATACAAAGGCACTGACTATCAAGAGAAGACAGAACAGTGTTGCTGAATCAATCACAGGGTATTGTGGCAATGAGGAGAATGTCAGCAGGATGGACAGTAGGGCAGGGCTTCCAGACCTCATATTTGATCCTGGAGGTTACAGAAAACTGGAATTAACTGAATGGGAGCAGGGGAGGCTAACACGGTCCTACTTAACATGTTAGGGAAAAAATGTACACAAAGTACCCCACTGGAGTGGGAAGACTTGAGGTGGGGAGATCATTTAGAAGACTGTTGCTGGAGGTGATAAGGACCTGAACTAGGACATAAAATATGCATGTAATCATTTAAATTTAGGATTTGGACCAACCTCTCTTTTCACAAATGAGGAAACTGAGCCTTTATGATATTAAGGCATGGCCACAGGAAAAATAATCAAATCTGGAATTTGAACCCAAATCCTCTCATCATCAATCCAATGGGATCTCTCAATATACAATCTACAAACAAATTCTTATTACATATCTCCTATTTGTAACTAGCACTGCACTATACTGGGGATAGAAAGTAAAAAATAGTCCCTATTCTCAGAGAACATCTATTGTATTGGGAGATATGTTTAAATATAAAAGTATCTACACTAAGATTATGGTGAATCTTGGTTATAACCTAAGATGGCTTCAGCGTTTTCGAGAAGTCTGTCAAGGAACAGGGAAGGGTGCTCTTTTTTCTCTCATTGCAATTTGTCAAATTTTCCCCATTCATTAGGTCTATCACAAAAAGATCTTATTGCTTATAACAAATCCTCCCTAACTTTTTAAAGATAAGTCATATTTAATGGTCTTGTAAAATCAAAATCTTCATATACTTCTAGCCAACTGGTAAGACTGTCATCTTGGCATGTCTTGTCAATAAATTTTTTGTGTTCTTGGGGCATGAAAAGTTCAGAGAGCAGGATTTCTACATCCCTGAAATCAGGCTCATGTCTGAGTGCTCTTTTCAGCTCTTTTAAACTTTTAAATGGTTCAGATATAAATTGGGGTATCCTGCATTTCAGAGAGTCTAAGTCTTGAGTGGTAAAAGACTTATGCACCTTTGCAATGCAGTATTACTGATGTCAGTTTGGCAAAATCCCCGAGAGCCATGATTTTGTGTGCCCCCAGGACTTCCTCAGGTTCATAACTGGTTTGTTTATCTACCATAACTTTATTATTGCACACTGTCACTGCTACTGCTGTTGGTAAAGTGGATGTTTCAGTGCCCTTCATCTCCCCAGTCACTGTTTCAGTCTCATTCCCCAGGTTCCCATTCTTTTTCAGCTATATTCTTGGCATATTTCAGTTATAATTGGCATTTGGGAGAATAATATTTCTAGCTTGTTATCTATTATTTTGTTCATAGCCTTCTTTCCCAAGATTATCTTAATCCCCTTTGTGGTGTATGTACATGCCTTACCAGTAGCCACTAGAGCTAGATATGCTCATGGTCGAGTCTGCCATAATGTTGATATTTCAAATGGCAGTTTGTTCCAATACTTATTGATGTTGAATATTGCCCCAATTGTAACATTAATCATACCAGTTATGGTATTATAAATAAAGCAGTATCCCCAATACGCCAAGATGGATCCCACCAACATTGTCCAAAATATCTTTTGGATCATTTTGGTTTTTTGTTATAGCTGTCCCTTTTTGTTGATATAGTTGTTTTCTATGTACTGACTCCCTGTATACAATCCCTTAAGATGGCTGCCCTGCCCAGAGAGTTCCAACTGTCAGAGAATGGCAGTTGGTAATGGATCCTTCTAAGTTCTGGGGTGTCATTTATAATAGAAGGGTAAAAAGGGGGTAGATTTATGATAAAGGAAGAAAGGTGAAAAAAGGGAATGGAGTTTCCCCCTCTAAGGCAGGGACAGAGTGAAGAGGTGATGTTGATAAGCCAAGGGAGAGAAAGGGAATGGGTTTGTCTTTTCCCCCTCAGCACTCTCTGACAAACCCCCCACTATGACTGCCTTCAACTCTTAACTGCTGGGTTCTCTAAAGCATCTTGTTGAAAAGGCTTATGGTGATAAGTCTTCTTTCTGGGGAGAGAAATGTCACTTCTCTTCTTCCTCAATCCCAAGTTTCCCTCTAGTAATAGTTGAATCAGTTCTTGGGTCTTATTAACCAAAATTTATTGAGGGAATACAGAAAGGGAACAGGGCAGATGGAGGGTAAGGAAGTGAAGTTCAGGAAGGAAGGAGGGAGAAGAGGTCCCTATCTAACAAATACCCTTCCCCCAAAGTCAGACAGATCAGATTTGGTTCACCTGACCCTCTTGGGATTCTTGTTCTTGGCTGCACAGAAAGTGTCCCCAAGTTCAAATTCAAGGAGGTTAATGGAAATCTTTCTTAGTGGACAGCTTATGTTTCAAAGTCCTGTCCAATTGGCTTGTCTTCTTGTGAGGGTCTAGGGTCAGGAATCACAGGGAAAGAGATCACTGGATCAGGGAATTAGCCAGGGCCAACCTTTCTGGTGTGTGTTTCCAGACAGAAGTCAGTTTTTAACTCCTGGATCAGCTCACTCCTCTCTCTCTCTCCAAAGTTCTGTATTCTTTTTGTCCATCCCCCACTGCTATAGAATCCTTTTAGTTCTTCCAAGTTCATTTCCTTTCAAGATCTCAAACCTTCTCTTACAGTAGGCAAAAATAGAAATAAAGCAATTTGGTGTGGAAACATAGTAGCAAGCACAAGGGATCAGCATAGAAGTTGGTGTTTGAGCAGAGGTGGGATTTTCAAATAATTAATTAATTAATTCGATTAGAGTATTTTTTTCATGATTACATGATTCATGTTCTTTTCTTCCACCCTTCCCTACCCCCTCCCGGAGCTGAAGAGCAATTCCAATGGGTTATACATGTATCATTGTTCAAAATTTATTTCCATATTATTAATATTTGCAAGAGTGATCATTTAAAGCCAAAATTTCCAATCATATGGGGTTTTAAGTTTCATATGCTTCTAAATTGTCAACCAAGATAATTTTAGCTTTGTATCTGTGATGAATGTAAAAGGCCTCCAGGAAAAAAAAAATTGTAGAAATTTTCAAAAGACATGCAAACAGGGGGCAGCTGGGTTGCTCAGTGGATTGAGAGCCAGGCCTGGAGATGGGAGCTCCTAGGTTCAAATCTGGTCTCAGACACTTCCTAATTGTGTGACCCTGGACAAGTCACTTAACCCCCTATTGCCTAGCCCTTACCACTCTTCAGCCTTGGAACCAATACACAAGTATTGACTCCAAGATAGAAGGTAAGGGTTTAAAAAAAAAAAAGACATGCAAACAATAGGGGACACTATAGGTAGGTAAAAGTAGGAGAAATTGCTCACCTTTATACCAAGAGGAACACAATAGATGAAAAATGGAACAACCTTATTAGTCTTTTTGTAACAATTTCCATTCACTAAGGCCATCTGGCTATTTGATCTGATACTACTGAGGCCAGTTCCTCCTACCTGAACCAGGAACCTTCTAACAGTATCTCCTTAATCCAGGCTCCAGACCAGGAGGAAAATTAATCTACTTATCTTTGTAATTCCTGCCCTTTGGCTGATGCAAGCCCGTAGTATCTAGCTGGCTGCACACCAGACCAGAAGATGCTTCACATTTCACTTAGGGCATTTCACCATCTTCCCTGCCACCAAATAGGAACAGTAGAGAGGTACATCTCTCATTGACCTTCTGAGTACAGTCATTAATTTAGCAATGACATCATTTTTTGTTGATTTCCCGAGGGGAAAATTCACCATACTCATAAGTACCCAAAGCAAAACTCCCTCCCATTACCATCAATGTCCAATATACTTATTGTCCCAGAGTGTTAGTGTGATTTTAAGCATTTTATCAGTAAGGACTTGTAATTGTACAATTACCAGAAATGGAAGTTGGTCAAACATGAAATGAAAGTAAGAGATGGCTAGGTGGCTCAGTGGATAGAGAGCCATGCCTACAGACAAACTCAAATATGACCTCAGACACTTCTTACCTGTGTGACCCTGAGGAAGTCACTTGACCCCCAGTTGCCTAGTCCTTATCATTCTTCTGACTTGGAACTGATACTTAATATTTATTCTAATACAGAAGATAAAGTTTATCATTTTTTTTAAGTTTGAGATAATAAGTGGTTAACCAAGTGGTACATTGGTAAGCCACATAATATTAAAATATCTGTAGAAATATATAATGCAGATAATTTATGGAAAATTTATGTGAAGGCATGGAGAATAGTCACACAGGAGGAATAGAACAGTTGTGGTCTAAACTGGTGGAAGGAGTGACCACACTGATGTGATCCCGAATGCATAAAAATGGAAGCATTTAACTGATGAGTGAAGTATCAAGGAAATATTTAAATGACAACAGGGATCAAGCCCTTGAAGATGGAAATAATTTTCGTATAAAGGTCTTTTGTGGAGCATGGAAAACTGGAAAAGAAATGACTATAAAAAGCTCACCGAAGGGATGATCTAATCTACTTTGATTCTAATTCTTGGAAGGATTAGAAAAATTTGTTTTTAATATACTTTCCAGAATTCTCTTTCCACACTTGTCATTAAGAAGGTATTTACAGAAGATCTTTAGCTGAGATAGAACACAGATTATTTGAGGCTTCAGTTATTCCTACTGTTTATTTCTTTCCCCTAGCCTATCCACTGAGGACATCAAGCTTACTTGGTTACTGTGGAAATGTTGATGTTGCAAACAGAGATTATCATGCTGAACAAACTCATAAGGCCCCTGACACTCCTAGCAGTTTAACCCTCTTTACCAACCTTACAAACCAATACTTCTCCACCACTCATGTTCCCAAGAGAAAAGGAAAATAGCTGTTAGCTAAACTCGCTAAACTCTGAGCTAAGAGTTTGAATCAGAAGGTAAACAATCTCTTAAGCTTGGAGGACTTCAAAAGGAATTTTATATAAGCAAAATCTAATTATCTGTGCTAGAACCCTTCAAGGCAACTCAGATATACATTCTTACCCTTATAAAAACTGTTATAAGACCTTTAACGACTAAAAGTTGTCAAGATATTGCTAAATCCATGTCTGAAGTCAAGAACTTCAAAGGAAACCAGGATCCTTGGTGCCAACCAACGAGTATTTGTTTGGATCAAAGGCAAGCATCCCATCTCATTACTTCTGGGTTCTTTAATTTTTTACAACATAGCTGACAAAGTTAATCTTTGTCAAGTGATTCATTCTGTGCCAGCCAGCTCTAACTCTGTCACTATTTGAATGATCTAGTAGTGTTAAAGCTGAGGAACGGCAGAAGATGGACCCAGAAGTAGAAGATTATCAAAAATTTTGTTTAGAATTAGCATGTGAGTGAAAACAGTCAAGGTAGATGATAATCTTACCAAAAAGTCTGAGCATCATAATGAAAACCCATCTAGAAAGACCTGGCAGCAGGAAAACATGCTATGATCCTCCTTGCCCGGGCTATTTGAATGCTTTCATACACCTTGGATGGCATGGGGTCAAAAACTCTGTTTTTTTCCATTGATTTGGAGAAGGTTGGTGGGAATATATTTTTCATATATTATATTATTTTTATATCAGGGTCTTGGATTATAAAAGACCAAAGTTAGTACCTGTATATCAGGGAGAGTTTCTGAGCTAGGTCTTAGACCAGGCTCTATTCAGCCTATAAATTTTTGCAGATTCTGGCTAAAAGAAAAGTTCTACAATGATACTTTTCCAACATATGAGTTCAAATCCTACCTTAAACACTTATGAGTTGCATATGCCTGGGCAAATAACTTAACTTCTTTCAGTTTCCTCATCTGTAAAAGAATTACAATAGTATCTACCTCCCAGGATTGTTGTCAATATTAAATGAGGTATCTGTAAAACTCTTTGAAAATTTTAAAGAGGTATAAAATGTTTTTATATGATGATAAAAGAAACTCATAGAAAGATGAACAGATTAATTTCCAGCTAGACAATCACAAAGGACTGATGAGAAAGAAAATAAATAGATATGGTTGTAGAGAGTTTTCTAGTGAGTTCCAGTTGTTACCATGATTGGAATGGCAGAGTAATTCTTGCTAATCACTCAAACAAGGGCTCATTTTTATTTTGAAGCTATTTAGAAGATGCTAAAAAAAATCTCATACTCAAGAATAGTGCTAAATAGATGCTTTGTCTGGACCATGCAGTTTGGAAGGGGAAAAAAAAACCTAGAGGACAATTAAAGCCTTTTGGCATAGGTCAGTATATCATTTGGAATTCTTATAAACTGAATGGTTTTCCTTGAGTATTTGTACTTTTTTTCTCATCAACAGTCACAACTAAAACAACTAAATATATATCAAATGCCTATTATATTATAATACATATTAAATATTTGTTAAGTGACAGAAACTGTTAGGTGGTGGATATATGAAACTAAAACCTTAAGAAAAAGAGCATTATCAATGTTACTAAAATTAAAGTGTGTACAAGGTAAATAGAAACCAATTTTGGGTGGGTTGAGGGAGATAGGTTGGGGAGAGGGAGAGTGGCAGACTACAGCTAGAGAGATCAGGAGAGGCTTCATGAAAAAGGTGACATTTAAGTGAAGTTTGGAAGGAAATTAAGGATTGTAAGTGAGAAAAGAGTCCATTCCCAGTGTGGGGAAAAGCCTGCAAAAATAATGAAGCCAGGAGATGGAAAGTTATGTATGAAGAAGAACAAAAAAGCCAATTTGGATTTGGCTAGAATGCAGTTGGGGAAATCATTACATTACAACAATGATTTTTAAAAGCCTGGAAAGACAGGCTCTAGACAGGTCATGAAAGGTTTAAAAGCCAAACAAAGGAATTTGTATTTTGTCATGGAGATAACAGGGAGCCAATGGAACTTCGTGAACAGAAGAGTGACATAACCAAACCTGCCCTTCAGGAATATTTCCTTTTGGTCAGCTATATAGAGGATGGATTAAAAATGGGAGACAAGAAGTAGGGAACCCATAGGGAAGGTTTACAAAGTCCACATAAGAGGAGACTTGAACTTTGCTTGTTGACTGTGGCATCAATGAGAAGGAGAAAGGTGCAAGATCTATGGAAGAGGTAGTGGTAGAAGAGATTAGATTTTGTGACTGAATAGATAAAGAATTTATGGAGGGTGAAGAATTGAAGATGACTCTGAGATTGTAAAGCAGAAGGATGTGTTGTATTCAACAAAAATAAGTAAGCTGGGAAAGGGAAAAAAGTTTAGGGCTGGGAAAGATTATATATACATCAACACCTGTAGGTAATAGATCAATATTCCCCATAACAATATATATATATATATATATATATATATATACAAACATACTCACATATGTATATATACATTTATTATAAAGATAATATATTTATTCATATATTTTAGCATGTCTGTCTTGAACACATTGACTTTGAGATGTCTATGGGTCATGCAAATGGAAATGTCTACTAGGCAGCTGGGGATATAGAAAGAAGCCAGAGTCTGGATATATTAGATCTGGGAGTCATTTGTATAGAGATTATAATTAAACCAGTAGGAGCTGACAAGATCTTAGAGAAAGAGGGTTACGTCATGCTGTTATTATCCCTAGGGAAAGCTTTGGTCTTAGTTGTAAAATGTTACTGGTTGTAAGCATCTAACTGACAAAAGGCATTGTGATGATGACTGTCATAAAGTCTATGTGATATGTCTTCATTCTCAACTTTCCAGATCAGAATCCATTCTTATGGCACAGTGGAAAGAACACTGGTTTCAGAGTCACAGGACATGATTTACATCCCATCCCTGACTTTTACTAAGTACATAACTTTGAGCAAGAAAATTAATCTCTGGCTAACATGACAGCAAAAAAAAGTAAGGAATGCTGGAGGGGATGTGACAAAATTGGGACATTAATGCATTGCTGGTGGAATTGTGAATTGATCCAACCATTCTGGATGGCAATATGAAACTATGCCCAAAGGGCGATAAAAGACTGTCTGCCCTTTGATCCAGCCATAGCACTGCTGGGTTTGTACCCTAGAGAGATAATAAGGAAAAAGACTTGTGCAAGAATATTCATAGCTGCGCTCTTTGTGGTGGCCAAAAATTGTAAAATGAGGGAATGCTCTTTGATCAGGAAATGTCTGAACAAATTATGGTATATGTTGGTGATGGAATACTATTGTGCTCAAAGGAATAATGAACTGGAGGAATTCCATGTAAACTGGAACAACCTCCAGGAATTGCAACAGAGTGAGAGGAGCAGAACCAGGAGAACATTATATACAGAGATGGATACACCACGGCACAATCAAAAGTAATGGACTTCTCTAGTAGCAGCAATGCAACGGATCAAAGACAATTCTGAGGAACTTATGAGAAAGAATGCTTTTCACATCCAGAGGAAGAACTGTGGGAGTAGAAACACAGAAGAAAAACAACTGCCTGATCACATGGATCAATGGGGATATGATTGGGGATATAGTCTCTAAGAGATCACTCTAGTGCAAATATTAATTATATGGAAATAGGTCTTGATGAATGACACATATAAAACCCAATGGAAATGCTCATTGGCTACAGGGGTAGGGGAGAGGAGAGGTGGGAAAGAACATGAATCATGTAACCTTGGGAAAATATTCTAAATTAATTAAATAAATATTTTCAATTCAAAAAAACAAAAATAATCTCACTAAGAATGTAAAATGAGGGGTTGAACCAGATGGCTTCAGAGGTCCCTTTGAATTGTCAATTCATGATCCCATAATCAGTGGAGACCCAATTTGGAGCTTACCTTGAGTACTCTATAAGAATACTACCAATCTCACATGACTTTTGGGAAGAAAGAGCTTTGTGAAACTAAGATACATAATTAATGAGTTCTCTTATAATTCTTTTTCTTTATTCACATCCTTATGTGTGACTTTTTTTCTTTTTCTCTTTTATAATGACAAAGTTCCCTCCCCTAAAGACCCAAGCTAATTTCTTTTCGAAATCTTAAATTTTTTCACATGAATCTTTTTCCAGTAAGCACTTACAATTCCCTCTCTTACCCCAAAACAACAACAATATGAATGCTAATAACTAGCATTCATATGGTGCTTTATGGTTTGCAAGGCTCTTTATCAACATTATTTCATTTTATCCTCCTTAGGAGGTAGGAGTTATCCTACTTTCACAGATTTCTATTATCACAGTTTCACAGGAAACTGAGATAGGTAAAAGTGAAGTGACTTGCCCAAGGCCACATAGCTGAGAAGTGTCTGAGGCTACATTTGAACTCACATCTTCCCAACTCCAGGCACAGAGCTCTGTCCTCTGAGCAATTAAAACAATCTAACTGATAACAGAAATGAGAAGATGAAGCATGTTCTATGATCAGTCATCTGAGAAGAGAATTTGTCATTCATTGTATTTGTTCTGAATTCTGTTGAATGGCACTATCTTCAATTAAAGTATTATGATTGTCAACTGTACACATTATTTTATTGGTTCTCATTTTTTTGCATTTTAGAAGATAAAAAGTCTTCACAAATCTCTGAAATCATTACTGTTATTTCTTATATCACAATAATATATCATAACGTTCATATGCAATACTTTGTCCTATCATTTTCCAGTTGATTGTGAGATGTTTGTTCTCTAGCTTTTTGCTGTGACAAATAGTTAATCTCAATATTTGGTGTATAGGAGACCTTTCTTTCCATTACATTAACCTCTTTGTTGAGAAATTACTAGGTCTGAGGATTTGGCAGTTTAGTCCTAAAATTCTAAAGTGTTTTCCAGAATTGTCAGACCAGTAAATAGTTCTTTCTGATGGAAAGGTAATGATAGACCTGTTTCCGCATTGGCCTGATAACACTATTTCTATTGTTTATTATCTTTTTCTAGTCTGTTGGAGATGAAGTGATACCTCAGAATTTTATTTGTGTTTGTCTTATTAGTTATTAAGAACTTTTTAAACTAGTATTAGTGTTTTGCATTTATTCTTTTGAAAGTGATAAATCACATCATCAGAAAAATGGCAGGATAGTTATTTTTCTCAAAGTTCTCAAAACCTAGAAATCTCAGAAAAAGAAAGTATTTACCAGATATACATCAAATTAAATGAACAAAATTATAAGGCAGAGTCATAAATACCACCTTTTTTTAACACATGAAATTTCAGGGGAACTAATACATTTGAATCCAATACAGCATTCCTTTCCTCAGTGCACTGAATGTGTTGGCACAATCAGAAGTACCATTTGTACTTTTAGTGTAAAAAGAGATGTGTGGGAAAATGTTTGACAATGGGCTCTCCAAAGTACAAATGAATGTAAGACACACCTATAAGTCTATTCTGCATCAAAAAACATTTCTCTATCATTTTCTCAAGTCTAGACAATCCACAAACTGAACAGAGCAAGCCAATTTCTTTTTTTTTTTAAGTTTTTAAAACATTATTTTATTTGGTCATTTTCATACATTATTCATTGAAACAGGGATCATTTTCTTTTCCTCACCCCCTCCTCCCTTCACCCCTCCCCTAGCTCACCTGCCATTCTTCTGGGTATCACCTGTCCTTGCTCCAAACCCATTTCCTTGTTGTTGGTATTTGCATTAGGGTGCTCATTTAGCATCTCTCCTCCATCATGTCCCCTCAACCTCTGTAGTCAAGCAGTTGCTTTTCCTCAGTGTTTTTACTCCCTCAGTTTGTCCTCTGCTTGAGAATAGTTTTTTTTTTTCTCATATATCCCTGCAGATTGTTCAGGGACATTGTAAAGCCATTAATGGAGAAGTCCATTATGTTTGATTGTACCACAGTGTATCACTCTCTGTGTACAATGTTCTCCTGGTTCTGCTCCTCTCACTCTGCATCAATTCCTGGAGGTTTTTCCAGTCTCCATGGAATTCCTCCAGTTCATTATTCCTTTGAGCACAATAGTATTCCATCACCAACATATACCACGATTTGTTCAGCCATTCCCCAATTGATGGGCATCCCCTCATTTTCCAATTTTTGCCACCACAAAGAGTGCAGCTATGAATATTCTTGTACAAGTCTTTTTCCTTATTATCTCTTTGGGGTACAAACCCAGCAGTGCTATGGCTGGATCAAAGGGCAGACAGTCTTTTATCGCCCTTTGGGCATAGTTCCAAATTGCCCTCCAGAATGGTTGGATCAATTCACAATGCTACCAACAATGAATTAATGTCCCTACTTTGCCACAGAGCAAGCCAATTTCTGAGAAATAATCACTTTGAAAAAACCACAATCAAGATCTATTTTCAGTAGGTTCCAGTACAACCATGGGTATAGGATTACCTGCTTTCTCTCTCCCTTTACTACAGTGACTCAGGAGGAACAAACTCACTTGTTGCATGAAAAGAAACAAACTTTTTTTTTTTTGGCAGAGCAAAGGGAGAGATATCAAGGAAAGGGGGGAAAGTAAGAGGTATTGTTGGCACAGTTGACAATGAAGAGTGTACTGTGCCTGAGGAAAAGAGAATTGGAAGATGGCACCAGTTTTTTCCTACCAGTTTTTTCCATGGACCAGATCTTAGTACTAGGTGTTAGTACTTTCCAATGTGAAGCTGTTGGGTTTGCCTGCTTCAGACTCTATGTAATAATAGAAGAGGGAGCAGAGTGAAGAAATAAAACAAAGACAAAAGACTATTGGATAAATAAATTAAAAGGACATAGACCAAGAAAAAAAGTCTGAGAAAAACTTAACTCAGAAGCTGACGAACTAAGAGAAAGTTTCATAAAGACAAAAAAAAATAGGAAAAAGAAGATAAACTCTAATGAATAAGAACTATACAATAAAGAAAAGTAAACTAAGATTCCTCAATGTAAATGAATATATCACAGATCCGAGATTATAGAATAATAGAAAGAAACTCTAGAATAGTTCAAAAAGGAAAGTGTCAATATAAATATTTTAATGAAAGTACATCAAAAACCAGAGTTCTCAATGTGGAATAAAAAAAGAGTAAAAAAAATAGAAACATAAAAAAGAATTTTTAAACAACTAGGGGTATTGAGAAAGGCAATAACACTTTAAAACCCAAACCCAGAAGTAGAAGAAAATTTGGCAGAAGAAAAGTAGAAGGTGAAATCTATTCTTTCTATACTTATCAAAGCAACTGTCATTGAAGAAAAAAAAAACATAATAAGTAATTAACATAAAAAACATAAGTAATTGTGGTTTGCTCAGAACATGATAAATGAAAAAGAAAGACAATATCATGCTATAGGGGGGTTTGAGGAGATGAGAAAAACACAGAGAAGTTTTGAATACAAACAGGCATACACTGGAAAGAAAAAAAAATAATAATATGAAATAGCAAGGCATGTTGTGGTTACATTTCACAATTTTAATAACAAACAGAAAATAGTACATACATGCAGGCTTACAAATAGAAAGGAATGTCTACTATGAACCAAGGATTAGGAATTTGGATTAGGAATTTAGGAATTTGGAATTAGGAAATTGAAGTAGAGAACATAATACAGTATATTAAAAAAACCAAGAGAGCTCAAGCTACAATCCCCAAGTAATATATAATGTAAAGCTTAGTACAATTATCAATGAAAAGGAGTATCTTTGACAAAACAGACATTTGAGATATTCATACACACATGCATAATATGCATACAAAATGTGGAAATGATAATATTTGCCTATAAACATTCTCAAAAAAGAGAAAAACAAGAATGGTAAATAGGCATAATTATAAAGCAAATATTAAGCAATTAATTCAATACTCTCTTATTTATATGATATTTTCCATAAACAGAAAATAAAGTGAGGATTATGAAATGTAAAGAATTGATTTAGTGTCATATGGACTAAATTTTAGAATACTGTACAAGTGAATTAAGATTTTTAATGAGAGAGAAAAATAGGAAGCAATGTGACTGGGGAGAAGAAAGAGAAGTCAGAGGCAGAAAGGCTCAGCCTACAAGTGATAAGTAAAGGAATAATAATCCTTTAATCACTCAACAAGAGTTACAACTGCGGGGAAATGGGGTAAAAATAAGTAGAAAGAGGTTCTTCATCTAGAAAAGGAAATTTAAGAGTAACATTCATGAGGGAGTGGGAGATCACACACCTATAAGAGACTGGGGTCTTATGGGTTTTCCCTGAGGGAAATTTGCACAGTACTAGAGCAACATATTTGAGAAAGGGTTGTATCTCCTGGGATTGAATCTCATACAAAGAGAGGGAAAATATGACTTATCAGGGAGAAATCTATCAACCAGAATAATGTTATTTTGTAGCACTCTTTTTTTTAAAAGAAGTTTTTCTGCAATGACCTGAATTTAGGAGTGGTGGGTGCACACATTCAGGTCAAGGAGTAGGGTTCTACCCCATGACACTATTTTTATTTCACATTGCTTCTTTATTGAAATTATATTTTTAAGATGAACAACAGAAAGAAATGAATAATAGGATAAATTCTACAAATTCATTAACATTGAAATAGACAAAAGAATGTTCCTGTTTGAAAAAGGAAAATGCAAAACTGAAAAGAAAATGTTAGGTACCAAAGACTAATGGTATCAACTGAATGGGAACATCAAAGAATATATATATATATATATATATTCTCAGACTTAAATTTCATACTTTAACCAGATCAAATTTTCTATATGGTACCTTTACAAAAATAACACCATGTAACCAAAACACTGAGAAATTATAAGTATAAAAAAGTAAAACAATTAAATTCATCCTTTATAGACCAAAAATGTGAAAAATAAAAGAAAAATATATAAATGAGCACTTGGAATTCTGAAAGAGGTCAAATAACAAATAATATAGAATTCATGAAATATAGTCTGTACGATTCCTCATGGAGTCATTCATATTTATTTGTGGAACACATAACTATGTTAATAGAATGATAATATAACCTGGCATGCCAAATTTATAAAATGTAGCTAAAGAATACCTCAGAGGAAAGTCTTTCACAGAAAAAAATAAACTGACAAAATAGAGATGATTCATGTGCAATTTTAAATTAATATAATTTAAAAAAAATAAAGAAACTGACCCAAAATAAACTTTAAAATTTTTTGAAAATTTGAAGAGAAATAAAGTAAAAAATAAGATTAAGTTAAAATTTTTTTGGAAAACTTAGTGAAATTGATATTTATTTATTTTGAATAAAACATGAGTGGAAATCAATTTTCCCAAATAAAAAGATGTAAAATTGAATCTGAGAAAAAAATTCAATTTTTTCAGAACAATCAGTTATATGCTAACAAAACTGAGATTGCTAAAGAAATTAAAATTTTAAAAATATACAATGCTAAAATCAACAGAATACAGGATGGAGATCTTAACATGATCTTGGAAAATGAAATTGAACAAGACATTCAAGTACTATGAAAGCAAAAATAAATCTGGGTACAAATGAATTTAGGGTGATTTTTATCAAACATTTAGAGAAAAAATAATAATCAGGATATAGAAATTATTCTAAAAATGGAGTAAGAAAATAATACCAAACTCCTTTTATGAAATAACTATAGTCCTAATACATGAATCAAAAATTAAGCATAAGGAAATACATATTGGTAATAAATATGAATACAAAAATTGTTGGTAAAATCCAAGGAAAGAGGTTACAATTATTTTATAGAACTACATATATATATATATGTATATATATATAATTATGATTTGTATATGTATGTAAAACACTTAACCAGAGATGAAAGAATGGCTCAACACTTGGAAATAATTAATCTAAATATATTAAAAACAAAAATACCCCAAGCTGTATGATTAAATAAAGAGATATGGGGAAAAGAGGGAGGAGCCCCTGACAATGTGTTATTCTGCTTTCTACTAAAATTCCAAGAAAGCAAATCACCAAAAACTTAGTTTTTATATAACTAAAAGTATGTATATAGATCTATCTATATATATGTCACTATCTAGATATATCTATATTTACATATATATGTATAGTCTGTGTATATGCATTTGTATATAGATATATCTTCATATATGTATTTTATAAAGATATATATATATATATATATATAGGACAACTCCAGGTAGAGAAATATCCATACATACACACAAATATATAAGTCTATATGGACATTATTTGTAATGAAGAAACATTAGAAACTTTTTCAATACATGGAATGGTTCTCCAAGGCTTTCCATTTTCTATGTAATTATTCTAAATCTAGGAACATAATTGACAGCAATAAGAGAAGAGGAAAAATTAAAGACATGAACATTATCAAGGCGGAGTTAAAAAATCGTTTCCTGTTGATGATATGACAGTTTATTTAGAAAAACTCAGAATTGTCTAAGACACTAACTTTGATAATTTATAGTTTTAGCAGAGTAACTGTATGCAAAATGAATACAAGAAAAATTATCACTATTTATCAATAGCAATAACAGAATCCAGAAGGAAGTACTAAAAAGGGGAATCCCCCACTGAAAATAATTACTAAGATGCATAAAATATCTGGGAGTCACTTTACTCAGACAGACTCATGACTTATATAAATAGAACTATGAAATACAACTCATATTTTGACTTATGACCTATTATTAATGAAGCTAGACTGGCTCTTAGTGATCTCTTCTTCCTTTTCTAACTGTTCAAGTACAGTCCCTTAAATAAATCCCTCTCTGATTTTGCCAGAAATCAAAGTTAAGCTCACTAGTCTTAATTTGGAGGCACCATTTTCTTCCTTTTTAGGAAAAAATGGAAATTTGCTTTTCTACAGCTCTATAGCTCCTCTCCCATTTTTTAATGATCAGAGATAATGATAACAATTTAGTTATTTCATGTGCTTAGCTTTCAAATATACTTAATTATTAAAGTACTTCACATGTGTTATCTCAAAGCCTGGCTTCTAGTTCTTTCAATAACCTAAGCTATGTGACTTGAGTTCATATTTGTGCATGTCTTGTTTCCTTAAATTTACAGGAAGCAAAAAGAAATTATTGTTGAGAATTCTTTAAAATTGCCTTTTTTGTCTGATATTTTAAAACTTAGAGGCAGAATAGAATTACTATACAACTTAATAAAACAGTTAACTGAGAAAGACATTAGTAATTGCTCAATCTGCATTTGCTGCATGAATGAACGAATGAATGAATGAATGAATGAATGAATGAATGGATATATGTTTAGGATTCTTTTTTTTAAATTATCTATTCAACAACCTTTATATCTGATTTTCACTTTCATGACCATTTTGCATAGTAACTTGAAAGTTCATATATAGCTATCTAGCTAGAAATAGATATCTAAAGAATATCTAATGGCATGGTCCTTTTTTGTAGAATAAGAAGAATATTACATAAAGGCAAAAAATCAAAGCTTCCTATATCATACAATATTCGAGAACTATTGGAGGTTTTCCATGAGGTTCCAATTATTGCAAATAATGAATATACTAAAGTGGACATATACTTTATTTATATGGTTCCAAGTTATAATTAGGTAAAATATGGTAAGCATGGTAATTTCATTCTAGAACAATTAAAGTATGCAATACAGATTTAAATAATGTGACTATTTCAGGAGATTCGTGCTCACCCAGATCTAGCTGTACTTGTATGAATGATAACCATTAATCCTTTAAAAAGTAATTATGAATAGCAGAAATCATACATGTTTTTGGCAGAAAAGAATTATACTATTCCATTAGATTACTATGTATCAAAGTGATTTTTAAAAAGCTGATAGAACATGTAGACCATCAATGTCAAACTCTAGAAACAAAGACACACTACTAAATAAGCATTCTTGTAGGCTGTATATTCATTCACAAAAATATATATGTAATCTATTCACAATTCTATTTTGATATATATTTCCCAATTATATTTTAATCTGGCTTGGGTATGTTGTTCCAAACTTTATACCTATTAAATAGATCATCAGAAATAATTTTATACAATTATTTATAATTATAAGTATATACCAGCTAATTTTGGATTAGAATTCATCTTTACATTTCTCATTAAAAGGAGAAATCAAATTTTATTCCACATTAAAGACCTCTGCCTTTCAGATATAATGCATAGAAAATCGCATACTTCTAAAATTGCTATGTCCTGACAAAATCTCCTAGATCTCTATACATGCCCCATTGTGGCTTTCTAAAGAATAGTGCCAGCCCAGATTTCTCTAAGTAAACAGAAAACCTTCAGCTAAACTAAAATGTATGAAAAGTGAGCCATCTGTAAACAAATATCCCAATGTTCTGAATAATATCTAACAATAGCATCTGAATTATAACTATTATTGCCACTACTTCTAGTATAATTCACAATTATAAAGGACTTTAAATTTTCTAAGAAACATTATCAAATTAAATAGAATGCTATTATCTTCATTTTCCAGATTAGGACACTGAGGCTCAGGGAAGCTATCACCTTTGTGTAGAGTAGCTAATAGCCAACATTTTATATGGTACATACTATTGTCAGGCACAATTTAAATGTTTTGCAAATATTTTCTCATTTGATTCTCAAATTATGACTCAGTAATTTAGATATTATTACCCTCATTGCACAGTTGGGGAAACTTACGCAGATAGAGGTTAGGTCACTTGACTCTCCCAAGGTTATGCAATTAACAAGAATTTGAGGCTTCATTTAAACTCAGATCTTCTGGACTCCAGGCTCAGCATTCTAATCATGGTGCCTCCAGCTGCCTATGGTTACACCACAAGTAACTTAGTGAAGGAAAAGCGTGGAATTCAAGTCCCAGTGAGTTAGCAAATTATTTAACCATTCTGGGTCTTCATTCCTTACTCATGAAAGGAGGATTGGACTAAAGAACAGTTAAATTCTTTCTGTCCAAGCTCTAAATTGATTATTTTATTATGATCTATTAAATGTCTTCAGTGTCTTGACTCCAAGTTCAGTGCTCTCACTAATATGCAAGGCTGTTGCTAATGAGCATCTGAATGCAAAGACATCTAAGTCATGTTCAGTTCTCCTTCCATTCCCTGGATGAAGTCAAAGGGCCTGGAAAAGAGGCCCTTAGAAGTACTGCTCTTCCTCCACTTTTCCCCCAAACACTCCTCAGATATTTGGTCTTGGTTGTTATTTGGTACCATTTGCACAGTAAAGCACGTACCTAGTGTAAATCCAAGCTTCCTCACTTTGGAAGCTATACTGTGTATATCTTACCAGGTTACTTGGCATTAGTTGACTTTTTATAAGTATACACACACACACATATATATATATATATGTTTACCCTTGGCTTTAGGTTTCCCCAACAGAGTTTCGATGGTCACTTGGGTAGTTATTTCCTCATTAACATCTTCTTTTTAGGTGCCTGGTGTAATTCATGCTTGTTTATAAAACAAAATAAAATATCCTTTTTCTGAACCCTGTCCCATTTCCTTTAAAGATGGAGTATTTTAAAACTAGCTAGGTAAATTTGCTTTCCACAAAAGCCCTCTTTCCTTACACATTAAACCTGTACCAAACTTGAAATAAATCCTCTTCTTGCCATAGACCTTAAATTTTATTCTTTACCCACTGCAGGAAAGACTTTGGCTAATGGAAAACAGAGCTGATCTTTCCAAATGCAGTGCCATTTTTGTTAGATTAAATGGTGATTGGATTCTGATCTCCCTTTCCCTTCAAAGTAAGCTATTAGTTAATGTATTTAAAAGAAGAAAGGTTACTTAGGCTTACTTCTATCTCTCCTTTTTTATATTACCTTCTTTAAGGTAAATCATGCTCAAATCAACATATGATCTTATCAGTGTGGATGTTTCCCCCAATGATGATGGTCACAATGCATCTGTGTCACCTATCCTATGTGACTCTTCTCTAAGCCTATCCCATTAAGTTCATCACAAATATTACAAATGATATAGCTAAGTTAAGAGAAAGTGAAGGATGCCTTTTAAAAAATGATTTTAAAAATGATACATTTAGGATTCATGAATGATTCGCCTTTTATCACAGTTTTTAAATGAATTACTTTAGTTAAGTTCTTTATTTGGTTGCTTCTTAAGTACATTTGCCTACAAACACTCAAGATGCATCTATCCATTATGACTTAATGATTTTATTATTATTATATTATGTTATAATATATTATAATAATTATTATTAAATGACATGATATTTATTTTTAATTCTTCAGTGATCTATGACTTGCAGTCATAAAATATACGCTCAACAAGAAGAAAGAATTAAGCATAAGCAATATTAAGATGAATATTTGTTTCAAGAGGATTTGGGGATTATTGAGGGAATTTTCCAAACACAATTCAAAGGATTAATAATATGGTTGAATAAACCTTTGGTTGCTAATATTTTAAAACTTGTATTTTAATTTAATTCAATATTATGTAAAAATACAGAAGCTTCCACTTTAATGCTATAGTTAGTTCTCTCAACCATGAAGACCCATAAGTAGCATATGAAAATGAGGGAAATATATAGATAGCATTATCACTATGAAGAGCATTTTGTTTATGAAGAGCACTATGTTTGCATTTTGCAGGTCCAGCTATGTCTAAAAGAAGCAAATTTCATAAGGAATGGATATAAAGAAGCATAAATATCTTTCAGAAACAAGATTAAAACAAACTTATTAGCTACTAATATTTTACCCAAATGAGAGAAATTCTTAAAGACCTTCATGCTATAAGTTTGTATAAGATGTACCTCCCCAATAGAATGCTTTTGTTAAGTTTGTACCAGCTTTGATTCCTTTATATTTCAGAAATTGATCATTTCTTCATTCAGTTTCATCACTGAAAGGCAAGAGCTATAATTTCTTTTGTCTCAAAACCTCAAAAGGATATTAAAAAATAATAGAGGCTGATATAGAACACTTGTAAAAATTTATAAAGGCATTTCAACACATTTGGACTTTGAATTGATTTAGTGTGTTGGAGAGAGAGGAATACTTCTTATAAAACATTGGAAAGACTAGATCTAGAACTTCTGATGGGTTATTTCAAGAAGGCTCACTGTCTTGACATGTTATTGATAATAATCATGAATCAAGAAATTTAGGAAGAACTTCTACAATTTTTTAAACAATAAAATCCTAGTTCTGGCAAAGATAATGAAAGTTGGGTGATGGATAGGTTGAAGCTACTATTTAGGATGAGGACTTCTTCACAGCCATTTGGCACTCTATCCTTCACACATTTTCTTTAAAAAAATTATCAAGTCAATTTAAGTTGTTTAGTTTTCAATTCATAGGCAAGCACAGAGTCTGAAGCAGCACATTCTATGGAAGCATTTCTAGCTGGTTCTTCCCCTCACCCTAAGGAAAGTATATAGTATTATAGGTACAGGTGACACAGATGAGGAAACTGAGAGCCAGAGAGGAGAGAGGAAAAAGCTAACAGCAACACACTTAGTAATAAGCAAAAGCCACAGTAGAAGGGAACAATAGAGATGTTCTTTAAGGGTGTGTTAACAAACCTACACCCTTCTTATACATGGTGATGTTTATATTTAAAATTAAAGGAGATTGTTACATGTTAGAAGATAAAATCCATGTCCTATTTTTTTATGCTTCTCAAAACCACAAATTTCTATCCACATTATGTTTTTCATAAAACACCAGAAGTTTCAGGAAACATTTTTAGGGGTTGGCAAATGAGGAAAATTGAAGTTGAATTGTATTATTTATTAGCAATATTTCTCTGTGAAACCATTGTCTTTCAAATCTCCATCTATGTTGGTCAGGTAGTAAAATTCTGAAACTAAGGTAATTTACTCCCAGACCTCAAAGGATTTAGCCTTTTGCCTTTACTTAAAGGATAAAGGTCTTGCTTTATCTATAAACAAGAACATCCTTGCTAAGGCATTTGAAAATGGGGCAAGTCAGCCATATTTCCCTAGTTTAAAGTTATAGGAATCCAACCATTTGAAGACTGGTTGTCCCTCTCCCTCATGATAAAGTAATGTGTAAGGTGTTGAGATCTCTAAGTCTGCCTCCTCTTTTTAAATATCTATCATTTGTGGCTGCTAAGGATGATCCAAAACTACTATCTGTTAAGCCAATTAGAAAGAAGATTTACCTCCCTAAAAAGGAAATTGCACAGAGCATCTTTCCACACAGAGGACAAGACACAATTGGCCTATCTTATATTAATAGGTCATATGTCCCTATTAATAAATGATGTTATACTTGGAGAAATGGCCTTGACTAATGAATTAAATTCCAGGCACTACAGAAAATACACAGAATAGAGAGAAGAGCCACTTTATTGGAGGTTAGAAGACCTAGATTTGAGTTCTGATTTGTGAACCTTTCATATTTCAATGCTATTTTTCTACTTAAAGTAATTTGCTTCCTTATCTATAGATTCCTATGTATATGTCTCCTTCTTAATCTACACCTTAATATTTTCTTCAAATTGACTTCTCGGAATGGAAATTTTTTTCAAAGCACTGCTTCTACTACTTCACTGTAATCAATAATCACTTTGTAAAACCAACCAACCCAATAAACAAATATATTTCTGAGTGCAAGCCTTTTAAAATTCCACTTATAATCTATAGATACTCATAGTAAAATCTAAATATTGAACGTTAATTGCTTGGAGAGGTGGGTTCATATACATGAATTTAAAATTATAAAATATAGTCAAGGCAATGAAAAATTTAATTTGCAAGAATAGGGAATCTATGTAAATGTCCTGCTTCCAATAAGATTCCTATATATTTGTAATCATCAACATAATTCACTTAAATAATTTCATTTCCAAAGATTTTAAAATTCTTTGTTCCCTTAAAGTTTAGATACCTCCATGAAAATTGTGTTTACGACAGATATTTATATACATATATGTAGAAACACACGTGTACATGTATATACATACATGCAGGTACACACATATGTTTGCATATACATGTGTGTATCTGTGTATGTGCAAATACATACATGAGACATGAAGGTCTCTGGCTTCCTTATTCCAAATGTATAGATTTGGATATTCAGTTGAATTATAACTAGGACAAAATAGAGGGCTACTCATCCTGCCATAGTAGAATAGCAATTAACTAGACTAAATTGCTAATACAAAGACAGATTGAATATCAGGTTGTGGCCAGAGATTGCTATGCTCTCAATGTTGAGGGAAAGCCCTTTGTCAAACACACTAAGAAATTCCTATTTCTCTCCTTTTTTAGGATACAGAATTAAAATCTAGGTTGATTTCTTACATGCTCTATAGTAATCTCTCTTTTTAATATTAAATATCCAAAATGGTCTAGGGATAATGAATATCTTCCAGATATAATTTAGAAACAAGTAAGATTTTTCTTTTTTAGCATGATATATGTTATAGGAACAGAGAACTCAGAAATATGTCAATTAAAAAATTAAGAATGGGAATTCAGCAAAAATAGACAGCTCTTACCATAGTAGAAAAACAAAATTGATTCCATCAAAGTAGGAGAATACTGTTATTTAGCTAACTGATATATTTATGACCTTTTATAACTTTAAATTGGATCAATCTACTTTATAATACCACTTATGGATTAAAACATGCTTAATTCTTTATATATATATATATTTATAACCATTACTATATCCTCACCTTCTCAAACTATATATGTATACATATACATATTTATGTGTAAGAGAATTAGTATACAGCAATAATTTTTGAAAAGTATAATATAGAACTCATTTTTATACTATATGTAATGTAGCAATAATTTCAGTAGAGTTTGATATCATTTATATAATAAGGTAAGCTAAGGTATAGTAAGTAAAAGGAATGGTAGACCATATGTATATGGTATAAAATCTTATCTATGCTGCAAAATTTTCAAGAAGACTCACTGAATATATGAGTTTATGCACATATTCACACACAGAATCTGTTTAAAATATTTTCCTATATTGCTGATATTATTCTTCCTTATATGAAGTAGTGAACTTTTTAGTTGTAATATTATCTAAATCATCAGGTTCTATCTCAACCAATTTATTCTGTTATCAGTGGGTAAATCCTGGAAAGTAATTCAGAATTAGCTATTAAAAAACTAAAATATCCATATCTATCAACCCAAGGATTCTACTATTGAGCATATACCCTAAGAAGAACACTGACAAAAGAAAGGTCCTACAAATACCAAAATATTATAGCAATGCTTTTTGTGGAAAGAACTAGAAAAAATAAAGATGTTTATCAACTGGGAAATGCAAACAAACTGAGATATTTGAATATAACAGAATAAATTTGTGCTATAAGAAGTGATACTTATAATAATATAGAGAAATAGGAAAGGTTTAGAAGTTTAACATACTCATACTGAAAAATTAACAAGCAATGAACCTGGAGATGACTACAGCACTCATCAGTTTAAAATCCAAAAGACCAGTAGTATTTCGGAAGGATAACATGTATCATGTATCACATATCCAGAAATCTGTTCAATAATGTCTGTATTCCTTGAATGTAAATGTATATAAAGAGAAGAGAAGAACTGAGGATAATGAGCGGAAATTACCACAAGAAGGGAGAGATTGGCTAGATGCAGTGAAGAATTTCTCAACGATTAAAGCTACCACAAAATGGAAAGGCAATTATGTCATATGAAGGAAATGATTTCCTCATCACTCCAGATAGTTAAGCAGAGATGGATACATAATGTATCGAAGATGAATTCCTATACTGGACATGGAGTTGGAATGGATGACTTCTGAGGTCACTTTTAAACCTGAGATTCTAAACTTGCTAATAATATAGAAAGAAAATTACTAGCAGTGTGCCAGGAAATCTCAAAAATCTCCTAACAAAGAATTATGGATACTTTTGGAAAATTCCTGCAACTTTAGACTAATTATTTACAGATTTTAAAATTTTCCTGTACAGTGAGATGATTGTGCCTAAAAAAGTATTTCCTTGTGAGATAAAGAGCTATCATTTTATAAAACTTTAAAAATATCAAAGAAATGCATTAAAAATACATAAGCAAATGGAATGCTAGTGTGTATGCTATGTACATATATATGTATCTCTACTAGCTATCATTTCTTTTTCCATCTCCTCTCCTCTTCTCTTTCCTTCTTCCCTTCCTCCTTTTTCCTTCTGTTGTTTAATCTTTTCATTCATTTCTCACTCTTCTTGACTCCATTTGGGGTTTTCTTGGTAAAGATCCTAGTTTATTATTTCCTTCTCGAGTTCATTTTACAGATGAGGAAACCAAGGCAAATAGGATTAAGTGCCCTGTCCAGCATCACATAGTTAGTAAAGGTCAGATGCTAGATTTGAATTCAGGAAGATGACTCTCTGACTCCAAGCCCCCAGCACTCTCTCTATCCACTGTACCACCTAACTGCTCCTTGGTAATGAGAGCTAGTGATAATTACTGCTGATTACCTAGCAATAGTTGTACAGAGTAAATTGTAGAACATGCTGAGTTTATGAAAAACTGTTTGGATTGTCACCTCCATATGTTTACACATGCTCCATTAATGGAGGAAAAATTAATTAAAACACTAAATATAAAAAGAATATGTGAACAAAATCAAGTTTCCTAGTTTTATTCCCAGGTGGAGTAATGAATTACCCATATAAATATATCTAAAATCCTGATCAAATTTATGCAGTTAGGTAAACTATTAAAATTACATAAGTATTTCAGCACTTTAAATTTTAAAAAGGCATTTGAATTCATTAAGGATTTAGCTCCAGATAATCAAGTTAATAAGAATGAACTTAATTCTTTTCCCTAAAGCCAGAGGTGTCAAAAACTTGGCTATTTGGCTCCTTGTGGCCAGCAACACTGCCAAGTGTTGACTGAATCTGATTAAAATGTAATTGGGAAATAGTTAACAAAATAAATGAAAACACAATAGACATAGATAATATTAATATGGAGTTTTCAAGTCAATATGTAGCCCACAGGAGTCCTTAGGTATAGTTTAGTTCCCTTGGTTTTCTCTGAGTTTGATACCTCTGCCCTAAAGTCAAAATACAAATATCATAACAAGTTATTATTAGGAAAAACTAAGAAGGGGGAAAATTAGTTTTTTTTTTAAGAAAAACTATCAAACCTCTGCTTTTCTTCCTGATCCCATTTATGTAGTATGTCACACTAATAATTATAAACTTATTTCTCATAACATGACAAAATATGGATATAATCAAAAATAAACCTTAAATTAATAATGATGGATATTCAATTCAAGTCCTTATCAGTTTGGCAAAAGTTGTTCATATCTTACAAACACAATGGCTTAAAATTAAATATTGCAATGAAGAAAGGCAAGAGCCCTAAACAGCAGAGTGAAGGAGGGTTATTAAGATTATTTTCCCAAAATCTATATATTTAAAATCAGATATGATCACATGACGGAAAACTTGATATTGATCTCTAACCCAATTGGATACATGGCTTTCTTTTAAGTGTAAAATGTGAAGATGATGAAGAGGCAATAGGGTAAGATAACACTTGAAAGCAGCTTTAGTGAAAAGAGAAAAGCAACAATTTGATCCAATGCCTTGTTCAGAACAAAGACGAAAGTTTCCTCTTCTAAGATACTATGCTTGTTATATGGATACACATTTCTAAGAACACAACACCTCCCTCAGCAACTAACTCATCCAATAAATAATGCAGCTACCCTCAGCGTAGCTATCGCTTAGCAAGGCTGGCTAGCAAACAACTCTATTTACACCAAGGGTAAGGTATCATCTATAAGGCAAGTGGATTTCGGCTTAATGCCCAGGTGTAAAAGCTACATTTGACAAACAGAATAAGCAATGTGTCAGGAACACCAACTACATGCCAAAAATGGTAAGCAAATCATTCCAGTGGAAAAGAGAGTATGTCTGCCATGATGTAGAAATCTGGCAAATGTCAGTTTTCTGGTTTTGTTCTGTTAGGTTTTTAAAAACCCAGGTATACCTAGTAATAGTCAGAAAAACGATGAACAACATATGAACCAAAGTAAAATCTACAGTGTTAACACCTTTAAAAAAACCCTTCACTATATTTCCCATTCCAGATCTGTCTCAGTGTATCTTTTGTTCTTTTTCTCTCTGGTTCTGGTTCTCTTACCTATCTGTCTCTCTCTATTTCTCTGGTTCTGGCTCTCTGACTCTGAAGAGAAATGGAGGTAAAAATCAAATCATATCCTAAGCACTGACAGAAATATTTATAGAAGAGAAGAAGTTCTCTAGTTTAATATTTTTGCTGACCAGTTGGAGGTTAGGGAAGAGATAAGGAACTTGAAGAACGATGTTGCCTAAACAAGGAAATACTTCCTGAGAACAGCCTTGGAAGGATATTCAGAAAAAGACTCAATAGGGAAAAAAGACAACCTGCTTCACAACACTGAAACATTAACAGGGCCACTTATTTGAGGATACTGGATATATTTCAATCAATATCAGTATGTCCTGAGGAGAGTCTATATGATTAAAAAAATACAAATTGCTTAAACAACTAAGAAAGGTAGCCAAGAAAATAGTTATGATGTCAGAATGAAACCACTTTCACACTGCCACTAAAAAGTCATGCTGACTTTTGACAGTTTGGATTTTTTTATTTTTCATTTAGTTCAATTATTATAAGTTATTAGCAATCATTTACCCATGTCTACTTCATAAACCTATCATAATGGCTTTTAAAGCAATAATAGGCAGCAGAAGAAAACAGTTAAGCATCCCATAACAGACTTTTAGCTCTGGAAAAATTCCTTGCTGGAGTTATGATTAAAATATCTAGGATTAAGTTAGTTTGAAACAACATTCAAGAGCAGAGAGGATTTTTTAAGGTAATGGTAATACAATTTTCTGTCTCTCTGTCTCTGTCTGTCTCTCTCAATGATCTCATCATGGGTTTATTTATCCTCTTTCTGTAGTTATTTCTTAGATTTATATATTTATATATCAATTGACCAGCAATCATTTATTAAGTACCTATTTTTGGTCAGGCACTGGGCTTAGTGGAAGAGACACAAAGACAAAAATAAGACAATCTTCACGTTGAAGGGGGTTGAGGAAGAGAACATGTATATGAATGAGTATATTCAAGATAGAGACAAGGTAAGGATCAGTATGGCTTCCTATACAAAGTGTTTCTTGAGCTGTATTTTGAAGGAAAGATGGGATCCTAAGAAGAAAGAGGCAAGTAAATAGGACTTCCCTGGCATGGGAGATAATTAATGCAACAGCATGAAGATAGATGATGGGTTCCATATCTGAGGAGTGATAAGAATGCAAACTTGCCTAAGCCATAAAGAATATAAAGAGAAATAAAGGGAATAATGGGATTAGAAAGGTAGGTTAGGGCCAAGTTTGAAGGTCTCTAAATGCTAAAATAAGAGTTCTATCTACTCCTTGAAGCAGGGAGCCACTGGAGTTAACTGAATATGTGAAAAACTAGAACAGAATTGCACTTTAGGGAAAAAAAAATTCCTTAAATGAATGAATAGTAGGTTGTAGTGGACTGAAACATTAGGTGGGGAACTCAATAGGAAATTACTGCAATAGTCCAGGCAGGAAATTATGAGAGTTAGAACTAGAGTGGAAAGTGTGTAGGTGGATAAAGGGACAAATGTGAAATGTAGGAGAAATAGAAATGCCGAAATTTGGCGCTTGCATATTTGGAGCAAGTAAAAGGAAGGAATCTAAGATGAACCCCATGTTGTAACCTAAGGTCTTTAGAAAGATTGCTCTTTCTAATTAATTAATAGGGTTGTTAAAAAGAGAGATGAATATGGAGGTGTTAATATGGTCTGATTTGTGCATGATTGTGAGGTGATTAAATTGAAATGATCATTATGTGGCTAATGATGAAGGGAGGAATCTAGGAGCCAGCCACATCTATTCAATTCAACAATTTCATCACTGAACAAAAAGGGTATCAATGTGTGCCTATCTTCATAAAGTCTCTCCAATATTTATCATTCTTATCTTTTGCCACTTGTAGTTTGAAATTCTATTTTGAGATTCATTTATATCCCTGGAACACTTTCCATCTGAGGAATGGCATTTTGCCCTAGGGTATCCCAAAAATCCTAATGCAGTTTTAAACTATATCAAGCTTAAATTTATTTAGGCTACATTAATTAGCTTTGTTAAGCTTAATATGGCACTAAGACTTTTGAGACAACCTTCATATTTTTGTCAATTCCCTATATATTTTGAATTCTGACTTTTTATCAGTGCTATTTTATGGAAATATGTTTTCTGACCCAACTGATTCCTTTATGAATCTCTCTTCATTGATTTTTTATATGTAAAAGTTTGTTTTAAAATTTTATCTATCCATAATTTTGTTTTATCTGTTATGATTTCTAGTCCTTATAAAGGGAAGCATTCTTTCCCCAGTCATAGTTGCAAAATATACTTGGTCTTGATTTATTCAGGTTTTTGTTTTTATGCAATGACCTTTGAAAATCAGTGGAGTATCATATCAGTGTTGAGCTTGTCACATGTAGTGTAAAATTTTATTCCAAGTCCAGTTTATCCCAATGTTTTCTATTTTTCCCAGGAGTTCTTATTTCATGTTCATAGGTTTATTACAAATAGAATTGTTTGGCTAATATTTAATTTAATTTAATTTTTTAAGTTGTTAGTGATTCTACTTTTTGTCTTTTCCCTCCTACATTATTTACACTTATTTATTTACTTTTAGAATATTTTCCCATGGTTACGTGGTTCATGTTCTCTCCCTCCTCTCTTTATTCCCCCCTCCCAGAGCTGACAAGCAATTACACTAGTTTATAAGTGTCTTATTATTCAAAACCTATTTACATATTATTCATGTTTATAATAGAGCAATCTTTTGAAAACCACAACCCCAAATTATATGCCCATATAACCAAGTGATAAATCATGTTTTTCTTCTGCGTTTTTACTCACATAGTTCTGTCTCTAGCTGTGGACAACATCTTTTTTCATAAGTTTCCACAGGATTGTTAGCTAATATTTTAGACTGCTATTTCTTACTTATATGGTCAATTAAACAAACTATTTTTTCTGTTTTATTTTTTAAAACAGCATCAAATAAAATAATCTGGATTAAGTTGAGTCTGAATCATGCTGACTCTTTTATTCATATTTTTTTCTCATTATTCCCTTTAAAAGCCTAGAAATGTAATTATTCTAAATGAATTTTGTTAGTTTTATCTCCTTATATAAAATATCCCCTGGGTAATGCAGAATACTATGGATGGACATATCATTAAATTGGTAAACTCTCTTTTTAAAATTATATTTGCCTCTTTGACATCTCAATTTTTTTTCTCCCTTTATTTCAGTAAAGGGTTGTTTTGTGGTTACATTCATGTGAAATTTTCAAGCATAGTAGTAGCTTAACAACTAGGTATTTCAGATATTTTATTAGTTGAGCGGAATTTATTTTATTATCATTTATTTATGGCTTTTCTTAGTATTTTAGGATACAACATATGGTATGGATTTTAAAGTTCATTATTAAATATATTAAGGGTTTTTTCTTTAAGAATTAACTATAATATCAAATAACACTCCAGTAGGATAACTTTGTCTAATCTTCACCTGTATTTAGACCTTTCAGAGACAATTCTCGATTGTGGAGTTCCAAAATCAAGAATTGTCTCTGAAAAGTATTGAACAGTTTTCTTCTCAGGATGGAGCAGAACCTGACCTTTATTTTGTCCTTGGAAATATATATTAATATAGAAAAAAAGAAAAACTAGTTTACAGCAACACAAATTTTACCTTGAGACTTCCAAATGTTGAATTGCCTCATAATATATTAAACCATGAACTTTTTTTTTACTTTCTAATCATGGAAGATTAAAAGCAATAACAAAATCAAAGAAACTTTTTACCTCCAATGTATTGTATTTGATAAATCAATGTTTTATATTGTTTTTATCAAACATAACTCATATTAAATACATATGTTTTTCCTTTTTAATTAAATATAATGTTTCTTGGTGATGTGCCAAGAGTCCACAAAACCTGTAATAAAATCTATTTAATGCAATATTGTCTTGCATATGTAATAGAACTAGGCACAGTCAAATTATTTTGGCAGTTTGGTGATAAAATGGTTATTAAAACGACAACATCATGAAAAAGCTCAATTTGTTCTCATTCAAAATAAATATTGCATGAAGAATATATATTATCCGTAGGGCATACAAAAACAATAGCAACAGAATAGGGGTTGCATAATCACAGTTGAATCAGAATTCATGCTATTAAAGAAATCAGACTTTAGCCTAAGGAGTAGAGAGAATCTTGAAGTGAATATTCTTAAAAAGTATTCCCTTGAGTAGAGTTGCAGACAATCTAGGGAAATGAACGTACACACTACATGCTCCTTGGTTCTTTAAACGCAATTTAAGGTTTTAGCTATACTTCAGGGTAAATGTTCTCTTTTAAAAATTGGACAGTCCTCTTTTTGGCTATTTGACTATTGTTTTTTTTAATTATCCTAAATTGTTGCTGTAGAACATTAGGTTTAAAGTCAGGAAGACCTAGGTTCAAGTCCTGACTTAGACATTGGAAAACTAGTCTGTAAAGTAACATGCAGTACACTATGATTTCAGTTCCTTTGGGCAGTCAATGCAAACCTCAAGAAAAGACAGACCCGAATTTGAATCCTTTCTGAAAAATCACTTAGTGGTGTGACCTTGGGTAAGTTACTTAATCTCTCTCAGTCTCAGTTTCCTCATTTGTCAAATGGGGAAAACAATTGAACCTACTTCACAGGGTTCTAGCAGTAGGGATAATATGTGTAAAACACTTTGCAAACTTTAAAGAATTATTTAAATGCTACCTATTGTTATGTTTGTATTATAATCCTATCATTCTTTGCTTTGTAACATGAAAACGAATTCATTTTTCTAAACATTGGAGTTTCAGATGTCACTAAAAGGAAAGTTACAATCACTTTTTCCATTATTGTGGATTGATGTGTAGTCATAGATTACCTTAAGCAAAATATTTGTAACTCAATTTTGCTGAACACATTCCCAAGCATGTTAAGAAAGGCATTTCACAGTAAAAATAAACTCATAAATACATACATACATTTTTCATATGGGTTACCGTCTACCTGGTTTCCCCCCTTAGAGTATTTACATGGCTTCATAGACCTTTTCTAAGACTTGAAATTCTTTGTGACACAAAATTTAATCTCCTATCACCCAGCACAAAAATGGATTTCCACACATAGAGAGAAGTAAAGGGATCTAGAGGGTATAGATTCAATTGTCAAAACAATTCAGAAAAGAGTGATAACTACAGAAGTTTAAGATATATTGATTTGTTTATCCAGTACTGTTGAGTGTATTATTTATCTTGATTAGTTGTTTATTTTCCATCATACTCAGAGAGAACCAAAATGCTGTCATTGGTGATGTCTCTTGACTATCTCTCTATCATCTTTCAATCTATGTGCCTACCTATATTTCTATCTACTCAATGTATATAAGATGTATTTTATTCATATTGTTTATGAATATAGATGTGTCTATTTGTATACAGGACAATTAG
The DNA here is from genome assembly GCF_027887165.1 of Monodelphis domestica. Taxonomy (NCBI): domain Eukaryota; kingdom Metazoa; phylum Chordata; class Mammalia; order Didelphimorphia; family Didelphidae; genus Monodelphis; species Monodelphis domestica. Next base: position 261,878,339 of record NC_077232.1, on the reverse strand, counting down.
GTTGCATAGTGTACAGAATTCCAGGGCTAGAGTCAGGAAGATCTGACTTCAAATATGGCCTCAGACACTTTTTTTTTTTTTAAACCCTTACCTTCTGTCTTGGAGCCAATACTGTGTATTGGCTCCAAGGCAGAAGAGTGGTAAGGGTAGGCAATGGGGGTCAAGTGACTTGCCCAGGGTCACACAGCTGGGAAGTGTCTGAGGCCAGATTTGAACCTAGGACCTCCCGTCTCTAGGGCTAGCTCTCAATCCACTGAGCTACCCAGCTGCCCCCCTCAGACACTTACTTAAGTGGCCCTGGGCAGGTTAACTACATTTGCTTCAATTTCCTCATCTATAAAGTGAGTTGGAGAAGGAAATGGCAAATTACTCTAGTATCTTTGCCAAGAAAACACTAAATGGAGTCATGAGGAGTAGGACCTCACTTAAATTACTGAACGACAAAAATAAATATTTGTATACATACAGACAAGTAAAGATGAGATGCTGAAACTCCCTCTCCCAATGCAAGTTGGTACCATCTCTAAAATTTACAGTCTTAAAGATTGTCTGGAGCACTGGGGAGTTAAATGACTTGCCCAGGGTCAAAGCCAGAATGTATTCAGGCCTGAATTTGAATCCAGGTCTTTTTGGTTTTAAGGCCAGTTCTCTGGCTTCCAACAGCAGATAAAAATATGGCCTCAGAATCAGGAAGACCTGGGTTCAAATTTCACTTTAGGATGGGTTACCAGAGGCAAATTACTCAGCATCTTTGTGCCCAAGAAAATCTTTTAGGACTACGTCTAAGAGTTTAAGTCATAGAGAAATGGTCATTAGCAATGTTAGAGGATAATTATAGGAATTTCCTCATGGGAAAATTGTAGAGTAAGGAAATCACAAGACAAGTTTTGACCTCTTGCCTCTCCCAAGCATATATATTATGGTTCTAGACACTGAGGATATGAAGATGAATTATAAACAATCCCTGTCATCATAAGCACTATTTTTTTTGTGAAAAATATGGAATCAGAACCCAACAAAAACAATGACATTTCCTTCAACAAAGAACCATATTATTAAGGAAGCCACTTTATTTTTATTTTATTACCACTGAGGTTTTTAAAAGTATATTCCAATTGTATTTTTAAAATAATCTTTAGAATGTACCTTTGAAATGCTTTCATTTAAATTGGGACATAACCATTAGACTACCTAAAGTAAGTCATACATGATTCTTGTAACCAAGGAATAATGTTCTAAATTGACTAAATAAATAAATAAATTTAAAAAGCAGGTCTTCAAAACAAAAAAAAAAAAAGAGTGAGTCATAAAATTCTGATAAAATAATTTGAAATAAAATTGCCAAAATAACACAAAAGTTATGATAAATTCTATTAACTATTAGGATTGCATATGACACTCATGTCTTGTTAAAGGTGGGTTTTATATATATATATATATATATATATATATATATATATATACATTCCTTAGTATGTTAATCTATCAATCTGACCAATTACATTATAATTCTTTCTAACAATTTCTGTACCTAGATTTTTCTCATTATTAAACATGAATGCTGATGCTAACAACTCTAAGATAACCCAGAAAAACATTTATAATAAACAGCTACCTACCGAAGAGCAATTTAAACTGTTGAAGTGACAGATAAAAGATAAATTTATGCCACAATCCTTTGATAACCTTTACAATGTTAACATTCTGATTTTTTTTGGCTACATTATTCTTTTAATTGCAGTGTTGTAAAATGAAGACATTAAAATGTGATTTAATGTAAAACTTTCAGGAAAAAGTGCATTTTAAAAGGTCATTGAGGTATTCCATAAGGTATAGTCTTATCATACTCCATGAAAAGGTGGAGACCACTGCTAAGCCATGTCCTTGCTTTACTTTAAGCTGCAGAAATTGTTTCATTACAGCCATCTGAGGGGTAAAAATTAAGATATTTCCTCTAAAATATAAGTGGATGTTAGAAAAATAATTTAAAAGGATTTTTTAAGAAACACTTTGAACAGATGTATTATCACTTTGAGTTTTTTTTCAACATTTAAAGAGCTACTGCCTTGTCCAAGGTGCTAGGTTAGGCAGTGGGAAGATAAGAAATAAATAGGTAGTAGCCATGCCCTCATGGGCTCTAAGACTAGTCAGAGTGCTCTTATACAGAGAAGTAGGTTACAAAATAAGGTTTGAGAGAATAACAGAGAGATCCCACCAGAGTACTCTAGGAATATTCAAAAAGGAAGAAAGCACTTTAAGAGGGAGCCAATATCAAGGGATAGGTTGGAAGGTCTCTCAGGGGCTGTCCAGTCCAACTGGTGCCTGAATAAGAAGCTGCTTTACAACCCCTCCCATGAGTGCCTATCCAGCCATAGCTTGAAGACCTCCAGGGATGGAGAGCTCACAACAACATGAGAAGCCCATTCCATTTTTGCAAAATTTTGTTAGGAAGCACAACAATTCGAAAAAGAAATCCACCTGAGAACCACTACCCTACTCACTCAATTTGAGGCATCAGAGTTCTGACTCTTTCAACTTTCTACTTCAAAGGTCATCTACTTTGCAAGCAGCAGAGGACTCTATACAAATAGCAACCCACAAAGTCCGGGTTCTCCTTGTTTTGATCTACTGACTGCCAAAAATTCCAGAATGTGAAAGGATTCTGCAAATCCTCAAGGCTATTATCAAAGGAGTTGTAGTTCCCAACTTGGCACTGGATACACGTCTTTGGTCTATTTGTCTGTCTCTGTCTTTTTCTCTTCATCTCTATCTTTCTTCTACTACTTTCTGGGGTAAATTGATCTGGAAAATATGTAACTATACTTCTACCACTAATAACTATAGCTCCTGAGACCCCTATTTAACAAATCCTAAGCATATAATCCAACATAACAATATTAAGCATTAATCAGAAACATTTACTAAATAGAAGGCATAACAAGAATGATGAGAACATCACTTTCCACCCATAATCCTGAGCCCTACTTTCTATACAAGGCATATTGTATCCTTGGGGGAGAGTGGACACAAACTTAAAGGGCCACCATATGCTAGCATATAAATGCTGCTTGTATGTGGCTAAGGCAACTCAAAACTCTGAAATAAAGCCATTGATATGCTTTGGTTCCCTCAGATAAATCTTGTACAGAGAATTCACTGATGGGTAGGGAACGCTCCTCTTTTGTGACAGTTGCCTTTTTTTTTCTATTAGGCAGGGCTACTTTTCTAATGGCTAGGGTTCTTCTTGGCTTCTCCTTTTCAGTGACTATCCTCTATCTTGCTGGATAAAGTCTCTTCTCTTCTGGATCTTTCTTTTTGGTTGCTGAGGGCTGCTGAAGGACAGTTAATCTCTGTCAACAAAAGAGAAACTCTAAACCAAGGATTAGCAGAACTACCTATTTATTTCTTATCTTCCCACTGCCTAACCTAGCACCTCCGACAAGGCAGTAGCTCATTAAATGTTGAAAACAATCTCAGTGATAATACATCTGCTCTCATTGATTAGGTTTAAGTTCTTTCCAACTCCTACATATGAGGTGGCATTCTAAAATCTAAGATTCACTCCCACACCCAATCAGAACTCTTCTCTGCATCCAGAGATTGGTTTAGGGCTCAGTAGCAAGTAACAAATCATTTTCTTCTACCAGTTAGCTTCTCCATGCAGCAAGCAGTAATAGGGTCTGAGATTTATTCCCAAACTTGACCAAAGATCTCTCCTAGACTCAGTTCTTCTTAATCTCAAAGACTTCATATTCGTCATATCCAAATTAGATGCTGGTTGATAAGGCATTTTGACCATCTTTTCACTGCATCTATTTTCTTTGAAGACTCTTTTCTTAGTGCTTTTCTCATAACTTTTGTTATTTCTATACCCTTTCTATTAATAGAATCATAAAAACGAGAAAGGGATTTTATATCACTTTACATGATCCATTCCCTTTAATCCAGAGATATCACAAATAGATATATACACTTTGAACAGGTCACAGATAGAAAATTAAGTTTCCATAAAAACCAAGAGAGATGCTCTGTTAGGACCAGGCTATTTGGACTTCTAAAAGGAAGATCTGAGCTGGTCTTATTGCTGCTTTCTTAAAGGTATTGAGTGCTGTGTTATTCCAGGATTTCAAGGAAAGCTCAGGTTGGGGACTACAAAATTCACTGCTCCCAGGGAGGTTTCATCCAGGACATCCCTCCCCCCCACCCCCAACTGAGTTCTGCAAGTTCCTGACCTAGTTTTGGGTCTGAGTAACAGTAGCTGGTTAATTGACACAGACCATATCAGGCAGCTGGGAAGTTTTGTTAGTTCAGATTGAGAGAATTGCATGATCCCCTTTATTTGAGGGCTGCTTCTATAGCTATTCCTCTGTAGACTTCATACTGAGCTTGAAGCTGGAATGAGAGTTCAGCTACTATTGGCTTCTGAATGTGCTCCTTTTAGACTAGAACTAGCCACACAGTTCCTTACCTCAGAATGCTACCAGTTCAAGATCTCTCGTGCACTTCTAGTTGGTATTTATTTCCTGACCCAGCATGATTCCGAAACTTCCTCTTGCCTGCTTTTTGCTTCTCTCTTAATGTTTTGACTGTTCTGCAAGCAGTTTGTTTTTGAGCAAATCCCAGCTTCAGTGTCCACAGACCTCTCTGGTAGATTAGAGGTTTGTTTTGTTGTGTTGTGTTGTGTTTTTTTTTGTGGGGAAGGAGCTGCACTATACTGCTTTTTGCTATCCATCATCTTAGTTCCACCTCGAATATATATATAATTTCTTAAGTACTTATGCTCTTGATATGTAACCAAAAAAAAAATAATCTCTCACTTGACCCAACAATTAGCTTTCACTTATTGGCACTAATACAAGAAATCAATAAAATAAAATGTAAATAATGTAAAATTATTTGTATTTTACATTGAAAATTTTTAAATTACATTTAAAAATACATTTGTTAGATGTTGGGAAAATTTATAACATAGCAACCGATTGGATATTAAAAATGGTGAAGGGAAGGGTCAACTTAGTGGAAATGTCTCAATTATAAGAAGGTTGCCAGTCCTAGAGATATAAACATTTTCTTATATCCCTCTTTCTAACCTTCACAGTGCCTGGAACAGTATACCTGGTATGTGCTCAATAAATATTTATTGGGTACAGGAATGAATTAACAGAAATAAGGTTTGTTTTTTACCAGAACAAAACAACTTGGATAAGGCTAACTTAACCTCTATTTAGTCTTTAAGAGATTTGCTTCAATGAATAGATATGAAAAGATAGTAAAAAAAATACACACACATCAACTGTTTGTATGGAAAAGTACTTTTCTGGGTCTAAAAATAAATTTGTTCTTTTCCTTTTTCTTTAAACCCTTACCTTCCATCCTAGAATCAATACTATGTATATCTATGTATTGGTTACAAGGCTGAAGAGTGGTGAGGCCTAGGCAGTGAGGGTTAAGTGACTTGCCCAGGGTCATGCAGTGTCTGAGGCCATATCTGAATCCAGTTATCTCTTGTCTCTAGACCTGGGTCTCAATTCATTGAGTTACCTAGCAGCGCACCTCCCCTCACCCTGCAATTTGTTCTTTTGAATACTTGTGAGTTTTCCTGAATATCTTCCTTCAATGCAGAATACATCTAGTATACCACAAATAATGACAATACAGTATAAATAAGTGGTTCTGGACAGTATTCAAATAATTTAATAGCCTTAATAAGCTGGTAAAAATTAAAAGTACACTAGACTAAAAATTTTGGAACACTATAATGTATATAAGTACACACACACAAATATAAAACATATAGAAATAAAAATTCTCAGGCCTTATTCTCCTTGATTTTTATTTTAGCATCTTTCTTAATATAGCATCCTCCAATGCCAATGATTTTTCTGAAAAATTTGGATGTTAGGCTTTATGATGTTGAAGATTCCAACCAAGTTTAAATTCTGTGCTCCTGATTCCAAGGTTTGCTTCTCCAACCTTGATCTTCCTTAGCTCCAGAACCACACTTCAATGCTTTCTGTATCTTTCTAAATGTTGGAAATTAAAATTCACTGTCTGAAAATGAATTCATTATCTTTCCATCAAAATTTGTTCCTCCTTATTACTTCTCTATTTTACCAATGCTCCCACTATTCTCCTAGGAATTCATGTTCAAAACTGTTTCATCTTTGACTCCTCCATCTCCATCTCTACATTAAATTAGATGTTGTCTTCCTTCCACCTAAGTTTTCCACCATAGCTCTTACAGTTATCTACTTGTTTCCATTCTCATTAACATTTCAACCTAGTCTAAAAGTCCATTACTTATACTCTAGACTGCTTCTGTAGCCTTTTAACTAACTTTCTACCTTGACCTGTTCCCTTGAAAGAAATATAATCATCGTAATAATATTAATTTCCCAGATATAAAGATATAACAATTTCATTTCACAGCTCAGAAATGTTCAGTGACTCCCTACTGCCTATTCTATGAATTCCAAAATATATAAATTGCCATTAAAAACTTTCTATAATCTGTTCTCAACCTACCTTTTCAAATAAATATCAAATACCATATTATTACATTCTGCATACAAGATGGTTCCAACTTTGTATTTTTTTTGTCTCCACACCTATGATCTTGCTGTATCTTATGATTAAAATACCCTGTTTCCCACTTCTACCTTTGAGAACACTTTCAAAAATCAGATCTTAACCCTTTTACTTGAAACTTCTCCTGTTCTGCTGCCACACCATTCATGATCTTTCTCCTTAAGAGTCTCAACTAATTTTGTACCCCTATTTTGTACTAATCCCATTTCATAACTTATTTGTGCATATATTTCTCCTTATATATGATCCAAAGGTCTGTCTCTCTCTGTCTTTCTCTGTTTCTCTCTCTCTCTCTCTCTCTGTCTGTCTGTCTGTCTGTCTCTCTCCCCCCATTAAATTTATCATCTATATATTTCTCTCTCCTACCAGTATTTTGCACAATGGAGTGAATGCCAGGGAACAGTTGACTTGGATGTGTCTTAGGAGAGAATATTACTTCTGCAACAAGATCAAACCTAAAATTCCATTAACCCTTGCTAGAGCATGATGTTCTAACATCATAAAATTAGTATTCTATGTTAATATTATTAACATTGCACTATGAAAGGCAGAGCAAGTCTTATGTGCAACTTTCATTTCATTCTTTTTGCATCACATTCATTCCCAGGACTCATCAAGAGCAGGCAGTTTCTAAAGCGATGACAACTTAGTGGCAAAAAAAGATTTAATTTTTAGTAAGATGAAAACATGACTAAAATCTTTATTTGTTGAGGTGTTGGTATTTACCTAAACAAAGAGGAGAGCTTCCAATGAGATCAATATCAAAGGAGATAATATTCTAAAGTACTAAAGAACACAAAAAAAGTATTTAACAAATGCTTACCTCCTTGCTTTCCTCATTCCACTAGCAATGATATCAAATAAGACTAAAAATGCTTATCAGAGTATAATAGTCAAGGGTGACAATTAGGGAACTGCAGTATTTTAATCTAAGTTATAAATTACAGAGTTATATTGATCTTTTAATTGGGCAAAAGAAATGATGTAATCTTGGTAGGAAAAAAAATAACAAAGTTGACCATTAAAAGAGTCTCAGTTGATTCATACCATTTTTGTTTTTAACTTTATGTTGCCTTCTAAATGATGGACCTTGGTCCAACAAAACCAGACAGCATAAAGATAATATTTTCAAAGCAAAACTGGAGAAAGCTACTGCAGATTCAGACAATTTCTGCAATGTCCTCATGCTAACTACATACTTCCTTTTCAACTGAAGAATGAAAACTGTACATAAGCTTCTTGTCTGCAGATTAAAAAAAAAACCTATTAAGTAAAGCTTATGCTCATTTTTAGAAAAGAAAATATAGTCACAAAGGGTGACTTTTCCACACAGTAGAGCTACTCCAGAGATTAGGAACTAAAGCTGTTATAATTACTTGTATATTTCCACCCCTTATGAGGACTGGGCTGCTGTCAACTGTATTTTGAAGACAAATCATTAACCAAACATTACACCATTATTTGTTCCTTTCTGATAAACCTCTTGGTCAAAAGTACAGGGTAGCACAATTCCTTATTTCCTAAAAACATATGCAGGTGATGTATAGGAAATTGTAGTGGTTGTTAACTGGTATAATCAAGTATATAGAAGCTTACTAGTAGAAAGCCAAACAAACAAACAAAAAAAGAATGTAGAAGTCTATTTTTAACACCTATTCTCATCATTTTTATCAACATTTGTCAGTAGAAATACTTGGCAACTTTTTAAAACACAGTGACTAGGTTTGAAAGGATACACACTATCTAACTGTGTTACAGGTTTTAGTAAAGACAAAAGTTGTCTAAACATGAGACCTCATATAATAGTATTCCCAAATAAATATTATAAACCATGACAGATAATCACAATAATCTTAACACTTACCTGAAGTATTATTATATTATATCCATATAAGATATATATATATATATATATATATATATATATATATATATAGTATATGGCAAACCAGTCCAGTATCAATGGTCAAGAGTCATACAAGAATGAAAAAACTATATATGTGTACACACATACGTCTTTTTTCACCTAGACACAAATTATTAAACAAACTCCTTCTTGAGGGACTGCTATCTATTGATGCTTATTATCACTTCTTACATATTATACAATTTTAGAGGGTAGCAATATATGCAATTTTAAAGTAAAATTTAAGCAATTACTGTTTATGACCCAGGACTTACTTGGGATTGGCTAAAGATTTATTGGGCAGTCTGATTATGCTACAGGGGAAAGACTCATTCATTAGTAGTATGTTTGTTGTCTAATAGATACTATTTTAGGGGTGTAATTGATTGTATCTATTATAGTTGGTTGATTGATTTGCTCATTGAGTTCTAAATGAAATAAAATCACATTCAGGAAATATCCAATTTATCAAGGATATAAACAATATTTAATTAGATAAATGTTTAACAGATTATAAAATCACTTCAGAGTATATTCATGCCCAGCAAAATTTAATTTGACCTGAAACATAAAGAATCTGCCCCTATCTACCAAAATGTGATAGAGATTTTTATTTTCATGACTTTTTTCTATAACCATACGTCACATAACCTTCCATTTGGAATTGTGGAAATGCCAAACCAAGACATTTTTTTATACTGTCTATCTGCATCCAGTGTAGGAATAAATGCTAGCATCTCTTGATTCACATTAATTTCTTCTAACAGATCCTTGCTCAATAGTCAGTTTTCCACAAACCCAAGTCATTATTACCACTCTTTAAATTGATCTAGGAGACAACCTTATTGTACTGAAACTCCCAAATACTTTTCATATCCTGTCTTTCTTTTGGGTAGAGATCCATTTGGCCATAAACCTATATGAGAGGGACTAATTATAAGACTAACATAAAGAATTGTGGACTCTTTTGTTATAAGTTAGTACTTAGAAAAGTACATAGCTATTTCAGTGACGTCCATGGCTCATTACTACTTATATCTCTATTAGATTAATTTTTATTTTAACTTGAAATAGACTTCATGCCCAGGGTAGGAAATGACTTCTAATTCAGAATTAAATGGGGTGAGGGAAAAGCTATGCAAAAAAAAAAAAGACAGACCAGATAAATCAGGCGATGGCAATGCATTAATTAAATGTACTCATGACATTTTCTGTGGAAGTCTGTATATTGCTTCACAAGAACAAGGCTGGTTGCCAATTAGGGGTATTTTTTTAAACAAATGATGAATGGGCTCAAAATGATTATTGAATTTGAGTCAAGTTTTGGTTCCAATTAAAATTATTTTCCCCAAAAATTGATGTTTGATGACCTAATTATATCATTCTTTAATAAAACAGTTATTTATTCTCTTATATAATTACTACTGACATTGTCATTAACCACTATTACTATCCATATTATCTGACATATCACTCTGGCAAATATTACAAACTGATCCTTAGTTTTAATTTTAGAAGAAAAGGCATGGGTCTTCTTAATGATAATGTCTTTTCTCCTCAACCAACTCAAAGAGAAAACATAGTAAAAGAATAAAGCCAAAAGAATTCCATACCATAAGGGACACATTTCATGTACATTTTGTAACATTTAAACATCCAAGAACACAATGCCATATCAAACTTTAAAATCTTTCCTTAGGAGCTTTTAAGTATTCTACAACCATCTTTGTTATCATGAAGTTAGGAAATGGGATCAATGTTGTGAATCCAAAGAGGCATCACATATGGTCTGTATCTGCAGGGGAACTATAATAGTCCAGTGGCAAAGTTGAGTCAATCAAAAGACTGCTTTTATGTACTATTGTTTAAGTATGAAATGACTCTACTAGAGGCCAAGCATTGTATATGTTCAAAGACATAAATGTGAGCTAAGAAAGACTGGGCAAGCTTCACAGAGGAGGTCAGCCTTGAGACTGGTCTAAAAGTAAGCATGTGGGGCACTGTGCTAAGCAATGGGGATACAAAAATAAATGAATGAATGAATAAACAAACAAAAAAAATAGGGAAAGGTGGGGAAATAGTCCCTGCCTTTAAGGAGCTTGCTTTTTAATGATGAAGATTAAAACTTTGAAATGAGGGACATAAAGAATGAAGATTGAGAGGGTGATACAATTCCAGGCATGAACAAAAGTAGACTTTGGTCATTTGTGTCTTTAATATGATTACTGTAATGATTTTCCTAATGATGAACCATTTTTGAACCTCTCCTCTATGACAGAATGGTATTCTGTTCATTTTTTGACCTTGTAAATTACTTTGCTCTTGCTAATTTATGTTTTATCTTTCCCTGTCTGGTGATCAATCTCCTTTTAAGAGAATAATAATGAAATTAGAATGTAGTTATTCTCCTTCCTCAATATCATCCTATTTTCCCCAAGAAGTAGTCTTATCCCAAATTTGTTTTCCTCTATTCTTCAAAATAACTTCAACAACAAATACCCAACTATTCTCTTTAACTTTCCTTGCTATTAACAACTCATTCTGAATGTTAGCTTTCTTAACTCCCAAAATGTTTATGAAATTTTCTTGTGAGATGGTGACATGTTTTTGGAGTTACTTCCATGTCCTTACTTCCATTTCTTAGTCTTTTAAAAATATAAATTATTTGGCGTCTGTGTGTATGTGTGTGTTTGAATTTTCATTGTCCTTTTTAGACAAGTTCCTTTTTTCTTCATCATCAGAATTGTTTTTGTTTTATTTATTTAGATCTTTAGGCTTGAGTGGCTCCCCTTTCTCCTCTGCTGGTTTTCTCTATAATAATTTTAATTCAGGTGACACTTATATATTACTCGATTCTTTTCAAGTCTGCTGGCTCCAAATGCCATTTTTATAAGGCTAATCCTTTTCTCTTACTCTTTTATAATCACATTCTAATTTGGAGAGGAGTCCCAATATTTCTTCTCACCAAGCAGTTCATTTCCTGGTGAAAATCAGGTCCAGAAAAGAATTTCATCATATTGGCTCCTCTATTTTTTGTAAAATGAATTGTCTATAAATTATTAACCATTTGATTTGGGGCAGAAAGGTAATTCAGAAAATGTCCAAATAAGGTAAGTACCTTATTACCCATTATATATTTCTAGTTTTTCTATTATTCCAGAAGTTCTCATCAATTTACTCTTTCTATCCATTGTCTAAGATATGCTCTGATGTAAATATGACTTATGTTTGACTTTATGATTCTCCAAAGAAATGCATTTCAGCATACTTCTCTCCTCCCTACATGATTAATAAAATATGTTTATACGATGTTTTAAAACCTTTCTTGAATCAGAGTTAAATTAGAAAACCTGTAGGTTTCCTTAAAAATGACAATTATTCATAAACATGTATTCCTTCTTTGATCAATGGATTTTTTTTTCATTTTCTGTAATGAGGTTTTTAATTGTTATATTTTCTACTAAAATTTCTGTGGCTATTTCACAGAAATTAAGCTACTTAGTTTTTTCTAACTTCTACTTCTCTGCAGACATTCTTAATCATCTCTCTGAAAAATAGGAAACTAATGGTATACATAAGTAAAAATCTCTGCATTTTAATGGTACTTAAAAATAAAAATCTATCATTCTTCCAATAATATCAATGCTTTCTTTATTTATTTCATATTCCTGCTAGATAAACAAGTATATACACATACAGACACAAACACGTGTATACATTCACCACATGTATGTGTGCAGATACACATTCAAGGGAAAGGTTAAATGACATCTGAAAAACCTTGGTTATAACAAATTTCTTTGAAAAAGCTCAAACTTGAAAGTATCAGGAAAGTTAAAAGGATTTTTTTAAAAAGCCATAACCCTGGTTAATTGCTGAGAATTCAAACTGAGAGTGTTATTCAATATGAATAAGGGTCATTAATTGAAAGAATACAGTGGCGAGCTACTGCTAGATTACCAGGCTCTTATGGATTCCTAGTGGGAAGTTGCAGCAGAAATAGCTGTAGGGAATATCAGCAGTGAACATATAATGTGTTATACTGAAATAATAATTTTAGACATATCAGAAGTGGAGGCCTGATGAGGCAAGAAGGACTGGAGTAAAGAACAAGACCACCCTAAATGGAATGTATACCACAAGAGATAGGCATTCATGTATTTTCAAATGCCTATACAATTGAATAATTCCTTATATGGGCTTTCTTTTCATTAATGATAACAGTTTGAGGGTTTCCATATATTTAATACAAATATGTGGATAAATTACCCTCTCCTTGAAGAATATGATTTACCTTTTACTTTGCATTGCCATCAAATAGCCTAGTGTTTAATAAACATTTGTTGAATTAAGTTTTCTTAAATTTTCTTTTTTATCATGTACTTAAGAAACATCAATAAATTCCCAACTTTTGAGTTGTCTTAAGACAGGTTCTAAAGCAGATTGGATAAATTTAATTGAATAAGTTTAAATTCAATATTATGGGTTCAAAATATCTACTCAAAATAGCTTTAAGCATTTAATTTTCATTGCTAAAAATCTAAAACAGAAAATTTAAGTAGATAAAGGCAATGATTTATCATTCAAAAGTAAAAGGATTAGTTTTTGCTGAAGTACAAAATAAATACCCTTTTCATGTGGGGGAGTGGCTTGGAGAGATCTTTCACATATTCCTCAGTAAGAGAAATGTTTTGATTTTGATTATTTGGACTGTAGTTTCTGTCAACTTCAAGAACAATCAATCACACAACTCCCATTTAAAAAATACCTACTCACAATCCTTGGTACTATAGTGTCATTGATGAATTATGTGCTTTTCAGGGATTAATTTGGATATGGAATATCCTAATGTTGCTACATAAACCCTTTCAGATGAACAAATACTATCCATAAGTTATCTTCTGCCCAATAAGAAAGAATTCTTTAGGAAAGGAATTCTCAGAAATCATTCCAATAAAACCATTAAGAAAATATACTCATCTGACCATTTACTTTTATGTAAGCCAAAAAATCTCAATTAATATATAGATGTAAGAAGTTTGGGGTTTTTTTAAGGTTTTATATTTCTTGGTGTCAAGAGACCTGGATTTTTTGTAAATTTAATCACCACAGTAAATTTCCTGAAGAACTTAGGAAAAGGAACAGATGGAGAGAACATGAATTTGCTCAATAAAGAATTAAATGGAGCAGTGGTAGTAACTATAGAACACACAATGGGAGTTGCCTTCAAGATGGAATTTTGGACAGGCAGAGTTGGTAACAGAACTCATATTTGGCTATATATATTTCCATAATCTATAAAATAAGATATATCATCATTTAAATGTCTTTAAAAATGTATAGTTTAGAGAAGTTTACTGCTTATCCAAAGCTTTTTTTCACCTTATACTCTTTATAAAAACATTTATGCTAATTCATGTTTCCATATAAATACTTATTAAAGCATTTATATAAAACATTAAAAATTATTTCAAAAAGATAAATGCCCAAAAATATATGGGAGGATATGGACAAGAACTGCATAGGATGAAATAGTCGATAGGTTATGATGCCTACTCTATTTTCAAACCTTACCTTCTATCTTAGAATCAATACTGTGTATTGGTTCCAAGGCAGAAGAGCAGTAAGGGCTAGGCAATGGGGGTTAAGTAACTTGCCCAGAGTCACACAGCTAGGAAGTGTCTGAGGCCAGGTTTGAACCCAGGACCTCTCACTCTGGGCCTCACTCTCAATCCACTGAGTCATTTAGCTTCCTCTATGATTCCAACGCCCAAAGGAAAGGCATGAATGTGTCAAATTAATAGATCTAGAACTTTAGCTCTCCTTTTTACTTGTGAAGCCCTGAAGCATATATGTAAATATCATGCTATAATTATCTAGAATTTAGAAGACTGATATTAAAATTCATGCAGAGGCAGCCACTGATAATGAAACATGACTAAAAATGACCCTTCTACCAAAGGGAAAAGAAGTGAGCTGATAGAGAAAATTAGAATCACTGGTGAATCATTGAGTTCAACTTCTGATGACAAATTAATTTTATCAACTCCTGTGTACATCCTTAATTAGCTGCCCATGATTGGTGTAGATAAAAGATAGTTGAGTTACTCCACGTTAGTATATTTAAAAAGAAAGGCTCTAGATCTGTGGTGGTGAACCTATGGCACATATGTCAGAGGGGTCACTCAGAATTCTCTCTGTGGGCACACGTGCCATTGCAACAGCACAGAGTTCATTACTAGAAAGCCAGATGGATGCGGGCTAGGCTGTTCCTCTCCCCATTTTCATGTGTGCCTAAGGGCATTTCTCACATCCCTCTAAAAGGTTCGCCATCACTGCTCTAGGTTGTTCTACCTGCCTAAGTTTAGCCTGGATAGTAACTTATATAAGAATACGATAGTGCTACTCCTCATAGCTATGGCCATTAGACATAGACTTTAGTTTCTTTTTTCTACATTTAGGTTCTCATGTGTTTCCCTTCCCCATCCTAAAGAAGGAATCATTTGGTTATACATCTATAGATGTATATTGAAAATTGTATCTTGTTTGTTTCTATTTATCAATTCTTTCTCTGAAGGTGGACATATACAAGCTATTCTTCAAACAAAATATTTGTTGCTATATATAATATATGTTATATATAATGTATATCTTATTTCTGCTCATTTCACTCTTCTGTTCTGAACTAAGCTGATTTTCCTTGAGCTACTATGCAGTTTGGCCTCCCAGGGATCAAAACAGCTAAGAAAATGGGTGATCAATAAAATCATGAATCTATGATAACTTCCAGTTCCAAATATATATATATGTGTATATATATATATATACACATATATATATATATACTCCCATCCCATTTCTGAACTCTAGTCTCATATCAATAACTCTTTGAATGTACATTTCAAACTGGATGCCCAAGTCATCTCAAATTCAACTGATATATAATGGAATACATTATCTCTTCCCTCCCCAAAACTTCACCCTCTTCAAAATTTCTCTGTTCCTGTTGAGGATTCCACCATCTTTCTAGGCCATCCACACAACTTATCAAAATCTACGGGAAGACTGCTGGGTTAATACCCCAAAGAGATCATAAGGAAAAAGAGGTACAAAAATATCTATAGCCTCACTCTTTGTGGTGACAAAAAATTGGAAAATGAGGAGATGCTCTTTGATTGGGGAATGGCTGAACAAATTGTAGTCTCTACTGGTGATGGAATACTATTGTGCTGAAAGCACTAATAAAGTGGAGGGATTCCATGTGAACTAGAATGACCTTCAGGAATTGATGCAGAGTGAAAGGAGCAGAACCAGGAGAACATTGTACACAGAGACTGATATACTGAGGTACAATAGAATGTAATGGACTTCTCTACTAGCAGCAATGCAATGATCCAGGACAATTCTGAAGGACTTATGAGAAAGAATACTACTATCCACATTCAGAGAAAGAACTGTGGGAGTAGAAACATAGAAGAAAAACAACTGCTTGATCACATGGGTTGATGTGGATATATTTGGGTATATAGACATTAAATGATCAGCCTAATCAATAATATGGACATAGGTCTTGATCAGTGACATATATAAAACCCAGTGGGATTGTGTGTTGGCTAAGGGAGGGGTTTGGGGAGACAGGAGGGAAAGAATATGAATCATGTAACCATGGAAAAATATTCTAAATTAATTAAATAAAATTTTCCAAATTAAAAAAAAATCTATGGGAAGCAGCCAAAGCAGTACTCGGGAAAATTTATATCCCTGAGTGCATATATTAACAAATTGAAGAGGGAAGAGGTCAATGATTTGGGCATGCAACTTAAAAAACTAGATAGAGAACAAATTAAAAATCCCCAAATAAAAACTAAATTGGAAATCATAAAAACCAAAGGAGAAATGAATAAAATTGAAAGCAAAAGAACTGTTGAACTAACAAATAAGACAGGGAGCTGGTACTTTGAAAAAACAAATAAAATAAAGTACTGGTTAATCTAGGCCATCCACAATTTCTCACTCTCCTTCACCTCTAAGGTCCAAATGGTTATTCAGGCTTGTAGATTCTATCTTTATCATATCTTTCTCATTTATTCCCTTCTTGCTACTCATATAACATCAGATCTAGTTAAGGTCCTTAACATCACTTCCTTGAACTATCATTAGTTATTCTCCCTACTTCTGATTTTGCCCATCTCCAATCCATCATCTACAAAGCTGCCCAAGTGCTATTCTTAAATCACAGATCTGATCATGTTGTTGTGCCACTAAGATTAAAAAAATACCAAATAAAAAACAAAAATAAATTCTTTCATTTGTCATTTTAAATGTTATTTAATTAATTAAATTTAAATTTAACAATTTGCATAAATTTTCCTTTTTGGGCTGGTTACACATGGCTCACCTTTATAAATTGTAGTCAGGCTTGTCTCCTTAATGTTTCTCATACCCTCCATTTCCATTTCTCCTGGCTCTGTACCTTTCCACAACCCGTCCCCCATGCTTAGGAAGCACTCCCTTCTCCCCTCCACACTTTTTCCCCCCTCAACTCCTAAAGGGCCTCATTTCCTTTGAAGCTCAGCTCAAGTGCTCTTTCTCACCTTGGGTCTTTTCTGATTCCCCAGTCACTAGTGCTGCTGCCCTCTATTCAAAATTACTTTGTATTTATTTCATCAATCAGTGTATATGTTGTTTTCCTGTGCAGAATGTACTTAAGGGCAAGGAATACTTTTGTTTTCTATCTTCACTAACAAGCACGAAGTACAGTAGGTGCTTAAGAAATGCATGTTGATTAAATGATTGCTTGCAAAGGCTATTTTAATTTCCTTCAAAAAGAAGGCACAGGTAACCTACCATTTGTAAATGAGTTTATATTCAAAAAGTTTAGTTGTAAGTATTTTGTACTTTGTCTTATTATAAGAATTTTATAAATGTAACATTATATAGTTTTCAAGTTAGGCAAAAAATTCCTTACTTTAGTATATTGGAAAATATGTGTAAAGTGAATTGTAATATCAATATATATATATATATCAATATAAACTATTAGTAATATTAATGGTATTACTATGAATATAGTAATACAAAATTCAACTGCTATATATAACAATATTCCTGGGAGAGAAAAAAATGTTTACAAGTTCTGAACTAAGATGTGAGGTAAGCATTTCTACCTGATGCAAGAGAAATTAAGCCATAAAGTTTAGAAATATTTGGAGAACTAGAGATTATCTAGTTTAGGAGTTCTTAACTTTTTTTTAATAGATCCTTTCTGTCAGTCTTGTGAAGTCTATGCACCCCTTCTCATAATATTTTCAAATGCATAAAATAACATGGATAGGCTTGAAAAGGCAACCAATTATATTTAGTTCAACATTTTCAATTTTACAGATGAGATAAATAAGGCAGTGTCTTGCCAAAGGACCTAAAGGTATAAGAACAAAGTTTAGAAGGCAGGTCCAAAGATTTACTGCTCTCCCTCATTCCCTCCTTCCCTTCTCCTCCCTCTTTTTCTCTCCTTATCTCTCTTTCTCTGTCTCTCTGGGTCTTTCTCTGTCTCTATCTCTCTGTCTGTCTCTGTCTGTCTCTGTCTGTCTGTCTGTCTCTCTCTCTCTCTCTCTCTCTCTCTCTCTCTCTCTCTCTCTCTCTGTGTGTGTGTGTGTGTGTGTGTGTGTGTGTGTGTGCAGACAACAAGAACAGGAATTTTTATGGCTCCATGTGATTCATAGGTAATTGACCCAGTTTTTCAGATTGGGTAACATTTCTTGTTCCCATAAGTCCTCTGTCTTTTTTCATTCTGAAGGCCTTCCTGTTCTGTTTGCTACTGCTTTTTGTTGGCCCAAACTAAAGCAGATGCAGCCTTTTTGAGATTTTCTAAGTGTTCTTATTAGTAGTTGAATAGAAAAAGTGAAGGAGGAGAAGGAAGAAAGGTTCTTTTTATGATGGACTACCTTCTATTTTCACACAGACCTTATAAAGAAACACAAAATTACAGATTAGGGCCAATCTTGGGTCTGTACCTAAGGGCCTGATGTAAGATTAAACTATTTTTTTGAAGGCATCTTGGGGAGTATAGTAGATATGGAATTTTTATCAAAGGGAACAAGAAATATGACTGGGAGACAATCCTAGAATCAAAGGTGTTTTTTTTTTTTTGGTCCAAATTGCATTTTTTAAGTTTCCAACATCTGACCATGCTGTCCCTAGAATCAGGAGAGATGAGAAAAATGGGGCAGGAACTTGGACAGACAAGATTCATGTTATGAGCTGCAAGAACCACTAGTACCAATCTAACCTCACTGCAGACACATGACCCAGGGAGCCAACCTAGGACAACTAAAGACAACCTTGTAGCAGATAAGGTGCCAGTTATGAGGAAAAAGGAAGGAATCTTAGACAGCAGCCAAAGAAGAGGAAGACACAGAAATTCCAAGTGAAACCAGCATGGTGGGAAATTGAAGTCATTGATTGGCTATTGATCATGGGCGGTGGGTAAAAGGGAAAGGAAGAACAGAGTTCTTATGGGCTTTACATAAATAAGTCTGATATGATTGAGCCAAATGCCATCTGTATCTTTTTGAGTTTCAGAATTGTAATGACTATTTAAAAAAAGCACTTAGGGAACCTACTGGTATATCATATTCTGCTTCAATCAATTTTGTGGGTAGAGAGGGAGGTAGAGTTTAGATTTGTGATGTTATTGATTCCTAAAAAGGGAACTCTTTCTATATATGATCACTGGAATTGCTGTGTAATTCTGGAGTCTTCTAGAGTTGGTAGTGGAAAGGGAGCATGTACCCATGTACCCATGGCCACATAGTCAGTATGAAGCAAGAGGCAGGACTTAAACCTGATTCTCACAAAGACTGATGTCAACCATCTCACCATCCTCAACTCTGATAGGTGAGCCTTTTATTTTCTTGTTTACCAAAAACCAGGTGGTTCATACCATTTTTTGCAGCCTGCCCTCTTCACCCCAGTCTCTTCCAGATCCTTCCTACTCATTATTCAAACACACTTTAATATATAATCTTACTGCATTAAATTGTCCACTTCTTAAAAGTACTTTAAAGACTGCAAATATGAAGAAAAAGATAATGTCTTAAAGGAAGGTATTATCTTTTTCCCTTATTTTTTTCTTTCCCCCCCCTTATTTTCTTTATATTTGCAATATCAGCACTTAGCACAATGTATGTATTGTCTTAATATATGCTTTATCTGTCTATCTATACCAGCACTGCCCCTCTTTAACCCCTTATCTAACAGAAAAGTGATGCTTTAAATTACTCAGCATGATTTCTTAAATAGTTAACAGTTGTATGAATTTATTAAGCCAAAACAACCTACTCTACTTGAATGGAGACCCCATTTATCCATAGATGCATATTAATCTTATTCATAAAGACTTCTAAATTTAAGGATTAATAATTTAAACAAATGTTGCTTAGTTAACCCACAGAAACAGTTCTGACCTAAAACCAAAGAAATCAACATATTGTTTCTCCAACAATACAATTCTACACAAACTTGTATTTTCCCTATGCTTAAATACATCATTTACATGCAATTTTTCTACTCCCTCATTGCGTAGCTTTTAAAAATCCTGTGGTTTATCTAGTGAATCTTCACTATTTCCAATTTTGGAGTTTTATTTTGTTTTGTTTTGTTTTTCCCTTTTGGATCCAGATGACCTAGACAAACATCTTTGGTCATGTGAAAATGCTGCTTTGTGTTATGTTTGCCAACCACTTCCTCATTACTCAATAAATACAAAATGTGTATGGGCATTCTGTCAACAGGCAACTAATCTAAAGGGAGCTGGCCTTGGTCAAATGCACATCAGCAGACAGAGAATAACAAAGCAATCATTTTTAATGTCAAAAGGGAATGAATCTCATCAAATAAGTCCCTTGTGATAGAGTCAAATAAATGAGCATCAAGGCTGGTTGACATGATAGCATGGAAACAAAAGTAATCAATTCTTCTTAACAAGAAGAAAAGAGTTTCAATATGATCAATCTAAGTCACCTCTGTTATTAAATGAAGAAGCAAAAAGATGTAAGGAAGGAAGGAGCAAAAGGAAAAGGCAACAAACCTAAAATTTACCATTAAATTGTTCTAATGTAGTGGGTCTTAATGATACAACTTTTGCAGATAAGAGAAGGTATTGAATAGATTTTCAAAGAATAGCTTTCATTAGTCATACTATTCCCAGCTTACACTTTCTTTTGGATAAAAAAAATAAGTATCAGTCATTTAGACAACTTAAAGAATAGCTATTTAGTCCCTTCACTGCAGGCAGTAAACGACCAATATATTTCCTTCCATCTCCAGTGGTTTTCCCATTTATTAAATTTTAAATTCAACCTATTGTTACTTTCAGATTTTGTAAAGTAAGACCTTAAATGGAGCCCAGGAACTTGTACTCATAGGATGAAATCATAATGTTTGTCCTTCTGGGTTGGATCCACATTCGAGCCTAGCCAAGTACAAATTATTTTCTCTATGGAAAATTTATCCATTTAATAAATTCCCTTTGTTTATCAAAAGTAATAGGTATTTTTGAGGGTGCATTCCTCTATTCCAATCATGAAATAAAAACTAAAATAAGATATATTTCTTTTCTGAGCCTAAATCCTCATAGTTTGAGGTATGTTCCCAAGTGACCATCAAGCACTAAAGTGTGTGACATTTCTTGCCATCTTGAGCTCACATTACTCACTCCATTCCCTTTGAGGCCAATACTGGTATTTTGTGCTTTTTTTATTCAATTGGTCACCTCCATTAATTCAATTTTTCATTAGCAGCTACTTCATCATTTACTTTGTATGTGACAGTGTTCTCTAAAGGTTTCAAAACAACATTAATAATGTGTATGTGTTTATTGGTTTCATCTTAATTTTTTTTATTTCCTTTGAGTACATTTAAAAGTTATCTATACTTTCTCCAAGCCAAAACATTGTCACCTATTGAATTACACTATCAGATTCTCTAACCTAAAATTCCCAGGATTCCAATTCCAATTCTTATCAAAAGACCTAATCTTGAGACCAGCTCCATAATCATTACTGAGTGATCAGGAACTTTAATAGTGGTTCCAAGTGAAGCAAAAAGCAAGAATTTGCTTGAACTCATATCTATCTTTAAGGTTTTTAAAATTGGAAAATTACATGTAATTTGTAAAATAAAATATCTTCACCAAAGAAATTTTTAAAGGTTTTTCCTCACAAGTAATAAGTATGTGTAATGTCATCCAATAGTCATATGACCAGAGGTGGGATTATATAGCATGAAGGGCAATGAGTAAGTAAGCCAAAAGCTGTGGTAGTACTCAAGAAATGTAAAATATTTAGAGAAAGTCATCAAATATATTAGGTAGGTCCTCATGCAAGGAGAGGATGGATGAATGATTATTCTAGGATCGGTACTGATGGAAGGATTTAACATCATCAATTGGACTATGGATCTGATGAAGTACCGAATTAATGTTTCCATCCTGCGAGTCATATAGTACAATTACTATTATCTCTATCGTACAGGTGAGACAAAAGCTCAGAGAATATTGCTACTGTTTGTTTTCCCTCAACGTGTTCATCTTCATGTAGATTGGTACCAGAGCCAAGATTCAAGTTTCAATCTACTGACTTTAGGTCCAGCACATTTTCTACTATACCCCTTCATAATATAAATAAATAAACATACATAATATAAAAAATAAACAATCAGGTAGGGAAAGAAGTCGGCAGAACATAGCATATCATAGACTTCCTCACTGTCAAAAAAATAAATTAAAGAGAGACATCCTACTCATTACACTCAGAGTAGCATGATCTTTAAAAGAAATACTAGTCCCATAAACTCAAAAACTGAAGGGCACTAAGGGACTACAATCACAACAGTGAGTAAGTAGAATATGTGTATTTTGCTCCTTAATATTGCTTTGAGTGACAGTACAAATCTAGGGGAAGAAGTTGTCTTCCTTTCTGAAATCCTGACAGGTTTCCATTCCAGAGGAGTTCAAATTCTGGGTGATACTGAGTTAGAAAGCACTTTAGGACACTGGTGGGAAAATAGGACTCACTGGCAAGAGAGAATTATAATGAAAGAGTTTAGACAAATGTGATTTCTAATTTGTGAATGGGCTCCTATGAATCCTTGTTATTTTCTGAACTTTTGAAGGCTGTCCTGGAACCTATTCTATGTTGTCTCTAGTAGTTGCTGTGGGACCAAAGAACTTGGTTACGAACACTGGTGGAAACCTAAATCTGAGTGTGTACATACACTATATTCAAAGACAATTCAAAGTAAATTCTAAGTGGAAGTAAGGCAATCAATAGAGAATATTTGACCTTTGCAGACTGGCCCCAAGATTGGACAAGGTTTATGTCAGTCAAAAGGTTGGGTGCCTTGAGGTTATGTGAAATTGAGGTGCAGAATCAATAAAATGTTGATCAGATAAATTTTTAAAATTGATTTTGTTGAAGCTAGAGCACAGTCTGTGTTATAATGGATAAGTCAATAGCTTTTGTACAATATATTTTGTAGGGGAGCTATAGAGGCTGCTAGGTGAGAAATATCTCTGTTCATACAAAATTATCAACATTTTTTAAAAGCCCTTACTTTCTATCTTAGAATGGATATTAATTGTTGGTTCTAAGGCAAAAGAGCAGTAAGGACTAGGTAACTGGAGCTGGGTGACTTGCCCAGGGTCATGTAGCTAGGAAGTGTCTGAAGTAAAATATGAACCCAAGCTACATGACCTCCAATTTCTAGGCCAGGATATCTATTTCCTGAGCCATCTAGTTGCTCCCCCTTATATTTTTAAATAACCACAATAGATGATAGATATAGAATATATAGAATACATATATAGAGAGAGAATATATAGATATAGAATGATTCTGAAAGATAGTAAGTCATGCTAAAGAAAAGCAGACATGCATAAACCATTCATGTAACAGCAAAAGCACTGTGTTTAAAAATTAATAATCTCTACTTGAAAATTGATACTCTATGCCCAAATATAGTAGTGGTGTTACTAAACTGAAGAGTATAAAAGATTTAGTAACTTTTTAGTCATAGTTCCAAGTTGATTTCCAAAATGGCTCAACCAATCCAGAATTCCATTAACAGGACATTTTTTCATAATTTTTAACATTTATAAGTATATTTTAAAATCACCTCTGCCAATGTGATGGGCAAAGTTCATCTGTTTGTTGAGCTGATGAGTGTGAAGAGAAACCTCAGATTTGCTTACATTTACATGGTGTTTTGAAGCATTATTTTTCTAATAGCTGTTGATAATTTGGATTTTGAAAAATGAGAAACACATTTTCATGCATGGCCAAGGTGGGAATTTGTTTTTGCTTGACTATATCTTTTTGTTGCAAGGATTTTGTTTCTCCTTTTTTTTTCAATTGGGGGAGAAGAGGGACAGGCGAGAGACAAAGAATGTTTGTTCATTGAAAACAAGTTAAAAAGAGATGAAGTATTTAACTGGCAGACTTCCAAAGGTTCAATGTAGCTCAAGATCCTATGATCTTCTATTTCAAATGGTCAAGATCTAGACTTTCCTTTAGTAAAGTTCTAATACTCATTCTTCAGATGAGCTGTTGCCACATGAGTATCAACATGATTTCCAGCATGGACACTCACTGAGTTACAACTTTTAAATCATCTCACATGTGATGACAAACTTTAGCTATATGGATGTAATCTTCCTTCCCTCAGTAGTCTGAGATCATCCTAATCAATCCCTACCTGTCCCCACTCAGTCTAAGTAGCCAAAAAGTCATCTAGAGTTAATAGTAAAAAATTGTGAAGGCATTTCTGGATATTTTCCAAAGGTTTGGAGTGTAATTTTTTAATATTTAATTTTATTTCAAAATATAGAGCTTTCCTTTTTAGACATATTACTATTATTCCTCATGTTCTTTGGCATGATTAAAGACATATTTTTCATTCATAAAAAAAGAATAGAGACAGAAACAGAGAGACAAAGACAGAGAAATGGACGGAGACAAAGATTTTTGTTTTGGAGGGTTTTTTTTGGCATAACTAGACAAGAGACAGAATAGCAAATAAAAAGCAGCTGAATACATATGAGAAAGGCTGATAAGGTAAAAATGAAGTGAACCATATATATGCACTGAAGATAGGGAAGATTTACATTATAAAATTAATTGCCTTTAAGGAAAAGATGATTCAGCCCATATCCCATGCAATCCTTAGCCCCAATAATTCACTTTGCAATGTTCCTACTTGAGGGTATGCATTGTACATTTGATACTGAAGCAGAGTGTGATATTTCTAAACTCAATCATTACAAATTGATAGCTGGACATAGTAAAATTTTGACTGATGGGTCTCAGAAGGAATTGAATACTCAAACAACTCCTTGGATACTAAGCAACAGTGAGTATGGTGAGAGAAAGGGGTACAAATGAAGATGGAGAGAAGAATGGAAAGGATGCCATTTAACCTCTTAACCATCTCACTCTTGAACTGTGATAGGCAAGAAAGAACTTGAGATTCACCAGGGACAAGAGAGTGTGCCAAGATCCATGCCGCTAGGACTACAAAATGAAGGAGATCAAAGCAGATGCTGAAAGCATTGGCATTAAAGCAGTAGCACAGTGAAAGGCATGTTTGGAAAATAAGCTGCTAGAAAATAATTGTTGTGACTTTCACAAATGAAAGTTCTAGAACTCTTTCATTCTCTTCTTGACATTCCATAATCTCCACAAATCCCAACTTTCTAAGTTCTCAAGCCATTTGAAGACAATTATAATAAAGATGATGGAACTCCTCCAAGCAGTTCAAAAGGGAGAGTCAAGGAATTTAATGTCTCTCTTAACATTGCCAAAGGAGATATAAAAGTAAAGGTCTGGGTTAAGGGCAAAGTAAAAGATATATTAAGGGATTAGTCTATTTAAGGAGATTGAAAAGCAAGTTTACATTTGATCTGTTTAATGAAAGCTACTGAGAAGTCAAGGGCAGATAAAAATCAAGGCTACTATTAAGAGATAAATCAAAACAGAAGATTATAAAGCAGAGTAAAAACAAAATATATTAAAATTAACCTTATAAAGGAAAAAAAAAACCTTTTAGTAGCTTCTCTATACCTATAGGAAAAGTCCTTAGCCACACAAATATGACCCTCTATAATGTGATTCCAACCAAAATTTCTACTCTTAAATTCCATTATTCTCTTTCTCATATCTTTAGCATCAATCAAATGGATCCATTACTTTCACTATTCTCCAAAGATGACTTGAGCTTGCTTACTTTTTCCCATTTCCTTACTTGTTTATTCCTCCTATATAACTGTAGAAGTCCTACCCACTCTTTAAGGTATGGTTAATATTCCACTTCATCGACCTTTGAAAGTACCTATGATGCTTAGAAGCATATCACCCAAATGTTTCATTGATCTTCTATATCTTCTATTCAAGGAGTAGCCAGTGGTGTAGTGGAATGGAGTTTCAGATCTGAAATCAAGAAGACTCATCTTCTTGAGTTCAAATCTGGCCTCAGACACTTAGTAGCTATGTGACCCCAAACAAGTCATTTAACTTTGTTTGCCTAAGTTTCCTCATCTAGAAAATGAACTGGAGAAGGAAATGGTAAAACATTCCAATATCTTTACCAAGAAAAACCCAAATGAGATCCCAAAGAGTCAGACATGACTGAAAAATGACCGAACAACACGTTCTATTTAGTATCTTATATCTTTCCTCCCATTCACAGATTTTGGAGATTGGGGAACCTAGATATCTTCTTTACCTTCAATTTATTACTTTATATTCACTTCCCAACCACTTGCAATCTGGCTCTTGATCCTGGTTATGTAAATTCAACCTCTAAGGTTACCAAAAACTTATTAATTGCTCTATTGAACAGTCATTCTTTAGTCTTCATTCAAGTTGACCTTTCAACAATATTTGATACTGTTGACCATACCCTCCTCCATGGATTTTCCAGATACAATATTTCTTTCTCAGTCCACCTCTCAGAACATTCCTTGGTCTTCTTTTATAGATAGTCCTCTTGCTTTATAAATGGATACTTCAAAGTCCTTTCCTGGGCTCTTATGTTTTCTCTTTATATCCTCTCTCAGTTATTTCCTCAGCTCCCAAGGGATAAATTATTATCTCCTCAATCTTTAATCTGTTTAATTTAATCTAAATTATTACTCCTCAGTCTTTATATTCAGCCTTCATCACTTTTCAGAGTTCTACTCCCCAGTCAACAGCTTGCTGGGTAACTCCAACAGAGAATTCCATAGAAATTCAAAACTCAAGATTTAAATAAGGGTCATATTTATTCCAACTAAACCTACCTCAACTCCCAACTTCCTTGTTTTTGCTGGGGACAAAACCATCCTTCCCCTCACTCTGATTCACAACCTCATTATCATTTTCAACTCTTTCCTCTTTCTCACCAGTATCTACAATCAGTTATCAAATCTAATCAATTTTACATCCAAAATAATTCTTACAATTGTCCCCTTCTTTCCAATCACACAGCACATGCTGGTTTAAAGCCTCATCATGTCTCATTAGCTAACTAGTCTGCTCATTTCCAGACTTTCTTTTTTTATAATCCATCCTCCATACAGCTGCCAAATTGATATTCCTAAAACATGAGCCTGACCATATCACTTTCAGGAATAACCTTTTGCCTCAAGGATGAAATACAAATGAGGATTTAAATTTAAAATTAAAATTTAATGGAGATTTAAATTTAAAATACAAATTGGGGATTTAAAGCACTTCAAACTATTTCAATCTTCCCCAGTTGATTTTGCCAAAAGGTAAACTCTTGCCAATCTGCCCTGCTTGCTGTTTCCTGTAAATATAATTGCAACTCTGGACTCCAAATTGTTGTATAAGCTTTCCCCTAGGTATGGAACCTCCATGAAAATGGGATCACCTATGGCATGAAAGCAAGACTAAAGGTTTCATCATATTACCAGTATCAAAAAAGCTTTTGGCTCCCATTTAACCAACAAACACAGTAGAATTTGGTCAACATCAAACAATATAATATTGGGGGGTAGGTGATATACTGGGAAAAGCTTCTGGAGACAAAAGAGCCACTTGACTTCGGTTGGGGTCTACCTCCCCACCTGAAG
Organism: Monodelphis domestica; assembly: GCF_027887165.1. NCBI lineage: Eukaryota > Metazoa > Chordata > Mammalia > Didelphimorphia > Didelphidae > Monodelphis > Monodelphis domestica. The sequence continues at coordinate 261,850,716 of NC_077232.1, read as the reverse complement.
TGGATGTCTATTATCTGGTAAAGTGGGACCTTCCCTTAGGGGGAAACCTCTCCTGTGACAAGATCAAAACCTGGGGTTTCTACCCTTAAACTAAATAAACTGGGCATCTCTAGATTTCCACGTTGACAGCCATGTAATGTACTAGAATTTTTTACTTCTACTTTTTTTTTATTCTGTGCTTTCCTCTAGAGGGAATTTCTGCTGGCATAATTGAATCTTTCAAGTCAAAAGGCAGTCAAGTCACTTTGCATGCTCACAGAAATGAGGGCTGGGATCAAACATACCCTGGAGTAGATTGGTGCTTGAAGAAAAAAACATTACACTTTAAAATTGAAGTTATAACCCATTCTTTATAAGTTGGAAGAGAGCTTTAACAGTAATTATAATGAAGATCTTTGATAATGATAGAAAAATGATGCTGGATTTTTGTGTCATGTAGGTTCACCATGATAATGGTAGTCGTTTGAATAAGTTCAGAAATACACAGCATGAATTTTTCCAAGGTCACCAGAAGCAGATGTTAATGAACAATTATTAGATGTCAGGTTGGAATGAAGTACTATCCAACTATACAGAAGAGGTGGAATTGTCAGTACTACTCTGAACTTGAAAAACATTTTAAAAGTAGGTTAAAATGTAATATTTGATAAACTTCATCATGTCTAATCAAATTATTCATTTTCAAAGACACTTTAATACACATTTTACAGAGAAAATACATGTGAAGAATCATAGGAAAAAATTTAAACTTGGTACCTTTGAAATCCCCTAGTCTGGGATGGCAGCTAGAAAAAGAGAGAGTGGAAAGAAGATTTTGCTCAAGGAGACTTGTAAGGAGCAAAAGAAGAAGAAGGAGACAGAGGAGAGCAAGATGGAAGCTGTAAGTTTATGGCAGTGGGTGGTTCTAACAACTATGGAGTAGGATGCTGATGGCAATAATAACACATATGTTATTATTTGTCCATTTTAACACCATATTTCTTATCTCTCTAATACCCTTTTTTATGTCAAAAAAAAAAAACAACAAACCCTAACTTTGGTCCTAGCATCAATAATGTATATTGGTTCCCAAACAGAAGAAAATTAAGGACTTATCAATGGGGAGTAAGTCACTTGCCCAGGGTTACACATCTAGGAAGTATTTGAGGTCACATTTGAACCCAGAACCTCCCATCTCTAGGTCTGGCTTTCAATACACTGAGCTATCTAGCTGCTTCCTTCTAATACCCTCTTAAGATTATTGGGGATAAGAGTGGAATCTTAGAGCTCTTTGCAGTCTCAGTATATCTAAGTGACTTGAAATAAACTAGGCACTTAAAAAAGTCATCTAGTACATACTGCTCTCATTTTACAGATGAAGAAACTGAGGTACAGAAAGTTAAATAAACTTTATCATACAACTAGTTAGTTGCAGAGCAAAGTCTAACCCTGATTTCTAGATATGGATAATTTTCACCATTTCATGTTAATTTAGCTCTTACTACATTTTATTATTTAGACATTACCAGAGCAATACAAAATTAAAAAAAAAAACAATAGCAACTTTACTTTAGAAATACAAAGTAGGAAATCTTGCCTCTCGAGGGCAGATGAAGAATGCACTTGGTTCAGATAAAACTAGAGTAAAAAAACAATGTTTAATTTGAAAAGAGCTTAAAATTTTGCTGAGTAGAGTCTGGATTTTTTATGTTTCAATGCACATATTGAATGCAATCACGGGATCACATCAGATGATAAACATGAAGCCAGGATGCAGGTCCATACAGGTTAATGCTAAAAATGAAAGTAAAATATAGCATCTAAATATTTTTAAGTCTCTTAGTATATGGTCACACTGCTCCATAGTATAGACTTATCAAATAGAAGACTACTTAAGTCTTCTGTGAGATCAACAGAAAGAGAAACAATGAATTTTGTTAGCAAAGTATATTATAGACCACCAAGGCAGAAAGGAGAAACAGATTAATAGATAGAGTTAGATCATTTAATAGATAGAAATAAATTAAGACAGACATTAAGGAAACTCATCACAAGCTCGTAATAGAGGGATTCAATGTAGCAGTGATGGAGAAGTTGTTATAAAGAGTTTTTCAAGCCAAAAAGATCATTGATCCTAGATGTACTAGGGTTTATTGATTAATGACTGAAATCTGTACTGAGAGACTTACTAGTTGTGTGACCCTGGTCAAGCCACTTAACCCTATTTGCCTCAGTTTCCTTTTCTGTATAATAAGCTGGAAAAGGAAATGCCAAGCCATTCTGATAATGTGACAAGAAAAATAGTAGGGATCATGTATTAATTACTTCAGTTTCATATCTGGGTTATTTGGGTCTCAAATAGTTTATTGTACTTTCTTAAGATAAAATTTATCAATGTTACTTTTGTTTCTCTTTTCTATTAATTTTTAAAACTCCCAATTTTAGTGTTTTCTAGAAGTACAGTGATTCTTTGATAGATTCTTTCAGTCAGACTTCAGCATGTAAAGAGTCCAGAAAATAAAACTGACTTTGAAACAGCTTGTCTCATTAAGAAGCGATAACTAAAACCTCATCACATATTTTCAAGGCATTTACTTAGAGATCATTTCCACCACGGACAATTTAAACTGCTATTCTGGGTGACTACATAGACACACTGTAATCACAGAGAACTCAGTGGGACAACTGGGCAGTAAAGGAACTCTCTGATTCTAATCTTCAAAGGCCTGCTGAATTAATGAGGATGCTGAAGGCCATAGAGGCCCAAGTAGCCCTTGAGATCCCTCAGAGGTGAAGGCCAACCCACTTAATTTTTCAGAGAAGGAAGCTGGGGCCAGAAAGGTTTGAGTGATTTTCCAAAGGTCACACATCCTAGTCATTGGCAAAGCTGAGGCTATAACCTGGGCAGTCCAGTATTCTTTCTACTCTATCATGCTTTAGAATAGTATACAGAAGCAATTTGAGGAAATTAGCAAGTCGTTTGAGCAAATATGCCTCAAATCTACTCTCAGTATTCTCCAGTTAAAAGCAGCATTATATAGTATCACAACGTTTTCTTCCTCAAGTTATCCTCTGTACTCCCATGACATCCAGGGAACTAGAGACCATACCATCTTCCATCACAATCTTTGTTAAGTTTTGCATGAACTGAATTCTACTGAAAAAGAACGATAAGGTTCAGGGCTGTTATGCTGACAAAATAAGGAAAGAAGGTTTTGTTTCATCATTTAGAAAGTGGGTCAGATTTTTTAGCTAAGTGAAGAAGGGAATATACATTTCCTATGTGCCTACTCTGAGCTAGGCATGGGCAATACAAATATTATCTCATTTGACCCTCTTGACAACTCAGTGAGGTAGCTTGTAATATGATTTCTATTTTACAGTTGAGGAACCTGAGGCAGACAGATATTAAGGTACTTTCCTGGGCTGTCTTTGAACTCTATCTAAGGTGGTTCAAATTAATTTTCCACTGACTTAAATTGAGGACTTTTTAAAGGAGAAAAAATTGATTAAATAGGATGTTAATCGTATAAAGTAAACTCCTTAGGTCAAAGATTGTGTGGGTCTGTGAATCTACCAGTATTTCTCTGCCTTACACATAATAGGCATTATGTTATGGACTAGGGACATTGCAAATGCAGGAATTATCTTAGAATCCTGGGAATAAACTAAAAAAGAAATGACATGCTAGGGATGACCAGCTTTGCCTGGTGAAAGAGGAAGAAATTAGACATTAAAAAATAGAATATGATAATAGGAGTGCTAGGGGAAATCATGAATTGAATAAAGAATGTATCTGCTCAGAACAAAAAATAGCTGTTTTGGTCTAAACCTTAACACCAAATCATCATGATCACCATCATAAAGCATTAAAGTTTTTACAAATTGCCTTGCCTGATATCTCCCCACAAAGAGCTAACATTCTATTGGAGAAATCAGCATGCAAATTGCTTCATACATATATTTAGACAGCATAAAAGAATGATCATTACAGAGAGAAAGTGCAAGAAGTTGGGGGTGGGAAGAAAGACCAGAAAAGGCATTTCTCTTCCTTGAAGGTAAGAGTTGAGCTGAATCTCAAAGGAAGTCAGGGAATCCTAGAGGCAGAGGTGAGGAGCAAGATATGTATTTAATTCTAAATCTGGAATCAAAGCTCACTGCAGATGCTACACCCTCTGGGAAGCAGTTCCTGACCCCTCTAACTGAAAGTATTTTTTCTCTACTCAAATTTCCCTAAAAGATTTTGGCCTGTGTCTTTCCTTTCTCTCCATCATACTCTACCCTGCATTATGATTTTGTAAGGGGAAGCCATGGACAGGATTTCCCTAAGCCCTTAGGTGATCAGGATAGGATCTCTCACAGATCCTTAGAGATATTCTATTTCCCCATATACATGAAATTGACCATGATAGTTTTGCTTTATTATTCATGACTATCTTTAATAAGTCTAGAGGTAGAGTATTTTCAGAACTCCATAATGGGTTTCTATTACAGATTTGACAAAGACTGAACCTTTGATGACTTTGCAACATATAGTTTATTGGACCCAAGTCAAAAAGAGAGAAGAGAATCTTCTCTGTGTACCTATAATTTTTCCCTACCAAAATGAAGATTCTCTTTAGATGAGGATGGTTATTTTCTTCCCTTTCATATCATCAGCACCTAGCAAAGTGCCTTACATAATGAAGGTGCTTAAAAACTGTTTGCTGAAATGTTTAACTGAATTTATTTAATAGAAGGACATCTGCAGAAGTGTTGCTATAACCCCAATTTGCCCTGGCTTATTTCATAAGCAACTTGGGGCTCTTGAATATAATTCCTGGGTAAGGTAAATGTCATAATCCTGTCTTTGGGGGAATTGTAAACAGATTGATTGAGCAGGAGTTCCAAGGTGAACTTCTTGTTGTTTGTCCTTTTTTGGAGGATCAATGATATTAAAAAGATTTATTCTTAACACTATATCATTTTGATTTCTAATATTCTCTGTAACACTGTATTTTTTAAGCCTTCTCCTCATGCCTTTGTAATGACAGACAAGAAATTTACTCTACATTCCTTGTCCAAGTACATCTCCTAAAACTGGAATAACTAAGATTGAAACTCTAAGATTCATCCTCTCCAGTAAATAAATCTGGCTCCAATAAAGCATGTCCAGGTGGTCATATCTGTATTCTTACTTAGTTCCATTAGGATAACTTGATTTCTCCATCTAGATAAGAAAGGATATTGGAATCCTCTGATCAGCCATGTGATATGTCCTTGTCCCCATGAGGGGATCAGATGAACTGGAAAATATTAACCCACTTCTTCAGTAAGTATCCACCAGTTAGAAATGTCTTAGACTACCTAGGGAAGACTAAATAATGAGCTCTCAAAATGGTTTTTTAATTATTCAAAACTCTGAATGAGTTGTCTTTGATCACCAAGAGAGATCTTGGACCAATTAATTTATCAGTTATTACCAAGCAAATAAATAAATGGATTTTTGTATCCAAATTCAGTTACTCAGAATTTTTACTCATCATGTATGTCTTATCTTATGCATGAATAGAATATAAGTGAGGCACAGTTACAAAATGTCATCAGTCTCATTCTTTTTTTCCAAAGTCCTCCAAATCTGGTGGCAGAACAGAAGTGAGAAAGATTTGAGATGACCTGGAATGCATTGATGACCATGGCATCTTTCATATCTGATCAAGATCTAAGCATTCTACAGTGCCTGCTTTAGCTGCCTTGTTGGTTATTGTAACAAATTGTTTTGATGTCCCCATTCTTTTTGCCATTGGGGAAGTCTTCATTTTCTGGGGATAAACACCCCCTTAAATCACCAATGGGTTTGAAATCTGTCATTTACTCTCAACTTTGTTTAATTAAGCCCATCTACGCGGAAGATTTAACCATGGTGTAGCTACTGTACTTGCTACAGATTCATAGATCCACAGGTGAGAATTGGATGAAAGGTGGACTCCAAGGGTAGATGACCCCTGAAAAGGATTGACAAGTCCTCACACCAGAGGTTTTAGTCTTCCCTGATTACCCCATATACCCCAGAGGCAATAGGATTAAACTGATTCAGTATCTGTATTAAATCTAGCACTATAATATGTTAAGCTCCCAAGGGAGCTTGTCTGCCTAAGGATGACTGAACTGACTCAGGTTGGAAAAGGAACAAACTAAAAATTCTACACTAATCATCAGTGGCAACAAGACCATTAATGGCTGCCATATTTAAAAAAAGAAACATATATATGTATATGCATATATATACACATACACATATATGTAGTCACATATATATATATAAAATCTAACATAATTATAACAACTCTTCACCATTTTGTATGAACTATAGTCAAAAGAGCATAGAAGATAGGAAAACTATTGAATATGTAAAATAAATTTTATATCATCTTAATTAATTATAAAACAATATAGTGGCATACTTTGAAGGTAAGCATAAAATAATCACTTTTACAAACAGATGAAACACTGAAATTAACTATTTATTTTTGAAGTGAATTCTAGTCAACTGATCCGTAGTGGGCATATAATGACCAGGTCTCATTAAAAATTTTTGTGATTCAAATGATCATTTCATTTGGTAAAAAATAAACCAGAAAATAGCTCATTCCATTTCAGCTTTTGATAACATTTTGGTATTTTCCTTCAAAATTACTTTGCCATCCTACCCAAATTAATTTACTTATTCAGTGCCATACCCATTGAACAGAAAGGATGATCAGTGGAATAGACTTAGGGTAAATGACCTCAGCAAGACAGTCTATGTTAAGCCCAAAGATCCCAGTTTTGGGGACCAAAAACCACTTATTTGATAAAAACTACTTGGAAAATTGGAAGACAATATGGGAGAGTAATTAGGTTTGGATCAACATCTCACACCCTACACCATTATAAACTCAGAGTGGGTGAATGACTTGAATATAAAGAAGGAAACTATAAGCAAATATGTGAACACAGAATAGTAAACATGTCAGATCTTTGGGAAAGGAAAGACTTTAAAACCAAGCAAGAGCTAGGAAAAAAAACACAAAACATAAAATCAATAATTTTGATTACATCAAATTAAAAAGTTTTTGTACAAACAAAACCAATGCAACCAAAATTAGAAGGGAAGAAACCAACTGGGCAACCATCTTCATAGCAAAAACCTCTGACAAAGGTCTAATTACTCAAATTTATAAAGAGCTAAACCAATTGTACAAAAAATCAAAATTGTACAAAAAATCCAATTGATTAATGGGCAAGGGACATGAATAGGCAATTTTCAATTAAAGAAATCAAAACTATTAATAAGCACATGAAAAAGTGTTCTAAATCTCTTATAATCAGAGAAATGCAAATCAAAACAACTTTGAGGTATCACCTCACACCTAGCAGATTGGCTAATATGACAGCAAAGGAAAGTAATGAATGCTTTGATCCAACCAAATCACTGCTGGGTTTGTACACCAAAGAGATAATAAGGAAAAAGACTTGTACAAGAATACTCATAGCTGCGCTCTTTGTGGTGGCCAAAAATTGGAAAATGAGGGGATGCCCTTCAATTGGGGAATGGCTGAACAAATTGTGGTATATGTTGGTGATGGAATACTATTGTGCTCAAAGGAATAATAAAGTGGAGAAGTTCCATGGAGACTGGAACAACCTCCAGGAAGTGATGCAGAGCGAGAGGAGCAGAACCAGGAGAACATTGTACACAGAGACTGATACACTGCGGTACAATAGAATGTAACGGACTTCTTCATTAGTGGCAATGCAGTGATCCTGAACATCTTGGAGGGATTTATGAGAAAAGACACTATCCACATTCAGAGGAAAAACTGTGGGAGTAGAAACACAGAAGAAAAAACGACTGCTTGAATCCATGGGTTGAGGGGATATGACTAGGAATGTAGACTCTAAATGAACATCCTAATGAAAACACCAACAACATGGAAATAGGTTTTGAACAAGGACACATGTAATATCCAATGAAATTTCCTAACAGCTGCAGGAAAGGTGAAGAAAGGGGAGTGAGGGAAATAATATAATTCTTGTAACCAAGGAATAATGTTCTAAATTGACTAAATAAATTAACTTAAATTAAAAAAGCAAAACAAAACAAAACAAAATTTTTTCCAACCCTCTAAACCATTATTATTATATTACATTATCTATAGTGGCTTTCAATCAACATGCAGGATAGAGTCAGACACTGCTTGAAGAGTTGGAGAGAAACAACAATGCTTAAATATTCAAATATCTATAAATTTGTTTGAAGAATAACAAAAGCCAATCAATTTATATTCTACTAATTTGGAAGTTGTGATCATTTGAAGAAAGCCTAAGCTGAAGTTTAAGTTTGAATTATCTCTCAGCAGTGTTTGCTAGGCAAATGATTTGTGTAAACAGAAGTATTGGAAAGATATCTAAATGCTCCAAGGCAACACATAATTTTTTCAATTACTAAACAAGTTAGAAACAACCTTTAATACACAAATAAGTTGCTATTCAAATCACAAAGCAGTTCCACCTATAGATTAGGGGAGGCAACTTAAGAATTTCTCTTGGGCAATTTATTGTTAAATGATTTTCAAATCTCTGTGTGCACACATGCACATGTATGTGTACATGCCTGTGTGGTTTGGTTTAGTCTTTTTTTTGTTTTGTTTTAAATCAGATTGACCTCAACCTCACCAGGTCAAAGTAATGAAATCTGTTTTTAGTTGTCAAGTCATACATGCTGACATTCAAATATGAGCACAACGAAAAAGCAAATAAATATATTTAATGTTCTGTAGTTCACTTTGATTCTGCTGCCACAAATTACCAAAAAGAGTATTTTTCATTTCCAATAAAAGATGCAATAGAGTACAAAATTAATATACCCCCAATATTTAAATTCACATTTCTACTTCTTGCTCTAAATTGATATAATATTCTTAGTGAAGATGTGCCATGTTAAGCACATCACTGGAAACTCAATTACATTTCACTGTATTTTTTAACTTCATGGTTTATCTGCTGCTGGAAGCCATATTTCCATGAGAATTCAGAGAAGCATTTTTTTCTTTGAAAGAAATGATTAGTCTAGTGGCACAGGGCAATATACTCCACTTAATCACTGAGTTCTGGTGCTGAGACTGTGAGTGTCACTAATAAGCCTAAATTGATGGAAAATTAAGTTTTCAGGTCATGATTATATTAAAAGGGGCATCATATTGAATATTCATTGACTTAGTATTCAGGATATAGAAGGGAAACAAAACAGTTAAAGGAATGTCATTTTTGCTCAAAAAACCTTTTGCTAAAAATTTTATTTTCTTCTCTGATGAATGTTTTTAAAACTGTTGGACTAACTGAATGTCCTATAGATATTCCACCACAGCATGTCCAGAAAATGCCAATTTCTTCAAAAAAATCTTTCTTAATTCTCCCCAGTATTAGTCCCCCTACCTAAATTACTATCAATTTATTTGGTATATATCCTACAAATACTCATCTGTGAACATGTTAGATCTTCCTTGTAAAATATAAACTCTTTGAAATCAAGGACTATATTGTTGTTGTTGGTTTTTTTTCTTATTTCCAATGCTTAGCACGGACACATGAGAAATGTATAATCAATGCTTGCTGATCAGTGTGATATAAAAACCCGAGGTTACTGGGGTGGGGGTGGGGGGGAGAAAATAGTGAAGGAATTGCTAATAAGCAGAGAAAAAGAGGGGACAGGGAATCCACTAATTCAGATGGCAAAGATGACATCCTAATCTAGGATGGAAATAGGACAAATACAAGAAAAGAGGCAAGCTGTAAAGTGAAACTGGACAATTCAAGAAAAATAACCATAGATCTAGATGAAAAGAAAAAAAAAGGTCAGGGGAAAAAGCATTTGACTCTATTGTTATGACATAAGTCAATTCAGTTTAACAAATGTTTATTAAGTGCTCATTGGGTACAAGACAGTGTGACACAAAGAGGACAAATGTCCTATACAAGGTCTCCTAGATCCTAGAAGAGCTGAAATTTTACATTCGTCTCCTAGTTCTAAGTCTATACTTTCCAAGACACCAGTCTCCTTTGATTACAGGATATTTGGGAGCATATTAACAGATATAAGGTTCTGTATTTCCAAAACCCATTGAAAAAAATGTAAACTAAATCATTTCCAAAAATATACCCCAAAAATCTTTGAATTGCACAAGAATTAAATAAAAGTCTGTTAGGAAAACTTTTGAATTGACAATGAACCACACTAATTTTAATTGACTTCATATCAGTAACTATGGATTTCACATTGAGATAATGCTTCTTGATATCACAGCGATAGATATAAAGTTTGATGCTTCTGAACAGGAGGACAAAAGGTGGTAGAAGTCGCTTGACAAAAGAAAAGAAGTCTTTGAATAGGGCGTGTGGGGGGCAAGATAATCAATCACAGAAGCATAAAAGGATATGCAGCAGTGAGGCCCCAGATGAGATTGGGTAACATGAATTGGTAGTGAATCCTGTGAGCAAGATAGCACAACGTTCTCCAGAAGCTGAAGGCTGGCAGATAACTACATCAAGAATTTGGATCAGGTGATGCCTCTTCAGTATGCTCTATTAAATGAAAAGACTGGCATCTTACCTTAATAAAGAGTAACTTTCTAACTTAGGGAAGACCTATTTTATATTCCCTGACAACTATAAAATTCAAACTTCTATTATGGAAACTAGTTTAATGCATTATTTTTGGCCAAAAAAATCAATCATCAAGAAAATTTAAAAAAATATGAGCCTCGGGGATACTCTGCACCTATTAAAATATAACCAATAATAATTTGACATAAGATGCCTGAACAAGCCTTTTACTTGACTGTCTAGTAATTACTTGCAATTTTAAAATACATCTTTATAGTCCGGGATTCACAGATTTTCTTTTTCATTTTCTTCCTAATTGACATCTTGATGACATGAATAATTTCCACAAAAATGAAATTTACCTTACTCTAATTAGACTAAAATTTCATTTGGGAAGTAGAAAAGATGGGTGTTGGACAGCTGTGGGTATGGAGACCTGGTCCTATTTGTTTCCAAAAACTCTATAAGTCTCTAATTTCATTCACGAAGGGAGGAAAATGAGAAGACTTAATATTGTTCAATTTGTTCTCATTTTAAGTTTTTGATGGCCATAAATATGCAATCAATCTTCATAATTGATCTAACACATACATAGCTCACTGTAGCATCCTTTTGTCTTGGTAATAGTGCTTTGGAATGGAAGCCAGCACATCCTGAAGCAACTCATGTGCTTTTACTCTCGGGAAAATGTTTTTCTTTTCTCTTTCTCAAGTGGTGGAAGAAACACTTATTCCATACTTCAGTAAAAAAGAATGAGGGCATTAATATTCTGAAATCAACTATAAAGTGTGATTCTCCACAGAATAGGCATTTTGAGAATTATTCAAAGTCAAGGATTACAAAATCACAGAATTTCAGTGTAAGGAGTGGTCTAATTTCATTCATTCCTGAAAAGGGGGACTCTCTCCAACATCCCTGCCAAATGATCACTTCTTTCTTTGTGCAAAGAGTTCTCCTAAGTAGGCATAAACTACCCCTACTCCCACAATCCAGCTCACTCTACTTTGGGACAACTCTAACTCTTAAAATTTTTTTCCTTACATCTAGCCCAAACTGCTTTCTTTGCACCTAGTTCAAACCTACCTGAGTTAATTTAATCCCTCTCCCAGGTGGAAGCCTTTCATATAACTGAAGTGAGTTATTATAGTCCCCCTAAATCTTCTCTTCTCTGAACTCAACACCCCTGGATCTTTCAATGGAAATTCACAGTGGGTAGCATGAATTTAATTATGCTTTCGAAAAAGGTTAAATAACTTTCAGCTATGTTTAATTTTGTCTCTCCTTTTCCACCAAACTTCTATTAAAAATGAAATTTTAATGTCCATCACATTTTAAAAATCAAGCATAAATTCTGTTGATGGCAATTTTCCAAGATTTATGATCTGAAAGCCTTATAACTTTATATCATATTGGTTATAAAAAAAGGAAGGGAAAAGGAAAGAGGAAAGGGGAAAGTCAAGGAAAAGAAAGGGAAAGAAAGGATAAAGAATGAATAAAGATGGGGGCAGCTGGGTAGCTCAGTGGATCGAGAGCCAAACCTAGAGATGAGAGGTTCTAGGATCAAATCTGGTCTCAGACATTTCCCATCTGTGTGACCCTGGGCAAGTCACTTGACCCCCATTGCCTAGCCCTTTTACCACTCTTCTGCCTTGGATACAATACACAGTATTGATTCCAAGATGGAAGGCTAGGGTTTTAAAAAAAAGAATGAATAAAGATAACAGGAAAGAGAAAAGACTGGGGATCTACTTGTCCAAAAATATTCATGGCAGTTCTTTTCATAGTGGCAAATAACTGGAAACTGAAGAGATGCCCATCAATTGGGAAATGGCTGAACATGTTGTGGACTTGTAATGGAATACAATTGTGCTATAAGAAATGACAAACAAGATGATTTAAAAAACAAAACAAAACATGGATCTCTATGAAGTGAATCAAAGTTAAGTGAGCAGAACCAGGAGAACATAGTGTATAGTAACAGTAGTAAACTATGATGAATTACTTAACTACTTTTAGAAATGCAAGGATCTAGGACAACTTCAAAGGACTCATGACTAAAGAGGCTATTTACTGCCATAGAAGGAATGGATGGAATTTGAATTGAAGCCTGCCATTCTTTATTTAATTTCTTTCATTATTTTTTTCTAGTGTAACTGATATATGTGTCCTTTCAAAATGTGATGAAAATGGAAGTAAGTATTGGATAATAACACATGGATAACCTATATCATACTACCTGCCATTTTGGAAAGGGAGGTGGGTAGGATAGAGAGAACATGGATCATGAAATATCAGAAAATGATTATTGAAAATATAGTTATGCAATCTGGAAAAAATTTTAAAAGAGAGATGATTGGAAGGGGAAAAGTATATATATATATATATATGTATATATATATATGTATGTATGTATGTATATATATTTCCAGGGGGCTCAAAAAGAAGAAAGTATGCTACTCCGGTGAGAATTTACAATAATCATTATACAAAAAAGAATTCTAAGTAGATCCATATTCTGAAAGGTCTAAGAACTTCTCTATTGTCTAAATATGTTTGTTTTCCTAGGAAGATTCCCATTCTAAAGATACTAGACAATCCAATTTTATAAAGAAAAAATAAAAATAGCATAAAATCGAATAGTAGCAGAGTTACAATACATAAAATCTCTAGCAAAACCTTTTGAGAAGAAAAAAGAAGGAAAAAACATTCCTGCTTTCATGTTATAGAGGGAAGTAATTATTTATTTTAAAGGAGTAATATGTTCAATATGACTTGAGTAATATTCTTATGTAGAAAATACACAGCTTCAAAAATTGTCTAAAGCATTCATATATATAAGAAGGACCACCCCCACCCCACATGTGCTCTTTAGGTTTTTTAGAAGTGCATTTATAGAGGGCAGCTAGGTGGCTCAAAGGATTCAGAGCCAGACCTACAGTCAGGAGATCCTGGGTCCAAATTTGGCCTAAGATACTTCCTAGCAGTATGTGACCCTGGGCAAATTCACTTAATCACTGTTGCCTAGCCCTTGTCTCTCTTCTGCCTATTGATAATGTGATAGGGAAAGGATGTTTTGCAACAAACTAATGTAATGCAAATGTTAGAGTTATTGACAAGAGCATATGAGCTGGACAAAGATTCTGAGGTCCCAACTCTCTGGGCACTTCTCTCCTGAAGGACCAGAAGTTGGAGGGTTTGAAAAACAGGTTTCTGGCTTTGGTGATACCAGCTGAAGAGAGGAATCTTTTGAACTGGCTGCTGGCAGCTTGAACAGAAGACTGAGGACATATTTCTCCCCTGGACCTGTTTGGACCGTTATCATCTGAAGATCCTGGCCCATTTGATTGGACTCCACTTGTGAGATTTGGTTATTGGGGAAACTTATTGTTTAACTTTGAAAAAGATAGGTTAAGATATATTTATAGAAATTAGAGTTTAGAAGCAATTGTAATCATTCTCCTTCCTCCCTTTCCCAACATTAAATCAAAATTTGTATATGTTTCCTTCTTATTCATTCCCCTACCAATTCCCATTATAACAATTTTAAGATTGAAGGTAAAGGTTAATAATTCACATTTATGGACTGTCTAAATATTGTGTTGCCTAGTAGAATAGAAGCTCCTTAAGGGTAGGGTCAGTTTGAGTTTTTGTGCTAGAATTTCTAGCACCTACACAAGGTCAGGAACAGAAGTGCTTTAGAAAATCTTTTGGAATTTATATGTCATAAGCAGCAAAGTTATTCCTTCCAAGAACTTTATGATGTATGTAGCATAAGCTTTATTACTCATATAGATGAAGTAAGTAAAGATTAGAGAACATCAATGACTTTTCCCAGTACCTAGGACAATGCTTTGCACCTGAGTAACTGCCTACTGTTTGTTGAACATGGTTGAATTGCCCAGGGTTATTTAGCTTGTAAATGTCAATGACTCAGAATCAGAATGTCCCAGCTTTGCATTTCTAAGTGATCTGGTACCATCCATGCTCACACTGGAAGTCCTACAATATCCCTGACAATTGCTTGAAGATTCCCTAGTATGAAACACATCAACACTTAGGTCAGTTTATCCACTTGCTTTAATCATTAAGAATATTTTCCTTGTATGACTAACTAAATACACCTTTTTGAAACTTCCACTAGCCAACTATCTCTACAATCTGAAGAGAAACTAAAGATATCTAATCTTCTGTAGTTGGAAGAAATTATCTCCAGGAGTAGGTTGCTGTGGCTACCCTCTACTACTATTATGGGGAAGTTTGGCAAGGGAGGAGACACCCAAGAATCATGCTACTATGTCCCCAAAATTTTGCACACTGAAACAAGGCTCCAATCACCCCAACTTAGTAGCAGCTCTGCTCTTGCCTCATTAAGCTCTAAAGATCTAACTGGAAATATAGGACATACTATGTTGTTTAAGAACAACAACAATAATGACGATCAATAACTAGCATTTATTTAGAACTTTAAGGTTTACAAAATTCTTCATGGACTTTTAACTCATTTTATCCTCACAATCATGGAAGGTAAATGCTATTATTATCCCCATCTTATGAATACGTAAACTGAGTCGGTAAGAGGTCAAGTGAGTTGTTTGAGGCTGAATTTGAACTTGGATCATCCTAAATCCAGACATCTCTATTCATTTTATTACCTGTCAGTCCCTTTAATGACAAAAAACAATAACTATAATATCTGCTGTATCTCCTCAATTCAGAACTCCTCAGATCAGGAAACTAATTTACTCACCCAACAAAAATCTTTCCCTTCTCTGTAATGAACATTGGTAGAGAGTTGCCTGGGCAATGAGAGATCAAGTAACTTCTTCAAGGTCACACAGCAATCATTCTTTAGGGATGAGACTTGAACCCAAATCTTACTGGTCCCAAGGCCTGATTTTGATTTAATAACCATAAATATTGATAATTTACATTCTTTCATCTAGTTTTGATATAGATGTATATGCAAACATTACTATCAGCTCTCTAGAATCAATTTTAGATTGATTTCAACTTCATTTGATTGATAATAAACTTTATTTTTAAAAGATAAAGAATTTCAAATTCATCATTATTTTAATACTTATGATAGTTCTGTTAATCTCCAGTTTATAAATTGATTTCCAAATAATAATAAGTATTATTTTATCACAATCAACAAAAATTCAAGCTTTCTAAATATTTTAGTTAATCATTTAGGAGCTTAAGGAAGAAAATGAAAAGATCCCTGGCTTATTAAATGATATTATCATTTAAGGCATAGCTTCATGAGCAGAGATAAGAAAGCTCGAATATAAGACAGGTAAGAAAAATTTGGTAAACTAATTGGATGAAATAAAACATTGAAAATGCTTTCAAATATAAGTTTAAAATATCTTGGGTTACAAAAACAGGTGCACAAATGTCCCTCACAGTGTTAAAGATGATAATAAAATTTAGTGTATGTCTTCTGAAAAGTCACTCTCCCTGGCAAGCAAAAAAGAATGTACAACTATGATGTCAGCCAGAAGTAAAAGAAGATATATCAAGTGCGTGCCACCAGGTGGCATCTCAAATCAGTCAACAAATGTAGAGATACTGAATTCTTTAATAACAGTAGATTGCCTGAAACAAAATCCTTCTTATGAAATCACAATGGATTTGGTAACTTTAAAATGTCAGACACTAGTCATAGAATCTGGAGCTGACCAACAGAATAACAAGGAGACTTTTAAAATGGACAGAAAAGTCAGAAAAGAGTACAAATGGACCAGAGTAATGTTTATGTGTATTTTCTTAAACAAATGACTTCATTACAAATAAACTCTTAAATGGAAATGTTGGCTACTGGCTTAACAACTGAATTTTACCTTCATGGTAAAAGAGCCCCCCTCTTCCAACAATGTTCTTCATTAGTCTTCCTTTACTGTCAAAGTGAATGACAACCCAGTAAAGATTGACAAGTAATTTCACTATATATCTAATCAATACACAGCTCATAAGGCCTAGTATCAACTCATAGTTCTTTTATACCAAGTTCTTTTAAAAATTTTAATACTTCCTGGATGTGTGACCCAGGCACTTCATTTAACCCTCACTGCCTAATGCTTCCTGCTCTTCTGCCTTGGAACTAATACATAGTATTGATCTTAAGATAGAAGGTAAGTTTTATTTTTTTTAATTAAAATAATAATGTGTTCAGAGAAAGAACTGTGGGAGTAGAAACACTGAAGAAAAACAACTGCTTGATCACATGGGTCAATGGGAATATGACTGGGGATGTAGACTCTAAATGATCACCCTTAGTACAAAGATCAATAATATGGAAAGAGGT